>NC_044327.1:43295959-43604235 GCF_007399415.2 Gopherus evgoodei
TCCACAGAGCTTGCAATCTAGGTGTCAGACAGCATGTGACAGCTGGACAAAGAGACAGTTGGTGGGGTAAATAAGGTAATGACGTGAACAGTTTAGCAGAAAAATGGAAGCCACAGCTTGCCTCTTGCCTGAGCAAACTTTTTAAAGTGTTTATGGTACTATTCAAACAATACTGCCTGACTAGTTACAGGAAATTGTACTGTCAGTTTCACTAACTGCTGTCTAACAAAAGGATAAAAAATATATTTCTAATGTTAGGTCTTCTGTCTACACTACAACTTTTAATCTAGTTTGTAATCAGTGAATGACATATTGCCTCTAAATGGTTTGTGTCCCCACACAACATAATGAATACACAGTAGATGTATGGCATCCTGGCCAGAAAGCTAAACTGGCTCTTGATTCTCCTCCTGTAACCAGTTCTGAACACTGTTTTATTTCCCGTGTAAATTGATCCCTCACACTATCCCTGGGCAGCCAGTATGGCCATCCCTTCTTCTTTACAGCTCTCTGGACAGCAACTAGGACATCCCAGAGCACCTTCTCTGGTATGCTGATGGAGCTGCTGCACACATACCCTCAGGGCACTCCACCCCTCTCGAGGTATCATTGATAGCACTCGCTGAAAAATAAAAACCTATTTTCATTAAAAACTGTCAAGTTATTTTCATTGCAAAGGGCTGGTCTTCTCTTGAAAACTACATTATTTTTTTAATTTTCTGATCAGCATTTGTGCTGGTACAGCTATGTGTGGACAAAGTTATACAAAGGTGCCTTATTCCAACTCTTCCACTTCCTGTACAGGAAGCTATACTTGTATATAGCTATACCTGTATAAAGCATCTTTTCACCAGTATAACTGTGTCCACATGGGGGGGATGTACAACTTTCCAGTATAGACAAAATCAGAATATTTGAAATTGACTCATTTTTTATTATAAAATCTTGTTTTGTTTTTTTAATTTTCCAAAAATATAATTGCAACTGGTTATCAAAGATTTTCATTTAACAAAAACCTGCTTTTCATGATTTTTTTTTAAAAAGGCCAATTTTTCACTCACACTCTCTCTCTCTCTCTCTCTCACACACACACACACACACTCTCTCTCTCTCTCTTACTTCAAAAAAATCAATCAGCTTTAATTAAAGGATAGATGCCCCGATGTTTTTCTGAATGCAATACCCAAACATGGTGAGGTAGATGCAGTCACAAACAAACACACCGCATAATCATGAATCAGCTGAGACTTTTTCTTCTCCACATAACTATGTCTTTGTAACTGGAATGGAGATAAGCATGTCACAAATTGGTTACTAAAACATGGCTGTTTTTAGATTGGACTGATGCTTAGGTATAATGAAGGGGAAAGGTTCTTCTATAAATATGATCTTAAGAGTTAGTAAATGGGAAAAAAATCACAGAAGTGTTCATTTCCAGTTTTCACTTAAGTTTTCCAACAAGCTCTATTTTTTCCTTTGTCTGTGCTTTTTTATAGCAATTTCATGGTAAATTCACTGTGTCTTCTGTTGTATCTCATCCTACCATGTGTAAACAACATACTACAGATAGGTCTTTCTTAACTCAAGGTACAAAAGTCTAGTGAATTGATTGCACATTTGGCAGATCCCTAGGATCAGACTACAAGCTCTATCAGGCTATAACCTTTTCTTCATACTTACTCATCAAGTGCCTAGTATAGTGTGGGCATTAAAACAAAACGAAGCAAAAAACCTGTCAGTACAGAGCATCTTTAACTTGATTAGACATAATAAAATGTTGTGTGTTATTTGAAAAGAAAAGTATCAGACTTTATATTGTAGGATTAAAAAATGCAATAAAAACAAAGTTAACTGTCACATCCTGTAAAAATATTTTGCTACATAAATGGCTGTCTTTTTAGTTAAAATATATTTTTATATCAGCAGCAAGAATCTATGTTATTTATATTCAAATGCTCATTTACATTGGTGCCCAAGTACAGGCTACATGAGTCACTGCAAATAGCTCCAAATAACCGATGGTTAGAGTAGACTGGAACTGGAGTGATAGCTCTCATTGCACCAGCCAAAGAACAGGCTAGTTATTGGGGGAGCTGCTACTCCAATCCACAGGCAGAAGGGACATTCCCCATGTGCTGCACTCTCCTGCTCCAAGTCTCACTCTGACACCTGCAAATAGCTTCCTACCAATCTCATGGAGAGCACCACCACAAACCCTACCCCCACCACTTAAAAGTAGGCCTTAAATGGGGCACAGACCGTAGGCTGGCCCTCTCCATAGGGATGAATTTCATCCAGCGAGAATAAGGTGAATAAACAGACTGACTTCTAACTAGAATAGTATTTTTACTGTAGTCAAGAGATCCATATCTTTTCAAAAAAAGTTCATAGTGGAGGAAACGGTTTTTAATTTAGAAAATAGGATTGTGATAGGGTGAAACCTCATCACAGGATAGAAGGGGTAACTAACTGGAGCCAACATCTATTGCACCTGTGCTGTAGTTAATTAGTGGCTTCTCAGCCACAGGGTGCTGGACTAACAGGCCTCAGGTGATAACTTAATAGACCACCTGTGCCTCAAAAGAGAGAGAGGAGGGGGATTCAGTCTGAACGGAGGAACCACTAGTACTCTTGTGTAGGAGCTTGAAGAAGAGTCTGCAGGAGAACAGATGCCTCTGGAGGACGCAGTCTGAGAGGCCCAGGGCTCAATAACAGAGTTAGGAAAGAAAACAGTTGCTCCAAAGTAGTTGAGAAAGGAGGAAGATTTGTTTGAGCTTTTGTTATCCTAAAAAGGGATGTGAACTAGATGTTTCTCAGCAAGAGGGCTGAATGGCGCACAGAGGCAGATGGCCTGCTGGGAGTGGAGGAGAGGAAGCCCTTTACAGCTATCGGCCTTGATGCAAAGGGGCATTCTGACGGTGATCACACAACTCATAACAGGAATGTATATGCATGTAAAATTATTACACTCAAAAGACTAAAGGGAAATAAGGGGCTTAAAACAACCAAAGGAAGTATTTTTCCACACAGTACACAGTCAACCTGTGGAAACTCCTTGCCAGAGGATGTTGTGAAGACCGAGACTAACAGGGTTCAGAAAAGAACTAGACAAATTCATTTATGGAGGATAGGTCCATACATGGCTATTAACCAGGTTGAGCAGGGAGGGTGTTCCTAACCTCTGTTTGCCAGAAGCTGGGAACAAGTGACAGGGGATGGATCACTTGATGATTATCTGTTCTGTTCATTCCCTCTGAGGCACCTGACATTGGCCACTGTTGGAAGACAGGATACTGGGCTAGATGGACCCTTGGTCTGACCCAGTATGGCAGTTCTTATGTTCTTAAGCCAAGCTTGATACCCTACACAAGGCAAGATTCAAAAGACACACATTGTGCTTGTTGCTTCTTGTTAATGTACAAGAGCAATCTGGAAGTATGCCTTTAAAACTACACACATCGGCCCCTCAAGAGGCTTGAAATGCAGAGACTTTAGAGTACAAGCAGAGCGCAGTTGAGTGAAAATTTTACTTGTGAAATAAAAGGAAAGCCCAATAAGAATTTAAAGCTGTGGTTTTGTCCAGTACCTTATAAAAAGTCATTTAAACAATGAGAAGAGGAATTGAAATGTCATCTATACTGGAGTAAAGACTATTTAACCCAGATTATTCTTTGATATTGCTTGAAAGAAAAACATTTGTAAATGTCAAAAGGCATCTAAAGAGAGCTACGCTAGGATTTCACTCTTATTTCCTTCCAGGCTGAAGGCTGTGTCAAAATTCTGACATATCGTTTCCTTATCAGAAGAAACTACCAGCATCTGGGATCGGTGCGCACAGGTGACCAAAATACAGACCCACCAAGTGTCATGCATCTCATGTGACATTTATGAATTTGGCAGGTCTGTCCCACATCTCATGGGAAATTCATACAGAGAAAAAGAGAGAGAACTCATTTAGCAAAACCAGTGTGCCCTTTAGCACCACTACATACTTCAACACAATTTTTTAAGTAGAAGTTTATGGCTATATGCAACTTATTTACAAAATAATCAAATTAGTTCACTGACTAATTTGTATAAACATCACACACAGAGCTGCACCAAACTTGGCAGCTATGAAAATGAGTTTACCAGTTTCACTGCCTGAGGGCTCTATTATCTGAAACTGTCAATATTAAAGAACAAAATTATGTAACTGAATTTGTTTAAAATCCATTTCTGAGTGTTAATACTCATTTGCCAGAAGGCCAAATGCATAAAATTTTCATTTGGTATTTCGGCCAGAAATTGTCTCGTTAGACGCCTTGTATATACTCTAATTCTAGATGCAATTCATCCCATAGCACACAAAGGAGGAGTAGCGAGAGATGGGATTTGCAGATTGGTCCCTCTGAGGCTACTGTTCCCACCTACATATGGGAAGATTGCATGCTGAGCACCTGCATTCCTCAGTGATTTTGTGCCACTGGATATATTTAAAATATGTATCTAATAGTCCCTGACTCCACTCCCATGCCTTATTTAAATCCCTCTCTCCACTCCACCTGGCTTATCAGGGTTTTGTTGCCCCAAGCACAGCAGTCAGGCAGCTTTCGGTGGCATGCCTGCTGGAGGTCCTCTGGTCCCGCGTTTTCGGCATACCCGCCACCAAATTGCTGCCGAAACCATAGGACCGATGGACCTCCCACAGAAACGCCACCGAAGGCAGCCTGACTGCCACCCCCACAGCGACCGGCAGGCTGCCCCCCGCAGCTTGCTGCCCCAGGCATGCGCTTGGTGCGCTGGTGCCTGGAGCCGCCCTGGGCCCCATGACATCCTAAGAGAGCTAAAGCAGATGTAAGTTGTGTTGGAAAGTCGGCTGCAGGATCTTTCTGCTCAGCTTAATTTCAGCTCGTGAATTTCCTCTGGCAATTTTTGAAGAGCCTCCCTATTTACTGGATATCAGGCATGTGGGGAACTCATATGGCACAGTGACCTCTGAGGAACTGTTTGGAAGGGCCTCCTACTCCAAAATATTAGGAATACAAATTGGCACTAAGGCTGAACTGCTTCAGATCTCAAACAGCCTCCTCTCTACAGTTTTCTTGGGTACTGAGTTAATCCCACTGAATTCTTTCCCAGCTCACTGGACTTATTTGACCCCGGCACAGCATTTCTACTTGATTCCTTTTTCTGAGTCCCCTTTTTCACCACTGTTTGTCTTGTTCTTTCCCCTCCACTTTTTTTTTAATTGTTCTCTTGTTTTTAAGTTCCTCTCCCCTCCTACTCAGCAGAAAACTACATATTGCTTGGCACAGAGCTGTATGAGCACAGCCACTGGTATTCTCCACAGTTGTGCAACATGCCATAGGAACAGAGCAGAAAAGCCTGAGCTAGCAGATTGCTTATTGAATGTGCAGCAACATACATGAGAGCTACATTCGGGATTGCCATAGGAGCAAGGAGGCAAGATGGGAGACTTTCAAGCAGTCACTTGCCACTGGGAACAGAAGCAACTGTGGCAGGGGTGGTAGTTGGCAGTGGCTATGGAACATGAATTCTCCACCCTTTAATTCCTTTGCCCTGCATCCCTCTAAGGGCTTGTCTACAAACTTATTTTGCGGCAAGCTGAAATGTAAATCTATACTGTGCTGGCCTGCCAGGCATCAAGTGTTCATATGGACCCAGATGCTGCACATTAAAAGTTTCGCGGAGTGTTCTGAAACAGGAGTAGATTGAATGGCACTAGGAAACGTAGTGCACAGCAGCTGGGTCCACACAGACAGCAAGTGCCTGTTTGGTACACACTAAGCATTTGTGTAGATAAGCCTCAGTCGACAGAGAGAGAGAGAACAATTTTTGAGTACTACAGTTCTATTTAAATAATTGATAGCTTAGAAAGTTATTTAATGAGTTCCAAAAAGCCAAAAAAAAAAAAAAAAAAAAAAAAAAAAGGTAGAATTCTCACTACCCAGAATACGATTGGCAAACTAACTGCAAAAGTCTTTTGTGATATAAATTGACCCAAATGTGGATCTGAAATATATTTGGTCCTTCATAAATTGAGCAGGATGAAAATCAAGAGCCCAATTCTCAATGTTCACGTGAATGCTACCAATGTTTACAATTGTAAGAATTAGAAACCAAGAGAAATCTAACCACTGACAATTGTTAGAGATAACAGCTAGTATGTCAAAAACATCAGTGCTAATACATTGCATTTATTGAACCTCTGCATTAGTTTATTTTCACATTAGTTATGTTTGAAGTAGAATGTCTAATGAAACCTATTTCTAGACGAATCCTATTACTACAGGTGAGCATCTCTGTTGCAGTCTGTCAATTAAGGTAGGGTAACATTCATACAGCAGTTTTATGCTTGACTCCATATGCAACATAGGAAAAGAACTGCAAAGTCCTTTGCTGCCCCCATGTTTTAGCTGACAAAAAGGTTTGAATTTGGCAATAATGGCCCACCATTAAGTACCTGAAAGTGTATACAAATAGGCCTTTGCAGTCTTTTGCTGATGAGTTATCCATGAACCCTGAAACACTAAACCAGAAACTGCAGGTGTCTATAAATGATTGCGGAGCTTGGGAATAGTGCCCTTTTAAATGTTATATATACTAATTCAAAGCAGTCTTAATGGATCTCATGTGGAATTCATATTGCTTTAAAATATTAGATCAGAGGCATTTGTGTTTTTAATTCAGCTACACTTAGTAGAGAAAATGTTCTGTAGGATTTATGATTCAATGTCTTCTTAAATTATTAAAAATTGAGAATAAATATAATGGGATTTGTTATAAAAAAGCAAGAAATGTGTACTAAACTGGTGGCGGGGAAATCAGAGGGACAAGCTTAATATAATAAAGTATATGCCAAACTGTAGTTGTCACTAGACGAATACTCTATGTCTCTCTACAAACCCTTCTGGGCTGTTGCTAGATGATAGCATGATCAGGGAGGGCGCTTCCATTAAGGCGAACTAGGCAATTGCCTAGGGCGCCAGGATTTTTGGGGGGTGGCATTTTGCGGCAGCTCCACCGGAGCCTCGGGAGCGGCACGCAGGGCGGCGAAATGGCTGTGCGCCTAGGGCGCAAAAAACTGTAGCGCCACTCCTGAGCATGATGTGGATAGGTAACTGATTCTACTAGTCAGAAGCTAGCCTACAATTCAGTTGTGCTACATCACAACAGGTTTTCTCTATAAATGGAAGATATTTTAACACTTACATGCTCTGCCTCTTCAAATCCTAATGGTGTTGATTTAAACTGGATGAAAACAGCTTCAGACAAATCTTTAGGCCAAAAAATACATGGCAGATTTTTAAAAATTGTAGTGTACCAGATGAGACAATAGCCAATTTGCTGTATAGTTTTATATTGTCCCCATCAACGTAGTATCTGAGAGTCTTCATTATAAGGCTGATATGAAATTTGCTATTCATTTCTTATCTAAAAGGTATGCTGCACTCATCTATAGCCAACACCCAGTGGTTTAAAACAAGACAAAAACATCCCTACAATGCACTTATCCAGTTGTATAAGTCAACACCTACATATATACACATTCTGAAGCACAAGCCTTGATTTTTTGCATATAAATCAATAACTATACTACAACATATTTAATCTGCTTAATTTATACTTTTACTGAAGTTTTGACTTAGGCTCTAATTTTGTTTGTTTGGCACAAAACTTACTATTTTAAGAGAGGAAAGCAAAATCTGTCCAGAAAGTTCACATTGATCAAGGAGGAAAAATGGGAGCATAAAACCTATATGGCTTGCATCATCGAAACTATACGCATGCAGAGTATTTGATTTTATAATGAGATGTGTGGTGATGCATATGACACATCCAAAAGCAAGAATGAAGGCAATATTCTTCCTTCAAATTCCAGGAGTGGAGGGAAACCAAACTCTTCCTCCCTTCTTCCCTCTCCCTGTTTTTAAAGCAAGAATCCAGTTGAAATGATCTTTGGCAGCAGATACTGAAATTCTCAGTCTGAGAAGAAATACGATAAAGCCTTAAAAAAAAAAACTAGAGGAACAAGTTCTGCATAATTTCACTTTCACAGCTCAGTGATATTTGAAATGAAAACCCTTTATCCCCTTGCTGGAAATATGTCTAGACAGTGATTGTTTACTTGAAAAAAACACAGTTATCGGCAAGATCTCTATTTCTGCATATATAGTCCTACTTTACAGTTAAGAGGCAGTAGATATTTAATTTTATTTGCGTTTGGACTGCTGTTCCTTGACTTAAGGTATTAGGTGAGCTGGCTCTCTCCTAGAGGCCTTAAATAAATACCAAAAATGTACTCCCTGACACCAATAGTTATCTGGCCAGTAACACCGAGGACCACCCAAAAAAGCCTGTATATCACAAGATGGTTTTCCCTAAACTACTGAACTTTTGTACAAAGTGTATAGTCTTCTTGGTCTATTTTAAAATATATTTTATTGACTTTAGAAAACTTTTTTAAAAATCCCCAAAGGCAATACTCAAAATATTTAAATTCATCCAACAATCGTTATTACCAACTTCCAGTCAAAGGAATGCAAACATACAAGTCTACTGCTTTAGCTTTTGTATTCTCTTTCTTTCCCGTCTCCACAATATATTTAAAAAAATAGGTCGTGTGTCTAGAGGAAGACATACATAGAAGACACTCACCACCAAAACAAATTCCCACATTGCTTCCTTCCACATAACCTTGCCCTTTCACCTATTGTGTCTTTTGCTCTTTACACACCAAATCTAAAATGAAGGCACCACACAGGCAGAGTGGGGTCCAAATGACCCTGGTTCCTAAATATACACAAAATGCAAGGCCTAGCTGTATATACAAACTGGTGGTCTCACAGGCTTCTGGGGGCTTCCAAAACACAGAACACAGGCAGTGCTGCTAAAGGGCTCACAAAATATGTAAAGGGACACTACACTATTCCTATACACTATGCCACCCCAGAAAATAAAACCAAAAGTCACTTTTGGTGCACTAGAAATTTCAACAAATGGTTTTGTTCTTTTAGGACTCAGTCCTGCAGTTTGCGAAAAACAGAGAGGGGGAAGAAAAGCTGCTCCTGTGCCACCTTCTCTGCCCCTGCTTCATAATACAAATAATTGCTATTGACTTAAATGAGAGTTACTCATATCACAAGGAGTGAAAGCAAGGATCCTCATGTGCAATGACAGCACATCTATCATTGGCCTCCATTACAGGTGCAGGAAGGCCCAGCTGTGGCCACATCTACTCTGACACCATGCCCCAACATCTTCACAGTGTGAACATGGTCAGGCAGGGTCAGATGATCCATTTTTATGAATCAGGCAAATGACATCAGGAGTCAGGACTCTCAATCTCCCCTTCTGCTCCTTTAAAAAATGTGAGCAAATGCAACTGTACATCTACTTAAGGGTTCTCTGTGGCCCCTGTTATTTTAGTATCTCAAAACACCTCATAATCCAATATATTTATTCTCACATCATCTATGAGGTATGTATGCCAAAATATTTTTCCTTCCATTTATCTGGTGGAGAAGAAAGTAGTTTGGATGATTTTTTGTTTTAATTTTTAGATCCACCTCCACCCCCCTTTTAGGTGAGTTCCATTTTACTGCACATTAATGTGAGTTGTAGAAGGTCTATAACCTGACCTTGCAACTACAGCAGACTATTATGCACATGCACCTGTGAGGGCTCTAGTCTATCAGCTTCAAACTCAGCTCTGTCTTGTATTCTGACATGTGATTTAAGCAATACAATTTGTAACCACAAGCAGATTAGGAGTCACTTTCACTGCAAAGTGTGGGAAGAAAACTGTGTCATGGATAACAATATGATTTGTTCCGATTACAGAAAAGTATGCTGATTGCTCAAACTCCATTCTGTGGGCCTCAATGGATGAAGTGTCATGTTGTGATTACCACACAAATTGTAACCAAACAAATTACCTTTTTCAGATAACATGGTAGCACGTACAGTAAAAATTTTAGGAGCAAATCTCAAGTTATAAAGGAGGAAGTTAGGGTTGGGCAAATAGGTTGATATATAGATCCAGGAGTTCTAGTATTTTTAGGATAGTCAAATCACCAAATCCAAATATCAGCCTCAGAGCCATCTTCTCCTCAGCCATGCCTCCTCCAGATATTCATTGTTCATATTAACAAAAGAGTGTTACCCAACTAAAAATGGTGCCTGAGTCAGGACGGGGGGTGCAGGTAGGCTCTGTATCTGGTCCTCACTGAGCTTTTGGTTCAGTCCAATCTCTCGCTGGATATTCTAGATTGTTCTAGATGTAGCCAGCAAAATGAAGGGTCAGAGACTGAGTCAAGGAGAACTCTCTAAAACAATCAAGGGGGCATGCAACTGAGAAAAAGGGTTGCCGGTTTTGGTTGGATGTCTTCCTGGAGGTTTCATCACATGACATAATCCTTAGTTAAAGATTAATCTTTAATTCTTGGAGACTCCAGGACAATCCTGGAGGGTTAGCAATCCCCCACATGAGCAAAGATGTTCAGTGTGGACTGACGCATGGGTGTCGTTATATTTCAGCACCGTTTTGGATACAGATTATTTTTTAATCAATATTTTAATTTGTCTTAAAACATGCACATGTCCTTTGAGAAATGCACTGATGAGTCACCTTGAATGTCATGCAAGTACCTCGGAAAATGTTGGATGAAATTATTTGTTGGTATAAATTGGTGCAGCTCCATTAGCTTCAAATTGGAAAATATTAATCAGAAGCTACTACTATAAATCCTTGTGATTTACAGAATACCTGCTATAGCATTGGACCTGCACATAGTCCAGATGCAAAGAAACCAATAGAAGTGCATAAGCTATCTCCCTGTACCTTTTAAGGATCTAGGGCAAGAAAACCAAAAATAGCATTTCATAATGCCCTGTGTACTGTTACTAGTAAATTGATCTCATACTGTTGGCTTCTGCTTAGCTTGATATTTAAGGAGTCTGTGCACCAGTCTCTTTATATGAAAATGTCTTGGAGAGGACTGGTGTAAAGTGACCAGCCTTGCAGAAATTAAAGGTTAGACAATGTTTCCTCAGCCACTTTTGCGACTGCTTTTTTCTGTTTTTCTTTTCGCCTTTCTACTTATTACTTTTACAAGTGAAATATGGTTCATGTTTCCTAAACAGATGCATCTTGACACTATTTTAAAGGACAGAAGTAATTTGTCAAACAGGGAGTCGAACTATTGTATCAGAATAGGCAGGTCTGTGAAATATGGACAGTTGTGTTATTTAAATGCATTCTATATGCAAAACTATAATTCTCTCATGTTGAGTGATTTTTTAAATTAAGTTTATATACGTAAATACATGCAATCAATAGCTAGGTATAATCGGATACGTTCTTTGTCAATAAATGCTAAATCTCAAAATATGTTATTTCATTATGTTTAAAAGGCAATATAAAATAATGCAACACAATATCCTCATACAATTTTTTGTACCAAAACATAAAAAGGCTAATATATATTTGAAAAAATTACATAAAGTCACATGGAGAAAGTGATCTGAGTTTGTGTGCAAATATCTTTTAAATGTCATTAACTTGCCTCACATTTTCAATTAGATAGCAAAAAACAAAAACAAAACAGAACACACAAGAGTGCTATATCCTCTATGACACCAAATATTTTGAAACACAAATGAAACATTCACAAATCATCACTTTATTTTGCAATTTTATGTCTTTAAATATGTTTTGATTGTCTTATTAAATTTTGGCTATATCAGAACAAATAAACTTTAAAGGGTAAATTGGCATAATATGATTCACCCCACTTTTTTTTTTAAAACAATGTATTTTAGGTGGTCACTGAAGTAAAAACGACAACAAATTTGATTAAAGGCATGGTATTCTGAGCAACAATACACAGTTAAAAACTATTTTTTTAAAAAAGGTAAAAAATAGGAATGTTATATTATAGCTTGCTCATCTTTACCAAGAGCTACTTTAAGCACTTGTGCATGGTATAGCAGGGAAAATTCCAGCAATTAAGGATTTGTAACACTTTATTTAAAAATATAAAATGAAACAGACTACAAGGTGCAAATTAACGTCTAATATCAAGCACCGGCGTTCTGTAGTCAAAAGAAATGTCAGGATATTAAGGAGAAATGATTTTATTTAAGAATTCATCCCCAAAAGAGAGAGAGAAAGAGAGAGACAGACAGACAGAAAATCCAGAACATTTTTCTCCATGAAGTTCTAAGGAATCTAGTCCATTCTTCATAATCCCCAACCCCAGTAACTGGACTGTAGCCATTGCCTGATGCACAAGATTTGCTTAACCCGCAGGATGCATGTGTGGAAGTATTAGGTTTCTTTAGTCAATTGCGGGGGGGGAAGGCGAGAGAGAGACTTATTAAATCTACAGGACTTTAGTGGAGCTACACCAGCTAAGGATCTGGTCCATCATTTTATATCATTCCTTCTTTTTGTTTCCAAACAACATTAGAAGTATTGTAACATCTAGCCTCAAATTCAAAGTCTTTTCCCTCAGCTCACAGATATTATTGTATTTGATTCAGAAATGCCTGTCATGCATGATGTGCCAAATATACATCCAGCCAATAAAATCTCTTACTACTCAGACAAACAGGGGCACCTGCACTTGGGCATGCCAAAGCACTATATCTATAGAACATAGTAACTAATAATAAAATTCTGGCAATGGTCCTAGAGTTCAGCCAAAAAACTAGAATCTCTTCCTATGTTACAACATGTACAAACATGCATGGAAAAGTAACTGTCTAGATGGTAGAACAAACTCTTCATGTTTCTAATTAGCTAGCTGAACACATAACCTGAGCTACAAACAACAAAAATGAAGTTCCCCAATAATTTATTTCTGCTGCAATTCTGGAAACACATTCAAACCATTCTATTTCAGATTTGGAACATTCCAGATATCTGACAATATGAGATGAATGGGAGGCTTCTCTCTGGAATACACTTCTTCGTTGCCAGAAATGTTTGGCATAAAAGCAATTGGCACTGAATTGGTCACACCATCATGATCTCAACTTGCATGGTTCAGTTTTCAGTTACCTATTATTAAACAAAGAGTCATGATTATTTGTTTTTAGACACAAAGAATCTGATCCTATAAACATATGTAGGAGTAACCCATTACTCAGTTTATGCACATGGAGTACTCCCCAACTGAAGTAAATGGGGCTACTCATATGACTAAAATTACTCATACATGTTTGCAGGATCAGGAACCCTGACTGTGACTAGACTGCTTATTGGATTTATTTAAATAAATACAAAGTGAGACCATCAACTTAGAAAAGTCACAGTTCCACTTGAAGAAAATTTAACTACTTTGGGTACAGATAACACTCAAAATTAATACCAAGTGAAAGACTAAGAGACGGAGGGGTTTTTTAGTTCATTTATTTTATGATTTGACAGCATTTTGAACACAGATAGTTTCCTGTTTCCACATACAGTCAGAGAGTTGTTTTATGGAGAAACAAAAGAGAAAAAACATTTTAAAAAACAGGAAAAAATGATCATAAAAATTACAAAAATTGGTAGAGGGACTACTCTGAACTCTCTCTTTTTTTTTTTAAGGTCTAAATTTCAAGTTGATAGTGCTCTCTTAAGTTGGACTGATGTTTTACCATACAAACATTTTAAGGATATGCCTCCCCTTGCTTGAGGGAGAGTTGGGGGAGGGAAGGTTCCCTTGGCTGGATTACAGCACGAAAAATATTAACATTTAAAAAGAAATATTAATATAACAATTTGCAGTAAATAAACAAATAAAAACAGCAGTGACTACTTGGCATACATTTGCAGTAAAACTGACAGCAGGGGTGCAAATGAAGAAAAGGAAGCATTGTCCAGTGCAGCAAAACTTATATTTTGTTGCTTATGTGATACTTGTCGCCTTAAGTGGTATAGATTAGACAAAACGGGTTCTTGCAGGGCTAATCCAAAACCCACTGAAGTCAATGGGAGTCTTTCCATTAATTTCAATGGGCTTTGAATCAGACTGTTGCATGCTTCTGTATCAATCCATTATTTTTCTCTGTGCTTGAAATACAGTAAATTCAGCAACATAAACATATTCCCCTACAACAAACAAACAAAAACAAAAAACCCAGCACACATCTATTTCAGGGGTAAGTTATCCCTTGTCTATATAGTTAAGAAACTAAACATAGTATACACTCTTACTTTCACACTAATCTGCAAATTCTTACTGTTTTTAGAAAATTTAGTTTAATTTTCCTGATTCCTCTGTTCTCCATGCCTCAGCTTCCCCCGTCTTTGGCTGGAGTACATCAATGCTGTTGCAATAAAAAAAAGGTGGAAGGGGTACTCATACTATGGTGATAAGTACAGCACAAAAAGAATAGATAAAACAAAACATGCACAAGTGAATCTTGATGGTACATTACATAAAATACATAAATACCAGAGACAGAAGTTAACTCAAACCAGGCTGCCACAACTGTGACAAGCCTAGTAGTATCATAACTAGGGCTCCATGTTTGTCACAGAGGGCGCAGAAGTCACGGATTTAGTGACTTCCTGTGACCTCTGTGACTTCTGCAGTGGCCAGTGTGGCTGACCCCAGGGCCAGCTGCTGGCCCCTGCGGGCCTCCCCCCACGGCAACAGCTGGAGTGGCAGTGGGTCTCCCTGGGCTCCCTCCGCAGCTGGCGCTGTGGACCCCTGGGGCTCTTCTCCGGCAGCTGGTGCCACAGGCTCCCCCCCGGCAGTCCCTCCCCCCATAAGATTCAATCGGGTATTTATGGTATAAGTCACAGACAGGTCACGGGCTGTGATTTTTTGTTTCTTGCCCATAACCTGTCCATGACTTTTACTAAAAATACCCATGATTAAATTCCAGCCTTAATCATAAGTCAGCAAAACAGTTTGTTAATAGTGATATTTATTAGTGAGAAGAGGGATTTTCAGTCTCTTTGCTTGCGAACATATTTTTAGCCTTGAGTAGTTTGATGCTGTCATAACTTTAGTCCCAGATTTGGACCTTAGCGTCCAAAATATGGGGGTTAGCATGAAAACCTCCAAGCTTAGTTACCAGCTTGGACCTGGTACTTGCTGCCACCACCCAAAAAATTAGAGTGTTTTGGGGCACTCTGGTCCCCCTGAAAAACCTTCTCTGGGGACCCCAAGACCCAAATCCCTTGAGTCTCACAACAAAGGGAAATAATCCTTTTTCCCTTCCCCCCTCCAGGTGCTCCTGGAGAGATACACAGACACAAGCTCTGTGAATCTAAACAGAGGGACTCCCCGCTCCCCGTTTTCCAGTCCTGGAGAACAGAATTACCGAGAGTTAATCTCTCTTTCCCCCCTCACCCAGAGGGAATGCAAAATCAGGCGAATAAATCTAACACACACAGATCTCCCTCTGACTTCTTCCTCCCACCAATTCCCTGGTGAGTACAGACTCAATTTCCCCGAAGTTTCCCAGTAAAGAAAACTCCAACAGGTCTTAAAAGAAAGCTTTATATAAAAGAAAGAAAATTACATACAAATGGTCTCTCTGTATTAAGGTGACAAATACAGGGTCGATTGCTTAAAAGAAATATGAATAAACAGCCTTATTCAAAAAGAATACAAATCAAAGCACTCCAGCACTATATTCATGTAAATACAAAAGAAACAAACTCTTTGGTACTCACAACTTGGAAACAGAAGATTAGAAAGCAGAAATACTTCTCCAAAGCTCAGAGAAAGCAGGCAGACAGAAAACAAAGACTCAGACACAAAACTTCCCTCCACCCAGAGTTGAAAAAATCCACGTTTCCTGATTGGTCCTCTGGTCAGGTGCTTCAGGTGAAAGAGACATTAACCCTTAGCTATCTGTTTATGACAGATGCATCTGTAAACCAGAGGACCATATTTAGAGCTGAAGTTTAGAAAGGGGTGGTATCATCATCGCACGCAACACACACATAATCTGCCAGTACCTGAGGCCAGCCGAGAGCACGTGCATACGTTCAGGTAGGCCAGGAAACTCAGAGTCTGACATTATTCCTAGAAAGCTGTACTTTCAGAATTAGCACCAGAGCCAGTCAAGCTGCACTTTCAACTGTTGCTATTTCAAAGTACAGCACATTAATTTCTAGAGGAATACACACAAGGAGGTGCAGTAGGACTGTTTTGGAAATGATCATTTTCATACATATTAAGGCCAGAAGGGTTCATTAGATCATCTGGTCTGACCTCCTGTATAATACAGACCGTAGGCTTTTACCTGTATTGAGTGCCCAATAATTTGTTTGGCTAAAGCATATCTCCCAGAAAGGCACCCAGTCTTGAAGACATTAAGAAATGGAGAATCCACCACATACCTTGGTAGTTTATTTTATCCTTTATATCCATTGAAGCAATTTCACACTCAAACATGAGAGGAAAAGTTGACGACTGGGGAGTCGACCCCCCTCCTTCCTCCTGCAACCTCCAATACGGACAAAGACTCAGGAAAATAATTTCCTTCGCAAAAAGATGTTGCTGAAATTAAAGAGCACGTGAAACCCACCAAATCTAAGAGGATTTCACAGCACTACTTGGTAACTATATGGAAAACAACAAAAATCTGAGGAGATAAATTAATAAAAACTGATATCAAAAGAAAAAAGGTGAAATCTGAGGTGAGGGGGATTATAAAAAAGCATAATTAGGGAAGTGGAACATTTTGAAGTCCAAATATAAGTAAAGGGGCAAAACCTGAGAGGATTTTATATCACTATTCTAGAATCAGATAGAAAAGGACTAATATGAGATTTTATATGATAGGGAAAAATCAGAGAGGATATTAAGACAATGACAGATAATTAGAAAGAAAATTGAGCCAAATATTAGGGGACTGTATGTTAATATTTTAGAACTTGGAAGAAAGGGGGCAAAACCTGATTATTTGATAATATTAGAAATAAGCAGCATGCTCTGAGCGGATTTTATATTGATATTCATAATATGAGAGAAAAAGGGGGAATCTGAAGGGGTTTTTTAATATCAATGTCCGATAAATAACTAGAAAATGGTGATTCGCCCCAGCCTATCAGTAGAGTGAGTAGAGGGAAGCAGTGGGGAATGGACAGCTGGTGGTTCTGAGGGGAAGAAGGTGGGATAGGGCAAAGTGGAATTAGGTGTATATTCGTATTCAATAAGTTAGTAAAAATGGGGAAAAAAATCTGTAGAGGATTGTACATCTATATTTAATAATTAGTTGGAAGTTTAAAAGCCAGTCAGGGTGTGGCCAACTGTCCCACCAGCAGCTCAGAGACACTGTTCACCCATATTCCATTCAGGCCTTTATTACCACCCTCACCACCATAGTAGCCCAGTCCCTTCCACCAGGGCACCAAATTGCATGACGAGCAGTTGTTACATGTGATTCTCTCTCTTTTCCCACCAGTGAGAAATGAGTGTGAGGGGATCTTTCATTTAATTTATTTGATACCTGCTGCTGGGCTCTGTTATTGACTGAGAAGTGCAGCAAGCATTGGGATTGCAAAGTGAGGATGTTTGAGGAGGCTCTTAGGGTACAACTATACTGCTGCTAGAGGTGTAATTTCCTGCTCAGAGAGTGTATACACACTAAGCTTTGATTGAGCTAGCATGCTTTAAAAAACAAACAAACAAATGACAGCATATCCGCGGCAGCGCAGGCAACAGCACAGGCTAGCTGTCCCAATGTGTACCTGTGGTCTTGGATGAGACTGTGCTTGCCTGTGCTGCCATGGCTACACTGCTATTTTGATCAAAGCTAGTGTATGCAGGAGTTTGTTCCACCTAGGACCAGCTCCAGAGAAAGATACAGCTCCCACACAGACAAGCTTTACCCCTGCCATGAGCAGCTCCACTGTACTTGGAAGAGTGGAGTTCAGTCTTCATCCTGATGCTTTAAGCAATCTTTAGGTATCCTGGGCCCACCCAAACCATTGTGCACCAACCTAGGGGCTAGTCTGTCTAATATACTTACATGGCCTTCATTACTGTAGTATCTGAGCATCTCATAATCTTTTGTGTATGTATCCTCACAACACACCTGCGAGGTAAGGAAGCACTATTCCCCCATCTAACAGATGAGGAATGGAGATATGGAGGGCATCATGTCCAAGATCACACAGGAAGTCTACAGCAGAGCAAGAAACTGAAGCTGGGTCTCCCAGTTCCCAGGTTACCACCCTCACCACTAGGCCATCCTTACTGGATTAGGGTGAAGATAATATACCTCGGTGTTGGCTGCTGTATAAAAATCTACGACACATAAGATATGTTTGGGACATCCTAAAAAACAGCAAAACCCTATCCAGAATCCAGTCTAGTCTCCTGGAGGTTCATTATGAATAACGCCTGCAAACTGTTATATCAAGCGTCCTATCATATCTATTTACACCTCTGATTCATGTACATATATTCTGAAGTGTTAATAATTAACAGTCTTGGGCTCATTGCACATCCCCTATTTTTACTTGCCTGTATGCCCAGACCTGAAGAATCATTAGTTTGAAATCTGCTTTTCTTAATGAGAGAGTCTCAGTTCATGAAAATGTGTCAAAACCTCATGTAGTTTAGCTTAGTCTTTTAAGTTACACAAGTTTTCAATAAAAACAACATCCCACTCACCAAAAAGGTTAATCAGAGAGCATCGTTTTGGACAATCAAGGTATGTCTACACTGACAACAATAATAAACTCTGGCACCAAGTCTCAGAGCCCAGGTCACCTGACTCGGGCTTGTGAGGGTTGTACTACAGGGATAAAAGGAGCAGTGTAGAGGCTTGGGCTAGAGCTTGGGCTCTGACTGAGACTCTCCCTCCACACTGGGTTTGAGTCTGGGCTCCAGCCCGAGCCCAAATATCTACATTGCAGTTCTAGCCTCCATAACATCGGGGCTCAGACTTGCTGCCACAGGCCTTTTTATTTTATTTTATTTTAATTTATTTATTTATGCAATGTTAACATTGCTTCAGGACACTGAGGGTAACATATACTAAGGGGATGCTGTTGCTATGGCCTGCCCCACATACTTAAACTTCAGTCTGTAACCAAGATGGATGTGAACGAGCGGGTGTGGAGCATGGGGAAGAGGGAGGAAATCACACACTCACAATAAAGCATTGAGATACTCTGCTCTTCATCAGTTCCTCTTTACAATAACTAAGTATCATGCTACCCAGAGACATTCAGAAACCAAAGAGCTAGTGCCTATCCACAGGCATTTGATCAGCACTGATAAAGAAAAGCAGCAGCAAAGATACAAGCAAACCATTGAGAAAGTCACTGCAGAAACAAAGTCAACCAGTTTTGCTCTTCAATGTTAACTGTTCGAGTCTCTTGTTCATTCTGACAAACACAAATACTCAGTGCAAGACTACCATGCACAGAAGGCCAGACTGACCTCAAACCGCAGCTGACCTTGGAACAGCACACAGCTGCTCAGAGCTCCGAAGTACAAGAGAGTTAAACCCACTGCTCCACCTCTTAGGAGGCTGCAGCATCTTATTGCCTCTCACCAGGTTCAGCCAACTCAGGTAGCCCGTGTTGTGGTAGAGGAGAAAGGTATTGTGTAACCGTGGCCCAGGCGCTCTCTCCCCCTCCTTGAGGTGAAGGTGTATAAATGGTGAACATTACTCTGTCATTCAGAACCTGTATTAAATGAGGAAAACAAGGCCTTCCTTCAGCAAAGTAACCCTATCCAAGAAAGCACTTAAAGAACTGCTTAAAAAAATAAAGTATGTGCTCTAGATACTTTCCTCAGAACAGGCCTAAATCTGAACATAGGAAATGAAACCAGCACTGACATCTAACCTTTACCAGTGAGATTTTTTTTTTAAAAAAAAACACTCAAAGAAATAATGCAGTCACTATATCCACTATATTTGAAATCAAGGAGAAAGAAGAGTGCTCGCTGTTTCTGGATAACCATTAATTGATAACCCCACAGACTGATGCATGTTCACTTCTCTTGTACTGCAATTCTATGAGGACTGCTGATTGGGGTGGAATGCTAGAAATGTTTATAGTTAGCCTTTTTGATCTAAAGGCATTATAGAGGCACTAGATTTTTCACAACTCTATTCCCCATAATTGTACATCACCACCAATATTGTCTTTATGGCTAAATGCAGTAAAGAATTAGCTAGTTCTCACTTATTTCCCACTAAAAATTAAAAAAAGAGTTATTTATCTGATTTAGAGCTTTCTTTTTGTAAATGGAAAAGCCTGAAAATTTATATTAAGAACTTCTGATATTTGTTATTCATCTGGTCGTGTTGTTCTAGCAGAAACAGTACAGACAACACAAGAAAAAGTTAAGTATATATTGTGCGCTCACAGTCTAATCAAGAAGAACATGAGAGATTTACTATTTAGGTTGTGAGCTATATCTGATGGTCTTGGCTAGTTAGAACATGCATGGTATAGTTACATAAAGTACACTATCTAGAACATCCCATTTTAACACTACTCATTGTTGAACCTAAGAATGAATTAATGGTATCTACAGCAAGGTTTTTCAAATTTTGAGAATATGATCACTTACCCAGATTACATAAAGGTAACATCTTGTTAATATTGTGGTTACTATAAACACAGATGTTATGCTAGATATGCTTCAAGCATATGCAGGTGACAACCAGAGCTTGGCCCATGTGAAAAATAAGGGAAATAAATGTTCAGAATGCAGTTATTGAAAAGTCTTGAGTTATGATCTGTTCTCATTAGAAGGTATGGAACTATGAAACAGAACAGCTACAGGAAAATCTCAAGATTCCTATTTTTAATTGCATCACATTCAGCCATACTAATTCTTCCTTCATACAGAGTAATCTGCTCCCTTTCAAGAGCTGCCTGATGCAAAGGACCTGCAGTTTCCCCTTGAAAAAAGAAAAGAAAAAACGTAATCCTCTAAAATAGGTGTGATAATTTAAACAACCTTTAAATTATTTGTTTAATCCCTCCAAGAAATCCTTTATGCTTCAATGACTCTTCTGAAAGACATGGAAAAGAGCAATTATAAGCCTCCATACAGCCAGAGTATCAGGGAGGGCCTGAATTATACTCCGAAAGCACCATCTTCATGATTTTCTTAGTCTTCAGGAGCAACCATTTGTCTTCACTAAGAAAAAGAAGGATTTGCATGGCATAAAAAGTAGATAAGAAGCTACAACAGCTTTGCTGCTTAGAACTGTTTGCAATCACTACTGTACTTGGGCAGACCGTTGTTGCTAATAAAGCCAATGCATATGTATTTACAGCACCAGAACAGATGTATAACTACTTCTCAGTTCCTAATACAGATTTCCAAATTTGATGAATTTGGTTCAGTTTATAACTAAATTGTAACAATAAATTAAATTAAACAATCTAAATATCTACTTGGGGGAAGTAAAATAATAGTGCAGTTCATCAAAGTAAAAAGTATCTGATGTGGGGAAATGAACGGCCCAGGGAACTGGTAACAGAACATGAACTGTGTCCCCTTCAGATTAACTGCTTGTACCCAGCTCAGGTGAGTATTGCCTGAAAATCACTATAATTAGTGTTTCGTGGCCTATGAGAAATGAGTTGGTCTTCTCAAACTAGTTCCATATCTCAAAAAATTCACTATGGCAAATTACAGAAGTTAGCACTCTTGTGCCAAGGATTATAATGAGGGGTAAGAATCCTCTATATTTTCCATGTTTCTGGCATATTACATACTTGTCATCTTTACTCAGTATTGCCAATTTTACACCAGCTAAGGATCTGGCCTAAGATATGTGCTAACAATTGGGCCAATAATTTTGCCTGCTTGGGAACTAACTATAAAAAATAAGTCAAGTTGTTTTTAATAGTGAATGTTATTAAACAGGTGCAAAAACCCTCCAGAGAAATTAAAATTAGTCCAAATAAAAGGTCTAGCTGCCGTAGCTCAAGGACAGTGAGGTTGAATTTAATAAATAAAAAAATCATGGAAACAAAGTTACCTTGCCAAGTTTGGCCTTATGCAAGTGAGTTATATTGGTTAATTCAAATAAGATGAACTATGCTGCCCATTTTTCAACCTACTCCTCTTTGTGGGGCTTCTTACAAGACTTTAAAAAACTCTCATCTTATGTTCCTCTATCCCAAACCAGGAGGAACAGACCAGACAAAATGATTTTCTTTCTGAGAAGGACACGAGGTCTTGCTCTTGTTTAAGGAACTTTGTTCTTCACCAGGCTGCGAGTCCTGAAAGTCATCATATCATCATGATATCCTGTGCTCAGCCCATCAGTAAGGATACATAACTGTGGTATTTTCTGCCCAACCATTCTTCCTCCTATCCTCCCTCTCAGCTTTTCGCCGAATCCTAAAATCAATTACACTGCATTCGTCAGCACGGCAAGATGAGATGGGCCATCCAGCCCTGCTTTGTCTGAGAAGGTGGACAACCAAATGACATTCCTGACTGGAATGTGAGCCAGGGTCCAGAGCAACAGCTGTTGTGGCCAACAAGCCAGACTAAAGCAACCATTCATGACTGACCAACGTTCCAAGATCATGGACAAAAGCTTTATTTAAACCCCCCCTTCTAACCACCTTTTCTATCCCCTTTCTTTTTCACCTTGTGTCTGTCTGTTAAAACTGGAAAAGTAAATACCCTTCATAAATCATGACTGACTCTGACTCCAATCCTTTCCTTTTCATCAAAGAAAGGTTGTTAGTAAAATAAAAAACTAATATTTTGCCTCCAAAAGAAGAAAGACTTTAACAGGTTGTAATTACATTCATTTTGCATAATTACTCAATTTCAGTTTCAAAGTTCTTGTTTTGCTTTCTTGTTCTTTCTTGCATTTTAATCAATAACTTTTTAACTTTAGAATAAGTGCTTTTGGGTGTTTGCCAAAAAACTGAGTGAAGCGGCCTCCAGAAAATGAATTGTAACATTGAAACAATGTTGGACAGTGAGAAGATTTACAACACCTTAAACTCTTTTGGCTCTTGAAATCAATAAAACAGGTATCAACAATGGCTGAGGTAGTGAGGAACTTCTTTAGTCAATGTAGCCTCTGAGATAGTACTGCCCCCCTATTCTCTCTCTCTCTCTCTCTCTCTCTCTCTCTCTCACACACACACACTTACTTCCTCCACCTTTTTGCCCTAATCTAGCTGGTTTATAGGTTTGGCTTCTCTCATAACCGGGAGCCGATCATGCGCTATTGAAGTAAATGTGAGTTTTACCATCTACTTCTCTGGGCAAAAAACCAAACCCCTGCAGAGGAGGAGGATACCTTAAACAATTTATATCACCTCATTAAAAAATGGATTAAAGTTGGATACTATTTCTCCAAAGATTCAGAAGTTGGAAACTTCAGTAGAACAAAGGGAACACTTAAGATCTCAAATTATGCTGTATTTAAATATTAAATAAATGTTATTGAAAACATTAGTACCAGACAATGTTATGTTGCTTCTGAGATTGAAAGCCCTGGAAAAAAGTCCAGGGTCTGCAGTCTATAACCAATAGGCTTAAAAAAAAAATACTAAAAATAATCTTTTTACCTCAATGCTCAAATTATTTGAAAACTGTTGGATGAAAAATTTAATCTTGAGTTAGCCAAAGGACTTTTAATTTGTCTCAGTTCAAACTATTTTCAGAGAGATGGGTATACAGAGCAGGGACATCTTCAGAACCCTACACCTTATTTTCAATATTCTCAAAAGTCGCATTTTTTTTAAATAATCAAAAGGGAAAAAAAGGCTTAATAATTTCCCAAAGTTAAGACCCAGTTTGTTTCAATTTTCAAGTGAAGAATTTGTAAAACCTTTCTGCTCAACATACAAGTTTTTTATGTAGCAAACATGTTTATGTACTAAACATGATACTTAGATATCTCCCTCTTTTTATGATAGAGTACAAATTTGTGTTCCCACAGCTTACTTCTGAAATCTTAACTGTAATACTAACACTTGGAGGAAAGACTGTGGTTTTGAAAATCACTATAAATTCTTATCTTCTTGATTTCTGAATTGAAGCAAATCAACAGAGCATTTATTAGACTTCAAACTATGTCTCTGATTGAAATATATTTACTGTGGAATTTGTCCTATGTAATGTTTATGTGGAGCTGTGAATAGGTTTTTGATTGGCCTAATGTACTCCCCTTGGTGATTTCCTTTTTGGTTAATGTTCTACTGATTGTCTTGTAATTCAACACCACTCTCAGATGCTCATAGTTTTAAAAATAATAAAAAGCAAAAAAAAATAATTTAAAAGTTAGCTTGTGTAAGTAGACTCACACTAACAACCAATAGAACAGAAATATATTTCAGTTATCCTCGAATCTCCTCTCTTCAGTTTACACAACTTTCTGTTTCCCCTTCCCCAAAAACTCACAAAATATACAAAGAACAAAATGCATACTTATTCCAGATGTGAATTTCGACTAGCATGAGGCTACCAGTCTCTGAACTGGGAAGTCTGTTTTGAGTAAGATAGGATAGTTTAAGTGTAACTACTGTCAGGGAGAAAAAAGAAAAGCAGCAGTGTTTAGTAGAGGAATTTTTTTCTTACTAGTCGAAACAAACAAGCCTCGTCATCCAGTTCACTTTTGGCTCCTATACACTGTGCAATGCAGGTCCTGTGAATAAAACTGTTTCCACCATTAACCTATTTAGGCTATCATTCTTGTGTGTATTTCAAATATAATTAAATATATTTGCTAGACAGCACTACTGCATTTTCCTATAATTCTATAAAGCCAGAAAATGTAATATCATTTAAGTTTGTTTCTAAACCAAAACAAGCATGTTCTCTTATTTTAAATAGCTTGACAATAATATTGTGATTCTATAAAAAAAAGTACACTAGTCTCATTAAAAAGTTGCTTTAGAATGTTCAAAGCTTTGCTGGCTTAAATTTAAGGTTGCTATTTCTTTGTATATCAAGGAGTGTTACCGGGGAACACCCCACTGCTTCCCCCCAATACGAAAACCTACAACTTCTGAAGCATGGAAATAAACATTTAAGGGCGGGTAGAGAAATATTAAATGTTGCAAACTCTTGCGATTTTATCATAAATCTTGTGATTTTGGGGATATCTCCAGAAGCTGCAATCCAGAAACTGCATGAGAATCTCAGCCTTCATTTATTTAAAAACATTTCTACCCCTCATGGTTATGGAAAAAAGCTGTTCATGAAGTGAGTGAATCCTAAAGTCTCAGAAAGCAGAAGGGGGGGGCCAACATTGATGATTAAAAAATAACCTCATGATTTTAAGTCACTCATGATATTTGAACACCTGAGGTAGGCAGTACTAAAATATTCAAAATCACTCACAGTTCGTACATACAATTCCACTGTACTATTGTAAAATCAAATCATCTTAACTCCACCTCCATACACCTCTCTCGTCTCAGCCTAAAACACCAGACATACATTGCCACCCAGCTTAGCCATCCTACGTTATCATAAAGACTATAAACTCTGGCAAACTACAAACGACAACATATGGCCCACACACAACCACACTCCACCTATAAGTTCATTCTCCCATAATTAGCCAGAGACAACATCATCTTTATGTTCTTATGTGGCCCCATCATCATAGTACCTAAGCCCATCACAAATATTCACGAATGTATCTTGCTTGTTACTATCCATATAAAGACCAGAGATGTGAGCCTCCCCACCCACCTACCCCACATGGTTTAGAGACTGAAATAGATCACATCTTATTTTCCATGTACATTTCAGAAGCAGTACACCTTTTCCCCACCCCACCATCCCAGCCATATGCAAAAAGTCAACCTGCTACATCCACTTTCCCTATAATGGCTGGAAATCCCACTATTCATCCTTTGAATAAGAGTCAACAAGTCTGTCCCCTTCTGGACACAGTCTACATGTTCACCTACATCCAATCCACTCAATAAATACACACCTGTTCATCACAGCAATATAGCACATTACCTAATTACCACACTAGAGAGAAGAGAGTCAACATGTGTACAGTATGTATTACATTTTGATTCATCATTAGACCTAGCCAAAACTTGGGATTTCTTGTTCACAAGAAATTTTGATATTTCAAAATTTGTCATGAACTGGAAATTCAGAAAACCTTCTGTTTCAGAAACACCAACACGTGGCATTTCTGAAAATATTTATGCTCCTTAGTGGCCCATCACAGGACTTCCAGGCTCCCTGCTACACATCTGGGGGCCAATTCCCAGGTTCCTGAAAGTTTTGGCATGGCGGGGCTGCCCCGCAGCCACAGACCCTGGAAGTCTGGGCTCCACAGAAGCCCTCCAGGAGATCTGGCAGGAAACCAGGCAAGTTTCCAAATGAAACCTACCTGATGGACAGGGTTCCATTGGAACCCTGCCTGTGGTACAATGAAAATTCATTGAATCCAAAGAGTTTCATGAAACTTTATGGGTTTGACAAATCGGCCTCTTCTCTGATGAGCTCTATTCATGGTCAGCATACAAAAATATGGTTAGTATTATGTCTTTGCTCTCTACACAGCATTAACGATATGATGAAGCCATATGGACACAACTGGACTCCGAGTAACTGTATTTGCTACCTGCCTCTTCCACCTCCTCCCCCCAGTCAGACAGCGAGTCTCTCTCTCTCTCCCCGCCTCTCCCTATAAATTTAGCTACTCTGTTAGATATCTGCTGCTTCTGCAATTGAAGATATGGAGGCGCAGTAGAGGGCTCCCAAACGGATGCTACTCAATTCCTATATACTACAGTTAATAGAAGCATATCCCTGCTAGATGGATAGTGGGAAGCCAAGAGGGACAGAGTTACAGTTATTTTTTCGAATAGGTGAGCTAAATGTTTTATATGTATACTTACCCAAGAGTTTTAAGGACCAAGAAAGTATCTGAACATTTTTCTACCTTCCTTGTAAGTAAGCAGTTAAATATTTATACTTAATACTCTTATTAATAGTACTATTATATAGCACTTGTCATCAATAAATCTCGAAGTGCTTTCCAATGGAAGTATCATGGCCATTTTACATACGAAGAAACTGAGGCACAGAGCAGTGAAGTGAATTGCCCAACATCACCCAGAAGTTTATTGGCAGAGGTGGGAACAGAATTCCAGGTCTGCTAAGTCCCAATGCAGTGCTCTATCCAGTAGGATACACTGCCTCATTGGTTAAGATTTATTTATTTTTTAACTCTAACATTCCTTGGTACACATATGTAGCAGAGCAACATTAATCAAGATTGAGGAAGCAAGTTTATTATTTAACTTCCCTGTTTACAAAAAACAAAAACAGCAGCAACAAAAAACTTACTAGGCCAATAGAGCTTAGTAGCTCCACAGTGTGTTCTCTCCTGCCATTCCAAAATGCAATCTGGGCATGACTACAAGTCCCTGTTGCCCCAAGCTCACACTGTCCAGCAAAGCTCATGGGCGCCACAGGATCTCTGGCTCCCTATAGCTTCCATTTTCTGGTACAGCTTTGGAGCTCTGCAGAATACCTGCATTTATGGCTCCTCTGCTTCACCTCCTACATTGCACATGGCAATGTATCTTCAGCGTTCCCATTACCCCTCCACTTCTGCACAGACTCTATAAAGCATCTGTTGTGCCACGCAGACTTCACATTGATAAACTGTACATGCTTTAATTAAAGCTGAAAGGTCTATATTGGTAAATAATTTCCAACATTTAAGTACAGTAAGCCTATTCTTTACATGGTAGTGGTATGTGACTGTGTTTAAAGTTTGAAGATTTGCAGTCAAACTGTTTTTAGCTAGAGGGACGACTCTCTCCCCAAAAGTGGACTCCGAATAAAATGTCAAGTTTTTAAATCATTCATAACTTAATGGTAGGCTAGTAGACTTCCAAGGCTCTGAACAAATGGTCTAGTAATCACAAAATTACTTGCCCTGTGCAATGTTAGAAGTCAACAGCCTTGCACCTGTGGAATAATGGAACTCTCAACAGGAAACGTAAAGCTCCTCTGTGCAGGAGACGGTTCTTCCTCAGAGGCTGGCGCAAGACTGTGGAATGGACTCCCACAGGAACTAAGGGCCATCACAAATCTCACCCCTTCCGCTCCAAATGCAGGATACACCTCTTCAGTGTTGCCTTCTCTAGCATAAACATATAGCAACACGTGTGTGTGTGTATACATATTATATTCCAAAAGCAGCAAAGAATCCTGTGGCACCTTATAGACTAACAGACGTTTTGGAGCATGAGCTTTCGTGGGTGAATACCCACTTCCTCAGATGCATGTAATGGAAAAATCCAGGGGCAGGTATATATATGTGTGCTAGCAAGCAAGCTAGAGATAACGAGGTCAGTTCAATCAGGGGGGATGAGGCCCTGTTCTAGCAGTTGAGGTGTGAAAACCAAGAGAGGAGAAACCATTCACAGTCTTTGTTCAATCCTGAGCTGATGGTGTCAAATTTGCAGATGAACTGAAGCTCAGCAGTTTCTCTTTGAAGTCTGGTCCTGAAGTTTTTTTGCTGCAGGATGGCCACCTTAAGGTCTGCTATAGTGTGGCCACTGTGTACCCACTCCATCACTGAGGAAAAGGATAAGAGAACAAACACATGACAGAAGTTGTCCTGATGCTTAATGCACTATTGCAAAGCACTCGGATAAGATGGTGAGCATGGTATAAAACCCAGATAGAACAGAATAAATGGACGTGATGATAGGACTTATGTTGGAAATCAGGGCTCCATTATAACTACAGATCTGCTGCTACAGAGTGCCTCCATATTGACAGTCATTTTTAACCATCTGTAGCTCAAAGACAGGGTAACCAATTTTCGTTTACACATTGAAGAAAAAAATAGTGTGTCATTCTGCAATGAAGCCATTGCTACAAATAAAGCCTACAGCTAACAGACAAACCATGCAAGTCTGTAAAGACTGGAACAGAACCCTGGTTCTTAAGCACCAGAAAAAACAGTCTGCTACTCCTTGAGCTAAGAGAAAGCCTTCTACCTTGGTTAAGTGAGGAGGAACCTTAATATTTGCTCCAAGCTGCAACCATCCACCAGAGGGCAAAGTACTCCCACACAATAATCATTACAACAAATATTAATAAGTTTGGTGAATTACAACTTTTTGCCTAAACATAGCCTTTGCATAATTTTGGAAGAAAATTTAGTCACACAGAAAGTTTGAAGGGTTAGAAGTCATTTCTGAGCTACAGAGACACTTAAAAACAAGTCAAGATTTCAAGTCAGCATAATGTCTTTTAAAATAACCTATTTGTAAAGAGAAGACACATCATAGCCAATTTTATTCAACCTTCACAGAAAAGTTCTCCTTATCTTTTAAAGTAAATGTGACAACTTTCAGCCCAAATCAAAGTCATAGGGGCTAAAATAAGGCACATAAGAGAAGTGTTTGCAATCTTAATCTCTCTCTTAATACAGTAACTGCTCAAGCAGCAAATGATAAAACTGCAATATGGCTCTAAAAAGAATCTCCCCTCACACCTGGTCTGACAGTGCTTAGGGTGCTGTGTGAATGTGCAGGAGGAGAGGACAGAGATGTGCAAGCCATCTAAAGAGCTACAGTTGTGGATGTATTCCCCTCTTTTGCCAAGGATGGTACTTTCCCCAATGCTATTCAGCATCCAAAAGCCATAACTGAGCCCTTAATAAACTGGAGCCTGATCCTGAACTCACATGAGTAGTCCTCACCGAAGTCAAATCACTTGCATGATTAAGGAACTGCCTTTGGTGAGTAAAGGCCGGGAGGATCAGGCCTCAATTCTGTCCAAGTACAACATGTAAATACAAGCCTTTATTAGATCAGCATGGCAGCATCGGGACAAATCTGTGAATTGGATCAGCAGCAGAGAAACCAAAGCAGCATAAACGGATCTGGGATTTGTTATGGACTTCAAAGGCTGTTTAACAACCTAGACTTGATAAAAACAATGTCTTAATTGTATTTTTCAAGTTTTCAGTTGGGTCACATGATCCTTTTCCAATTCAAATATCTGTTAACTTTAAATGCTGGTAGAAAAATAAATTCCAGTGTATTTAACGGATGATGACTGTCAGTGCTTATAAAAGCTAAGTGTCTCTGAGGCATAAAATGGACATAACCAGTCAGATAGGTGATATCCAATCTTCCAAACAATGGACCTCTAAATCCCACTCCATACCATCTTACTATCCTTATCTATGGCCAGTTTTGGGGAGAGAGAGGGATTGACAAATGCTACATTGTCTGCCTGTTTAGTAACATGGACAAGTATCTACTAACAATTAGGATGAGATCAGATTGATTTACACTATTGACCCAAACAGGATTTTCATCTGCTGTACCACCTAATCTCACACTCCCTTTCAGCACTTTTTGGACCCAGTCTTCCAAAGTGCCAATGGGAGTTAAAGGGTGCTCAACACATTGCAGGATAATCCCAGGGTTCATCTGTTTTACTAACTGACAGCACTCATTTTCCTTTCATAGCCATTACACTTTCAAAGTATTTTTTTTTTTACTGTGCTCTCCCTAGCCCCAGATCCCTTCCCTCCAATTCTTTTTTCTTATTGAAAGCCTAATGTACTAGCAAATAAGTATATAAAATACACCACACATTGGACAAAGTGACCAAAGTTCTCTTTACATTTTGACAGAGCATGCGCACAGATGCACTCTTCACCTGTGCTTTTGTGTGCTTGTCCCTTTTGAATCCTAAAATAGCATGACACATTTGCAGACAACAATAAGAAGTGACTGGAGGGCTGATCCTTGCCATTCACAGTGTATGGAAAAAGGGATGTATTTTCTTGGATTTTATTTGTGAGACTAATTGAACACCACTGCTAACAGTGGTTGGACATGGCTTTGATACATTGCCTTGCAGCATTACAAACAGACTAACACAGAAACCAGTGTGTGAGAAGTTTTAAGTGTTAACATAAACACAGAGTCAAATTAATGCATCTAGGAAATGGTTTACCCCCACACTCCTTCAATTTCGTTGCTTTTACCCTCCTGTCTTGGGAGGAATCAAGAGCTTCTCCTTCAAGGATGTTAAACAAAGACCTATTCTATCTATGTCTGGTTAATGTTAAAAATCCCATAGCACGCACTTAAAATACAAAATAAAAATAAAACAGGAGGGGGAGCAGCCCTGACATTCCGGCCAATACTTTTCCTCCATAAAATTAATTGATATCAAAAGGTCCTATGAGCATTTCAAAAGCACATAATGGCAGCTATGTTTTCACTAAAGCCACAGTAAGAACCTGTATCTACTAATCCATTACTTCGTAGGAAATTGTGAGAACATACCATTTACCCTCCTATTATCAGTGGGGTTTGGTGCTGTACAAACAAATGGAGACACAGCACCTGTCCAGCTGCAGCATCTCTCCAAACATTGCTAATGCGCTCATCACCATAGTATTGTTATTCATTACTTGTACTGCAGGAGTAACAAGGGACCCCCAACGACAGGAGGGACGCAGAATAAAGGAACAGCCCTGCAGCAAAAGCTGACAAAATGCAGTGTCTTCACCAGATGCTAAGCCATGTTCTCCTCTATTCAGTCACTGTTACAGCACCTGAAGCCGAGAATGGTGCAGGGAGTAACTGACTCAAGAAGGGGCTCAGTGCATTGCGGACAAGGCAACTACTGACTACGCAGGAAGAAACTTCCGTCCTGCAACTGAACATGAAAATCAGGTGGCCGCAGTCATTTCACCCCCCTGCCCCTACTGCATCGAATTTCGGCCTCAGCGTGAGTCCAGAGACACAGATACGCTGCAACAAGTTGTGCTGCCAGCCGCCGCGGGGGGAGAGGGATTCCCACGTTGGGCGCAGCAGCCGCGCAAACGAAGACTGGCTGTGCCGAGCTGCCCAGTGCGCGCACGCGCCCCCAGGGGACAGTTCCTCACCCCCCCCATCCCTCCCTCGTGCAAAGCAAGCCCTGCCCCTGGAGGGGCGAGCCCCGGGGCAAGCGGGACCCTGCTCGCCGGGCAGGGAGCTGGCTCCCACGGCGGGGAAAGGATGGAAAACAGTTTTCAACAGCAAGCCGAGCGCCCCCTCCCCGAGCTGCCCTGGCAGGAGCAACCCCCCCCCCCGCGACAGCCACCAACCCACCCACGCAGCCGCGCGTGCTCAATACTTCACCGTCTGTCACAGTCACGTCTGCATCCTCCTCGCCCGGCTGCACCGCCAGCTGGAGCGCGCCCTGGTTGGGGCTGGCAAGCTGCAGCCCCCCCCGCAGCTGCTCCTCGCTCACCAACAGCAGCTTCACGCTGTACTGCAGGAGCTGGTGCTGCTGAGGAGCAGCCATGATCCCTGCCGCCGCCCAGCCTCTGAGCTCAGGCGGCCGCTGCTGCTTCCCCGGCCCAGCGCAGCGCGCAAGGGAGCTGAGGAAAAGGGAGAGACGGCGGGTAGGTTTCACTGATAAGCAAGTCCCACATTTGAGACACCTCCCGGCTCTTTCTGGCATTGGCAAGGCAGCATTCTCCCCTCCCTCCCTGCCTCTACAAAGCCGGCTCAGCCACTAGCAGTTTCCCAGCCGCTTGGGGTGAGCCCTGTTTGGCGACATCTCGGCGCTTGCAGCAAAACAGTGACATCTCCTGGCCACCGGCGTGGCTACACCTGCGGACCGGCGGGCAGCCATGGTTTCCCGCAGGACTCTCCAGGGAGCCGTGCAAAAGCCTGGCTCACGTGAGCACCCCCTCGGTGGAAACGCATTGTGAGGCCTGCTTCAATGCATCTCACCCGCCCGAGGAAGGATTTTGTGGTGAAACATTTAAAACCCGCTTTCCCCTTGAAAGCACCCACCTTCCGAATGCAGCAGTTTGACCAAAAGCTGGGTGATGTGTGAGGCACTCAGAGCTGGGTGTCAATGAAGGTCACAGTTCACATTCTAAATGTGGGAATTTGAAAATAGCAAAACAGCTGGGAGTAAGGTTCCCTGACCCCAGCTTTTCACATTCTGGGGAGATAAAGGGGGCAGCAGGTTGGTTTAAATTGGCAGGGTCCAAACTAGTCCCTATTTTTTAAATTGTATTCTAGACTTCATTTTTGTGCATTTCAGAATGGTTGTGAAGTTAGCCAAGACACTCAAAAATTCTCTGTCCTGGCAGTGTGAAAACCGTGGGCCTTCAGCATGTAGCTTGTTTGCCGTATGTCCACTGAGAACTAGGAAAGAAAAAGAAAAGAACCTGTGTTATTTAGAATGCAGTAAAACACTGAGGCTCCAATCCTGTAAACTCTTAGGGTGGAATCCACAAAGGGGTTTAGGGTGCATCTACACTGCAAAAAGAGACCCGTGGCAGCCAGTCTCAGAGCCAGGGTCAGCTGGGGCTAGCCGTTTAGACAGCAGGGCTTGGGTTGGAGCCCAGGCCCTGAGACCCACTCCCACTTGCTGGGTTTCATAGCCCCAGGTTCCAGTTGGGCCCAAACATCTCCATTGCTATTTTTAGCCCTGTAGTGTGAACAGGAGTCTGTTGATCCAGTCCCTCAGACTTGCTACTGCAGGTCTTTTTTGCAGTGTAGGCATATCCTCAAGCGGTGCAATGCTGAGCAAAGAAATGCCTAGAAAAATCACATGAACAACACTGCTGTCCCTGTGGGTGTCCTAACCACTGACTAGAGTCATTCTCTCTCTCTGCCCCAATGACCATGTAAGTATTTATCCACAGTGGAACAGTCATTGGGCTACAGACTGAGTATGACTTCGTAATCCAGTAGTTAGGACAGGAGGTGGGAGACACCGAGTGCAGGCCCCCTGCTCCAATCACTATTTCATTATTGATCCACAATGGAACAGTTTCAATAGGAGATGCTGTGGGAGCCCCACATCAAAATATCCCATAAAACAGTGGTTAGAGCACTCTGTTGAGAGATGGGAGAGATCCTTGTTCAAATCCTTTTCCCTCTTCCGTCAGAGAGAGAGGAATTGATGCTGGGTCTTCCACACCCCCGGTGAGTGCTCTAACCACTGGACTAAAAATTAGACAAAAGTTAAGTGCCATTTCCTCCTCCTTCTCTGGCTGGATTTTGAATGGGACCGAAACCAGTAGGCGTGCTCAGAGGCTGCCCACTGGGTCAAGACCCCCCACATGACATAGGTTGCAGAACACACATCTTCCCCCAGTTTGTGAAGTGTTCTGGGGCTTAGGCGAGAGAGAGGCATCCAGATATCTAGAGTGTGGCTACAGTGCACACACACCCCAGTATCTAAAACGTAGGCACCTAGTGAGTTTAGGTGCCTACAAGGTTAAGCAGCAGCCAAGTGGGAGTTTCACAGATTACAGCAGTATTGTGCATGGGGACTTAGGCACCAAAATTGCTTCATGGATCAGACATGAGTAAGGTGTGCACACAAGCCACCCCATTCATTTCAATGGGCCTACTTAAATGCAAATCAATAATATGCGTAAGTTAACAGTATGCCTAATTTGCAGCACTGGGGCCTAAAATCATATACTCTAATTTTTTAAAACATTAATAATTATTTTATCATTCAGGTAATTCTCAATTGTTCATATCCAAGCTTATTTTGAATGAGTTTGTGTTAGCGATTTAGTAAGATAATGTACCAGATGATTTACTAAAATCCAAATTATTCAGTCATTTTCTTCCCTGGTGTTTCTCCTTTATCTTCTTTGTTTCCAGAAAACTAATAAATGTAGCCAGAGTGGTGACCAGGAGATGTCACTATTTTGCTGTAAGAGCAACGTTTTCACTGAAAACTTTTCACTCTTGACAAGAGAAAAGTGCAAGGACATTATTAGTGAGACATTTTTGCTGTAAAAGTTAAGTGCAGGGATTGCATCATAGTACAAAAATGATTTATGATTTTATTATTGACAAACTGTAAACTTTAAAAAGTAAATTAACAGTTTAAAATCCCAAACTGAAAACACATCACGCATGTGGACTTGAAAATGAGAAATAAATAGGCCAAATTCAAGTTCTGCATGTTATCAACATAGCAATGGGCACTTAAACCACTACTGGATTGAAATATCAAACAACCCCTGCAAAAAAAAAAATTCCCCTGTAATTTGCAGCTCATTTGATAGGTTCCATTCTCTCCTTGATGTGTGGACCTACGTTCCCCTTCTTGTCAATGTGAGTAAAAGGCAAGCATGAAGACTAGAGAAAGGAATTCACAGAATTTCTTTAAAATATTATTATAGCAGAATTATTTGCCAAGTGGGAAAATTCTCCTTTGCAATGAAAATATTAGTGGCAGGACAGAATAACTTATTTAATTTAGATAACATGAAAGAAATAATAGCTTACAAACAAAAACAATTATAAAATAGAATTGTTTTCTGTTTTTAACTCTTCCTTTCCTCTAACCACAGTAACTACTCAATTAAAAGCAAACAAGATGGGGTCTGTGGAGATTAACTATTAAAATGGTAATTTAAGCAATGAGGATGGTATTTTCACTGAAACTTATAACACGTATGAGCAATTATATTAGCTAGCATAAAAATGACAAGGCAACCAACCCTTCTTTTCAGGGCATAAAATGAATATCGTGTCAAGTCAGCAAGAAAATTCCCCCCTTCCTCCTATGGTACAACAGTATATTATTGTAGGGTTTGCAGGGTCTATTATATTGTTCTTCTTCGCCTTCCTCCAAAGCTTCCAGCACAGGCAACTGTCAGAAACAAGATATAAGACTAGATGGTTTACTGGCTTTTTCAGGTATCACAATTCCTATGTTTCTAAATGTTAATGCTTTCTACAATGCTAATTAAATGAACACACTACAAGGACAATCAGGTTGCTAATTAATATAGGCAACGGTAGCTCATTTTGCAAAAGATGGGTGTTCTGATAACAGCTGCATTCATAGTGGTGCCAATTTAGGTTTATGGGAATGTAACATAGTGGGTGAATTCCCCCTGTTGCGCAGAGGCCGACATGACGCCTCTGTACAACGTAAGTCCCACTTAAGCATATTTTCTCTTGATATAGTTCCCAATTTGTCTTGCTCAGATGTCTTTGCTTTTATAGTTCTTTACTCTGAGGTTGCTACTAACATTTCAAGGTGAATATTTCAGATCTGGAGGAACTTTGTTCATGGCATTACCTCCAACTGGTAGGGAATTACTCTGCAAACAGTTGGCCATTGCAGAATCTGTTTTAGGGGAGACAGACCTGAGCTTAACTTCATCAGCAGGAAAATTATGTGATTTGCCAGAATTCAGGGCTGCACAGATTATGGTATTTCATTTCTGGAATGCTGGGTAGAGAGGTAAAACATCATCAAGCCTATTCTACTCACAGTTAATAAGAAACACTACAGGACCGCCTGAAGGAGAAGGTAGGAAAAAACTTTGAAACTTGGGTAATTTTCCTGCATAGAACCAGCAGGTCCCCCAAGGAAAAATAGCAGGGCTGATCTGGAACTTCCTTGTGGAGACAGTTGTTATCCAAGAAATCTGAATCCTTCAAATCCATTTTATTGAAGCTTACTGGATAGAGAGAGTTAACAGAGAACTCAGAGTCTAATGCTTTAATACCCTTCTAGACTAGGGCCTGGTCTACACTACGCGTTTAAACCAATTTTAGCAGCGTTAAACCGATTTAACGCTGTACCCGTCCACACTACGAGGCCCTTTATATCGATATAAAGGGCTCTTTAAATCGGTTTCTGTACTCCTCCCCGATGAGAGGAGTAGCGCTAAAATCGGTATTACCATATCGGATTAGGGTTAGTGTGGCCGCAAATCGACGGTATTGGCCTCCGGGCGGTATCCCAGAGTGCACCACTGTGACCACTCTGGACAGCAGTCTGAACTCGGATGCACTGGCCAGGTATACAGGAAAAGCCTCGCGAACTTTTGAATTTCATTTCCTGTTTGGCCAGCGTGGAGCTGTGATCAGCACAGGTGACCACACAGAGCTCATCAGCACAGCTAGCAATGCAAACTCCTGAGAATAGAAAAAGAGCTCCAGCATGGACCGCATGGGAGGTACTGGATCTGATCGCTATATGGGGAGAGGATTCAGTGCTAACAGAACTACGTTCCAAAAGACGAAATGAAAAAATATTTGAAAAAATTTCCAAGGCTATGATGGGAAAAGGCCACACCAGAGACTCAGTGCAGTGCAGAGTGAAAGTTAAGGAGCTCAGACAAGCCTACCAGAAAACCAAAGAAGCAAACAGAAGGTCCGGGTCAGGGCCGAAAACATGCCGCTTCTACGCTGAGCTGCATGCAATTTTAGGGGGCTGCGCCACCACTACCCCACCCCTGTCCGTGGATTCCGAGGTGGGGGTTGTAATCTCAACCATGGCTGAGGATTCTGCAGAAGGGGAAGATGAGGAGGAGGAGGAGGAAGAGGAGGACGACCTTGCAGCGAGCACACAGCACTCCGTTAGCCCCAACAGCCAGGAGCTTTTTGTGACTCAGACAGAATTACCCTCCCAGCCCTCCCAAGCCACTAGCCCAGACAGTGAAGCCATGGAAGCAACTCTGGTGAGTGTACCTTTGTAAATATAAAACATGGTTTAAAAGCAAGCGTTTTTTAATGATTGATTTGCCATGAGGGCTTGGGATGCATTCGCGGCCAGTAAAGTTACTGGAAAAGTTTGTTAACATGTCTGGGGATGGAGCGGAAATCCTCCAGGGACATCTCCATGAAGCTCTCCTGGAGGTACTCCAAAAGCCTTTGCAGAAGGTTTCTGGGCAAGGCAGCCTTGTTCTGTCCACCATGGTAGGACACTTTACCACGCCATGCATGTAGCAAGTAATCTGGTATCACTGCGTGCCTTTAAATGGCCAAATGCACATTCTACCACCATTCTGCACTTGCTCAGCCTGTAATTGAACAGCTCCTGACCACTGTCCAGGCTGCCTGTGTATGGCTTCATGAGCCATGGCATCAAGGGGTAGGCTGGGTCACCCAGGATAACTACAGGCATTTCAACATCCCCAACTGTTATTTTCTGGTCTGGGAAGTAATTCCCTTGCTGCAGCAGTTTAAACAGAGCAGTGCTTCTGAAGACACGAGCATCATGAACCCTTCCTGGCCATCCCACGTGGATGTTGGTGAAATGTCCCTTGTGATCCACCAGTGCTTGCAGCACCATTGAAAAGTACCCCTTGCGGTTTATGTACTGGGTGCCCTGGTGCTCCGGTGCCAAGATAGGGATATGGGTTCCCTCTATCGCTCCCCCACAGTTAGGGAATCCCATTGCAGCAAAGCCATCCACTATGACCTGCACGTTTCCCAGAGTCACAACCTTTCATAGCAGCAGCTTAATGATTTCTTTGGCTACTTGCATCACAGCAGCCCCCGCAGTAGATTCGCCCACTCCAAATTGACTCCCGACTGACCGGTAGCTGTCTGGCGTTGCAAGCTTCCAGAGGGCTATTGCCACTCGCTTCTGCACTGTGAGGGCTGCTCTCATCTTGGTATTATGGCGTTTCAGGGCAGGGGAAAGCAAGTCACAAAGTTCCATGAAAGTGCCCTTATGCATGCGAAAGTTTCGCAGCCACTGGGAATCATCCCACACCTGCAAAGCTATGCAGTCCCATCAGTCTGTGCTTGTTTCCCGAGCCCAAAATCGGCGTTCAATGGCTAGAACCTGCCCCATTACCAGCAGGATCTCCAAAGTGCAGGGGCCCGCGGTTTGAGATAATTCTGTGTCCATGTCCTCATCACTCTCGTCGCCGCGCTGCCGTAGCCGCTGCCTCCTCCTCACCTGGCTTTGCAGGTCCCGCTTCAGCATAGACTGCACAAGAATGCGCAAGGTGTTTACAACGTCCACTATTGCGGTATTGATCTGAGCAGGGTCCATGCTTGCTGTGCTATGCCGTTTGCACAGTTCAGTCAGGAAAAAAGGCGCAAAACGGTTGTCTGCTGCTTTCACGAAGGGAGGGATGAAGCTGTACTCAGAATCACCCGCGACAATGATTTTTGCCCCATCAGGCACTGGGCTCTCAACCCAGAATTCCAAAGGGCGGGAGAGACTGCGGGAACTATGGGATAGCTACGGGAAGCTACCCACAGTGCAACGCTCCAGAAATCGACGCTAGCCGCGGACCATGGACGCACACTGTCGAATTAATGTGCTTAGTGTGGCCGCGTGCACTCAACTTTATACAATCTGTTTTATAAAACCGGTTTATGTAAAATCGGAATAATCCCGTAGTGTAGACGTACCCTAGGTCCTTCAAGTGAGGCCCATACATCTAAGGCAGGGATGAGCAAATTTTTTGGCTCAAGGGCCACATCTGGGTGGGGAAATTGCGTGCAGGGCTGTGAATGTAAGGCTGGGGCAGGGGTGCAGGAAGGAGTGTGAGCTGTAGGAGCGGGTGCAGTGTGCAGGAAGGGGCTCAGGGCAGGGGGTTGTGTGCAGGAGAGGTGCAGTGGGGGCTCAGGGCAGGGGGTTGCGGTGCAGGAGGGGTTTGGGGTGCAGGCTCCGGCCCAGCACCACTTACCTGGAGTGGCTCCGGGGTGGCAGCGGTGCACACCGGGGCCAGGGCCCCACGTCACTTCCAGAAGCAGCCGGTACCACATCCCTGTGGCTCCTGGGAGATGGGGAGCAGAGGGCTCTGTGTGCTGCCCTCACCTGTGAGTACCTCCGCAGTTCCCTATTCCTGGCCAATAGGAGGTGCGGCGGGTGGAGCCCTCTGTCCTGCCACCCCAGGGACATGGTGCCGGCAGCTTCTGGGAGCGGCATGGGCCCACAGCGCCACAGGGGTGGCAATCCTGCGGGCCGGATCCAAAGCCATGATGGGCCGGATCCGACCCGCGTGCCATAGTTTGCCCACCCCGATCTAAGGGAACAGTATTACTGGGAATTTCAGTAACACTAGCTAACTTGACCTTGACTGGTAGGGCACTGGAAGATTTGACTAACCCTTTTCCCCTTTTCTACAACTGGCGATAGGGCTGTAGCCTCTACAAATGCTTTTGCTAATAGGTCTGGGAGAAAGGCGGAAAGAAGGACAATAGAGACCCAGTAGTAACTGTCCTTATTAATAGCTTTTTTCTAGCTGGTCAACTGGTTGTAAGACCATTGAAGATTGTCCTTCACCAGAAGATTAAGAGGCTGGTGGTTTTTTTACTGTTTCAGAGACCACCACAGATGGCAAAGTTCTGGGAAGTCAGGCTACAAAATCTGGAGAGCCTGAATTAAATTGCCTTGTCATAAAAGTTCCCTTGATTTATTTTTCTTTTGGCCTTGGCAGTTTTGTCAGAGAGGTTGTCACCCAAGGCGGTTATTAGGAGAATTACTGGGAGACTCTAAGGAGAATGTTCCAGAATGAGACAAAGGACCTCAGAATGAGGCACAACTGGACTGGGGCATTTGGAAAACAGATAAAGGTGCTTGAATTAATGGTAAAAAATTCAGCTATATCAAAGGTGCCTGTCTGCCTCAAATGTATGACGGAAGTGAAAACTCATGGAGTTGTGGGCTAAACTTGCAAGTCCAGAGAATATAATGATGCTCCTGCATATCATACATTCTGAAACCATTTCACTGAACCATACCTGTTTATTATTTCTGTATTGGTCTGGCAGAAGAGAAATAATAATGAGCATTTGTGGGATGTGAAATCAATCTAATTCAAGGAAAAACACCTTCATCATGTGCGTTTGGCTTCTTTGTCATGAGTTGTGCAGTTATTAGCTCCCTAGTGGGATGAATTCCATTAACTAGTGATGCTCATAATTCTGTTTCCACTGATAGTAGGTAAAGAACTTTAGGGTCCCATGTCTGTTAAAGAGTTTATTTTACTAAACTGGTATTTGCCCCAAGTACAATAAAACTATCTGCAGTAATTATGGGGCCATGTTCGTGTAATGAAAATTATCATATTTCTGAGGCTACTTTCACCCTGACAAGTCCTCCCTATTATAAAAATTGGTTCAAGCTATCAAACACTTTTTGTGGAAAACCAAGAAAGCTAGGACTAGCATTATCAAATACAAATGTCCACAGAAGTAGGAGGCCTCATCTTTCTGAACTGGAAACTACAACTATGCAGCATCGCTGTGTGATTCAGGAATGGCTACACTTAGGTTCTAGCCAATAACAGGTATTACCATGGAAAATGGTTGAACAAGCCATCATTTCTCCTGTAAGACTGACTTTTTTAGGCTCCTGTCTAAAGCATTATCTTTTGACTACCACATCTGTTGTACTGGCTCAACCTGCAAACGAAAATCAAAGCCTAGGTTGGTCCAAGGATTACAACTCTAAATGACCTGCTTCTTCAGTACCATTCTTATGTCCCTGAACCAACTGTAGTCACAACACAATACAGTTCATATAAAAGACACAGAGAAACACCCACAATAAGAAAAGTCTCCGACATTTTATTTCCACATTTTATACAATCTTATAGAATACTATAGATGAAAGATCATCAGTCCCCATAAGTTCTGACAAAGACATGGATTTGAAGTATTAGAGGCTAACTTGTCTAGAGCCTTTGATGCCATTTATAAAATATTAACTTGCAACAGATTCATAACCACAGTATTACATCATACATAGACTGTAATTTTCCTCTGCAACTGCAAACAAAATTTGGCCAGCACTGCCAATGCTATTTTGAACTGGTAGGTGGCATCCCTATTTCACTGTTTGTGGGAATAACTTTCACTTCAGTTCTATGTTTTCTGTGTATCCACAAAAGTCATAACATCAGTGTGTGTAAAATTGCTGTTACCAGTCCTTTTTCACTGATAGTGAAAAAACGTATCCTAAATTTGTGGTTACCTGATGCAAAGCCCATATTTGACACCTGGAAACTTGAACTAAATATACTAAGTTTGTAAAGCATCCTTCCTTACTATCTACAAGAACACAACAACATATTTTATTGAATGTAGTTCACTTATTCAGACATTCTCAATGTAGCAGACTAGATTGGATTGATCACTGCTCATTCCACAGAACCATGTGCCCACCCTTCATATATATATATAGACACACACACACACACACACACACACACACACACACACACACACACACAGGTGGTAATTATGAAAGAGCCCCAAGATAGGAAAAGTGCTTCAGATTTACCACAGACTAAAACACCTATCCTGCAAGCTGCTCTGCACAGTTGGAGCCCTGCACCTGTGCAGAGACAAGCTGACTTTAATGGGGGTCTTCCTGCACAGAGCAACTTGCAATTTAGGAGTCTAAAGGCCTGCCTGCTGTGGATAATGTTGGCAGAATCAGACCCTATATGTACAATATTCCTTCAGCTGTGAATATAATATGGAATGTTGGGTGTAATGGGTTAGCTACTTCATGACATCTTGATTCTTAAATAGTCTTTATATTTCATAGATTATAAATTATAATGAGTGATAAGAAACAATAGCAGTTATATTTTTATATATACCTGTATATATTTTTTTATTCTCCCCCCCCCCCCAGTTTGTTTAGTTGATTTACAGGGAAAAATAGTATTTAAGATATTGCACCAAACCAGGAAGAAGGGAATGATTAATAAGTATTAATAGCTAAATAATTATTAGTGCATATAGACTCATGATTGCATCAGCACAAAGGTATTGTATCAGGACATCATTTTTAATTCCATCAAAACTAAAAAAAAAAAGGCAGTTTACTACAATATTCACCTGTTATAAAAGGTAGAATAAATTATTTATTATTCAAAAGTCACAGCATAAATGGATAATGGAGATAAGTGTGAAGATTAAGACCCAGTCCTTCAAAGACTTAAGAACATGCTTAATGAAGTAAATGGGACAACTTGCGTACTTAAAGTTGAGCATATGCGTAAGTTTTGGCAGGACTAAAGCCTTATTGTATGACTATCACCACAGCAACTAGATGCTATTACAAAAGTTTAAAACCATGTAAATGTCATAAAATTCCAGGAAATGAACTATCAAGTTAATAGGCTTCTTCATAAACCTCCTAAGCAGAGAGTAATCTACTGCCACTGCTATAACCAGAAATTAAAATTTTAAAAAATCAGTTAGGGCTTTTCACACGCACACATTCTACCTCACTGCAAGTAGGGAACAATGCCTTTTGCAAGGTACTGAAATTATTTTAGCACTAATATTATACAAAACTCTTTCATATCTGATACATTACTTTTAGTTATATTACTAACTTCAAAGCTATTAAATATTTCCCTGGTATGAGAGAGATGGGGACTTTAAAAGCTTTGAGGGTAAATCACCAATAGCTTTGGTATTATTACAGAATATTGCAGATACACATCACAGGGCTAGTTGGTGACTATGCAGGGCCACAGCATTCACTGACCTTTGAGGAGCCTGACAGTGGGGAGAAGTCTGGCTATTTGGTCCCATGCTGAGCCTTGAGGGCTGTGGGTGAATGTTTCTGTTCTGCATGTTCCTGAAGTTTGTCTGAAGAGCCGTGGTTGAGAGAATGGGGATTGGACTATGCCACACTAGTCTTTCATTGATGGAATGTGGGCCTGCTGACGGGATGAAAGTAGCATATTTCTGAAGATTGTTTAGATGCACTCCTGGATTTGGTTTTCTTGGGTGAAGCTTCAGCAAGGGAGGGGTTCAGCAAATAGTCCCAGAGGAAAAAAATACTTTCCTGAACTTCAGAAACAATGCTGAAAGGGAGAGAATGGTGATCACTGGTTGCTACTGACCTGCAAATATATGGTAAATTGATCATATTATGGTGGAATTCACTTTGCCACCTAAAGCCCAAGTAACTAGAACAGATGGTAAAGTAGAATCCATCTCCCCATATTACGGCCAATAAAGATGCTGCAATGTATCCCCATCTCTGACCATTACTCCAGTCCGTGAGCTGGAATAGCAGTTGCTACTGCAACCTCTCAACATCTGTGCAAGATACTAGGACTTCAAGCTGAAGCTCTTGGGGCCCTTCCCTGCACTTTAGCCTTCATGGGACCAGCTCAGAGCCTTCCTCTGCTTTGCTGACAGCTCCTCCAACCCCACTCATCCCTAAATGGAAAAGGAGACCTTTCTCCAGCTCTCTGTACCAGACTGAACTTCACACTGCAAGAAAGAAGCAGGAAAGTCTGAACTCCCACACTTGTCCTGCTGCTGAAGACAACTTCCTTTGGGAAGCTAAGTGGGCTCTGGCTTGGAGTCCCAGGTACCCTGTTCATTAGCTTGAATTTTCTGGGAATCTGCCCAGATTAAGGAATCCCAGCAGAGCTGGAGTGGCTGGAGCAGTTATGATAGCAAAAATGTCTCCAGGTTATGAATGCATAGCATTTCCACAGGAAAATGTGTTATGCAGAAGAGTTCTTACTAAAAATGGTTCTGCTCATAAAATAGCCAGGACAAGCTGGTAACAGCAACACTGTTGTAGTACTATTGTCAAGAAGGTTTTTATAAAAATTTCCTGCTGTTAGACTAATCCAGCCACTGGGAAAGAATGCAAATAGGATTTAGCAAAATCTGGAATGAGATCAGGCACATCAACTACAAGTCAGCGCACCAACTCTATTTGGCATACCTCTGACTGTGCCAAAAATGGATCAAGGTTTCTCAACAGCCTATGTCGGGGTCCCTGTGTGCACTGATGGTTCACTTCATATATGTAATGGCATTTGGCACAGACACTGATGTGCAACGAAATGACTGTTGCAGTTTAGTTTGCTGTGAGCCATGTGGCATTTTATACTATAGATGTAAATTGCTGAGAGGAGGCAAGTTAAATAGAATTTTAAACATGATACAGTACATAGCTTATTTAATTGAGAGACTCAATAGTATACAGAATATTACCCTGTAAAATAGAAGTAATAAAAATAGGACAGTTCCTGTTCATAAACTGTATTATTTTGAATAGTGTCTTCCAGAAATAACAAATTTCTCTGGATTTCTGCCATATTTTGTGCTGTGGGATCCATATTATAGCAGAGTCTGGAAGAACTGGAGTAGTAGTTTTGATATATGAAGCTAATTTAAATTATTTTTCTTAATACTGATAATGGGTCAGATCATGTAGCTTCTCTCAGATAAAACGCCCAGTGAAGTTGGTGGGTATTTTACATGAGTCAGGACTGAATAATATGGCCTAATGACATTTATCAGGGTGGGGGGAGTTATTTTACAGATTCTTTGTGAGTAGATGTGTGTTGGAAGAAAAACATCTCAGCGTCACTGCTGCATCAGTTAAGCCAGGTCACCTCAATCTCCAATTACAAACCAATTTAGAGGATCTGTAAATGGACCCTGACTGGTCAGTGGGGTAGAAAGACTGATAGTCTTATCCGGTAGGCTTCTGTGCAGATTTCAGGATTGCATCTTATTATGCTTTCAGACCGCATCTGAAATAAGCTGATTGAGGTAAAATACAGGTAGTGACTCTGGACTGTGGTGTAGTTAGCCGAAGTCACCAAATTTGAAGAGGCAACTTTTCTTTCTTTTCCTGATCCCTGCATAAAATGTGTGTTCTGCTATGTTGATCCGGGCCTTTCAAGATCTTTGACATGCTGGGGTTTTGTTACTTAATGGGACTTCCCCAATTAAAAATAGCATTCCAAGTCCTGCACATGAAATACAGTGTCCAAAAATGTGAGCAGTGGACCTTTAGCAGTCCGTGAAGTGCTTCTGGAAGCCTTTGGAGAGATGGCTGCTGGTATGATGCCACCTTTCCTCCTTATTTCCAGGCTAGTATAGTGCATTAAAATAAGTTAGACAACATTGAATGCTTTCCTAATATTAATAAGCAAAACTTCCAGTGGGAGGAAAAGTGGTTTGCATTATTGTGCCTGGGAGACAGTCCGTGAGAAAAATTCTCTACTAAGATGTGGTCCACACTGTAAGAGAGTTTGAATACTCCTGGCTTGCAAATACAATAAGCATAAATCTCCTTTTTTCTCTGCAAAATTGTGTGTGTAAGGATTTGGGTGATGGAGGGATTTCTTTTTTCACTTTTGGGCCTGGCTCTCCACTGCCTTGATCCTTGTGTAGTCATTTACACTGGTATAAACCAGTACCACTTTGATTTGATAGTGTTTTTACACTAATTTTGCACAGGTGATAATGCCTGCACTAGGGATAAAGCTGTGGAAAATCAGGGCCTCTACCTGTGGTGGTCCAAGCCTAAATAAATATTTTCTTTATATACATTTTTCAGAATTGCATGTGCTATCTTCAGTCCTGTAATAACTTCAACTACCTTTGCTTTTGAATTCGTGACTGACTTTATTCTTTCTGAGAAGACCCTAAGAGTAACATTGGGCAATTGGTCATCTACGCTGAGGGGGTCTCATGTGGATCCAACTTGTCCAGCATGTATGTGAAGCCACCAGAAAAGAGTCTGCAGTGCCAGATAACTTTCAGCTATATGTCCCTGTATTATCAGGTCAGGCTGGTGGAATCTCATTGGCTTATTCAAGTGTTTTGTCAGAATGAGTGCTGAGAGGTGAGAGAACTAGCTGCATCTCAGCTCAGAGAGGACTGGAGTTATTCTGGTTTGGTGGGAAATAACTGAAATAAATGGCAGAATTGAAACTGAATCCCTCAATTTGGTGGGGTATGTTTTCTTTTTGTTATTCATGTTCTCCTCTTCTGGGATCCCCAGTTAATTCTGAATGCACAGGCAGTGGCCAAGAAAGGTTTTTACTATCTGCAGCCAGAAGGCTGTGACCTTCTCTTCAGGTGTAAACCAGACTATAATAACCCATGCTTTTGTCACCTTGAGACTTATAGTAATGCGCTCTACATGGAGTTAATTTTGAAAATTATTTGTAAGATTTAGCCAATGCAGAATGCAATAGCCCAATTGTAGAAGAGTATTTCTTGCAGGAAATACATTCACATGCGCTATAAGAGCTGCACTGAATTCCAGTTTATTACTGGATACCATTAGAAGTGTTGGTTTTAATACATAAATCCACAAATAGGTTGGATGCTGGTTCAAGAGACTCTCTCTCTGATATTCTGGCATTTGAGAACATCTTTCATATGAATCCAACAAACCTGATTTATAAAACTTGCCAGTTGAAAATTTCACTTTATTATTTGCCTCAAATGAAGAACCCTAATCTCAGGTTACATATTGTTGAAATCTGCTGACATGTCTCCTGATAGTGTTCCAGGCTAGCGAGGCGACTTCATTGAAAGAGAGGTTTTGAACATCCAGTTGGATTTCACTACGAAAAATTTGGAGGCACTGTGCTAAGCAGAGTAAAATAAAGCAAGTGTTACAAGTTCAGTCTGAAGATACACTCTTTCTATGGCAGGTCACACTAAAGAAAAATAAATCCCTAGTGTTACCGACTCTTGCAAATTTTATCTTGAGTCTCACAATATTTGGTGTTATTCTTAAAACCTCACCTCTTAGCGTCATATCATTATGTGAATGCTTTGTTTTAATCAAAACAAAACAAGTTTCTGACCTTTTCCGTTGCAGTGAAAAGCCTGAAAATGTGACCCAAGTGCACCATAAAGGCTCAAGAACCAGAAGGCAAATAAAAAAGAACCCAAAATGCATAATTAAAAAACCCCAGAATTCTAAAGCAAATCTCATGGGTTTTAGGACCTAACTAATGATTTATGAATGTGTGGTTTTGGCAGTGTTGAAGCCACTACTTTTTTGTGTTAAAGATGTGATGAAATATTTGGAGAAGACATCTGCAGAAAATTAAAATTCACACCAAGATGCTCTCCACCGTCCTTCTACTCGCAACAATCCCATATTTCTACCATGTGGAAGAAAAATGGTTTTGACTGTGTAATGAATAGGAGTTTGGAAAATCAATTAAACCCCATGAATTTCCATTAACTTTAAAAAAAATCATAACTTGCAAGAGTGTCTTTTCTGCCTTGCATGTTGAGACACTTCGTATACGTGTCTAAAAAATACAATAGTAGATAGCTATATAAAACTGAAAACATTCTTAAAAAGAGCTGAGGTGAAAAAAGGTTCACATCTGCTATTTACTCTCTTCTACCAAACCAGAACCACCTTCATCCCTCAGCACAGATAAATGCACGAGAATAAATCTTAGCTATTAACAACCTAGAAAATTTCTGAATGAAATTTTGGATAAACAATAGTAAGACACCCATATCCACTTTACTTTTCATTATGCAATATTTGGTATTATATACTGTACAGTATGATTCTATGTATCGTAACTGAAATTAAATAAAGCAGAGGGATTGGATTATGTTGGAAAGGATTTAACACATGTGCAGACTTTAAACATGTATGATGTGATTGCTCAAGAATCCAGATATCTGGCAGATTCATCAAAAGATTTGGCTAACTCATCAAATCTTAAAGTACATTGCATGCCTGGGGCTAATAGCACAAATGATGATAGTGAGAGTGATGTCACAGAATAATACATTCTAAGGCATCTTTAGCAAACTATGACATTTCAATGAATTACTCAAGAGTAAAAGACTTACAGAGGGTTAATTAAACTTCATATCTCTGCTGAATAGCCCTGCAATCAGGTTATTGGGCACAATCAGCACAAATTTGTGGACTTAACTCAATTTTAATTTTACTGTTGCAGTGTACCTTTAAAAATAAACTGAACCAACATCTCCAAAGTGCACACAGCCAAGTGGCAGACGCATTACCCAATACCAAACCAAGTCAACTATTCAGCAAGAATAAAAAATACGAATTTAAAATGAAGCCTCAGAAGATGACACAATAATGAAATGAGTTAAAATACAAGCATTCCTGTCTCTTTCTCACTCATTTCTGTGCCTTCCCCAATGCCTGGAACCTTCAACTTGACCTGATCCACCCTTTTTTCTTCAAGTCCTTTCTTAAAATGCATTTCAAATAAAAAGGGCTAAAAATCCTACTCTTCCTCTCCAAGACAGAAGGGTTAATAAAACAGACAAACAGAAAGTCTATTAAATAAAAATTGAAGAATTAATAAATCTGCTAAACTTCACTATTCAACCTTTGTTAGTTTTTTTCCTGTGTTTTCTATGATGTATCTAAATTGTAAGCACTTTGTCTTCAATCCTGTCTGTAAGATGCAAAACATGCTGTTGGAAGTGTACAAATAAACAAGTAAAAATGACAGTTAATCAGTGGCCTCTGAGTATAGGTGAGCAGGTAGGTAAATAGAATCGTCTTTGGATTTCCAGAGAGACTGAGCAGCTATAACTGGCACTGAAGGTAGTGAAGCTGAGGGGTGCTCAGCATCTTTTGAAATAGGACTCTGATTGCATGCATCTTTCTGGACTTATGTAAGGGGTTGCACATCAATATACTCTGCATTTTCACATGTGAATCCATGCAGAAAATGTAGGTTAAATCAACACAGGGCAAACTTTCATGTTTAACCACCTTCCTTAGCTTTTTAGCAGCCTAGGTCACTATGGAGTGAGCCTTGCAGCCAGGGGTAGACAGACTTACATGAACTAGGTTCAAGCTATCACACTCCAAATGGCAGTATGGACATTGTGGCTTGGGCTGGAGCTCAGGCTCTGAAGCCTAGGGGGTCAGGTGGGCTTGACAGCTCAAGGTCCAGCCCAACCTGCAATGTCCATATCTGCTATTTTTAGTGTGGTAGCTCGAGCCCTGCTCATATGAGTTTACCCAGGCTGGGAAGCTTGCTCTAAGTTGCCGTGTAGACATTCCTTATGAGGGTTACAGTGCATTTTTTAAACTAGGTTAAAACATAGACCCATCCATGCTGGCAAGCCGAGCTGTTGTATAGTCTGGTTCAGCCACAAGCATTTTTATACCAAGTTTAAACAGTTGTCAAACATTGTTATTTGTCCTATGCACATTTTTCCTTTCTGATCTTTCAAATCCCTGTCAATAAATACAGTTAATTCTACTTCATTCCTCCATCCATTTGTCAGTCTTGCTTATTTAGACTATAAAAACTCTTAAAGACAGCAGCAGTAGCTATATGTTTGAACCGTGCCTGTTACAATGGGATCCAAATCGCAGTTGGAGGCACCAGATTCTACTGTAATAGACTCAGACTCATAGACTTTAGGGTCAGAAGGGACCAATGTGATCATCTAGTCTGACCTCCTGCACAAAGCAGGCCACAGAACCCTACCAATCCACTTCTATAACAAACCCCTAACCTATGTCTGAGTTACTGAAGTCTTCAAATTGTGGTTTGAAGACCTCAAGCTGCAGAGAATCCACCAGCAAGTGACCCATGCCCCATGCTGCAGAGGAAGGCAAAAAACCTCCAGGGCCTCTGCCAATCTGCCCCGGAGGAAAATTCCTTCCTGACTCCAAATATGGCGATCAGCTAAACCCTGAGCATGTGGGCGAGACTCACCAGCCAGCACTCAGGAAAGAATTCTCTGCAGTAACTCAGATCCCATCCCATCCAACATCCCATCACCGACCACAGGGCATACTTATCTGCTGATAATCAAAGATCAATTGCCAAAATTAAGCTATCCCATCATACCATCCCTTCCATAAACTTATCAAGCTTAGTCTTAAAGCCAGATATGTCTTTTGCCCCCACTACTCCCCTTGGAAGGCTGTTCCAGAACTTCACTCCTCTAATGGTTAGAAACCTTCGTCTAATTTCAAGTCTAAACTTCCTAGTGTCCAGTTTATACCCATTTGTTCTTGTGTCTACATTGGTACTAAGCTTAAATAATTCCTTTCCCTCTCTAATATTAATTCCTCTGATATATTTATAAAGAGCAAGCATATCCCCCCTCAGCCTTCTTTTGGCTAGACTAAACAAGCCAAGCTCTTTGAGTCTCCTTTCATATGACAGGATTTCCATTCCTCGGATTATCCTAGTAGCCCGTCTCTGAACCTGTTCCAGTTTGAATTCATCCTTCTTAAACATGGGAGACCAGAACTGTACACAGTATTCCAGGTGAGGTCTCACCAGCGCCTTATATAAGGGTACTAACACCTCCTTATCTTTGCTGGAAATACCTCACCTGATGCATCCTAAAACCACATTAGCTTTTTTAACGGCCATATCACATTGGCGGCTCATAGTCATCCTGTGATCAACCAATACTCCAAGGTCCTTCTCCTCCTCTGTTGCTTCCAAATGATGTGTCCCCAATGTTTATCTAAAATTCTTATTATTAATCCCTAATTGCATGACCTTGCACTTTTCACTATTAAATTTCGTCCTATTACTATTACTCCAGTTTACAAGGTCATCCAGATCTTCCTGTATGATATCCTGGTCCTTTTCTGTGTTAGCAATACCCCCCAGCTTTGTGTCATCCACAAACTTTATTAGCACATTCCTGCTTTTTGTGCCAAGGTCAGTAATAAAAAGGTTAAATAAGATTGGTCCCAAAACCGATCCTTGAGGAACTCCACTAGTAACCTCCTTCCAGCCTGACAGTTCACCCTTCAGTACGACCCGTTGGAGTCTCCCCTTTAACCAGTTCCTTATCCACCTTTCAATTTTCATATTGATCCCCATCTTTTCCAATTTAACTAATAATTCCCCATGTGGAACCGTGTCAAATGCCTTACTGAAATCGAGGTAAATTAGGTCTACTGCATTTCCTTTGTCTAAATAATCTGTCACCTTCTCAAAAAAGGACATCAGGTTGGTTTGGCATGATCTACCTTTAGTAAAACCATGTTGTAATTTGTCCCAATTACCATTGACCTCAATGTCTTTAACTACTTTCTCCTTCAAAATTTTTTCTAAGACCTTACATAGTAAATATTAAAAGTAAATCTTTACTGGACTTATTTGCAATGCAGATCTTCCCTGTATACTCTGGGTGTGTTCCAGACAGGAAACTTTCTATTGAGAGCATGGGATTCTGAGCACAGAACTAGCATAGAGATCTGCAGTGCAAATTAGAGTGCAAAATTTCTCTCTGTGAGGAGAACTAAGCCATATAAAACTGGGGAGGAGGAATAAAAAGGGTCAAAATAATTTTTTTTTAAATCTAGGCTATATTATTATGATCTGAGGTTCTAAATTATAAGATATTTGTATTTTAAATTTAAATAATAATTTGTAAAATAAAATTTTAATCTGGGTTGAGAAATGGTATGCAATATCAGTGTGAAATGAATCAAACTAGTTGAGTAATAAACCCATTATAACCTGTTAATACTGGGATCATGGACAGCTCGTTAGCAGAAGAAGCACTTGATTACTCAATTTCCTATGGTCTGAGGCACACTACGCAATAGTTTTTAAATTTTATTTCTAGTATTTCTAAATATAAATATTGCTTGATTTATTATGAAACCAGAAAGGTGATGTTATTTAATTTTTCACCCAAAAATCAACAGTACTGTCAAATATTTGGCTATACAAGAAAATTAATAAAAACAGAAGCATTTAAAATTTGTTTGTAACAAGAAAACAAATTTATTGATTTTTAAAAGACAAGACACAATTTTGTTTTGAAAAACACAAGAAAGCTAGCCTGAGTTCAAGTCTGAAATATTCAGAAAAATCCTACTATCTTTAGTATGTTCCAGTCATTTGTTTAAACAACACACTAAAAGTTAATATATATTTTTATAATTATAAAAGTTCCCCAGTTATTGTACAGTACACAATACAAATTGCCCACAAACTATTATTTAGCTCCTGCCAATTTTGAGAGGACATGATATACTAAAAGATTTAGCATTTCTCACAAAAATCACATCAGGAAATACATATTTACAAAATCAAATACATTATACAAAAAACTCATCACGTTATTCTGTAAAGATGTTTTCTTTAAATAATTAAAAAGTATATTTAACTGTAATCCAAAAACTGGAAAAGAACATTACATTATCTCACACATACAATCTACAAAAAAGTTGCTTACCTCATTTACATAACATATTCAGTCAATTGGAAAATAAAAGTTCAGATATCTCCTAGTGTTACAATGTTTCTGTGCTTGTGAGACTGAATAATGTAATATGCCACTTACTAAGTGAAATTTAAATGATGGCACTTAAAAAAAATAAAAATAAACACAATAAAGGAAGTTACCTAGAAGGTAAGAAAGCCCTGAGTGATAGCAGAATTTACTGATTGGTAAGCACTACAATTAACCTAATTAAAAGTTTACCATCTCAGGCACAAATTTCCAAGTTTTCTAAAGGCACTCACTTAAAGTTTCTGTAACAGTCTTGCTGGTTACTACTGTAAATCCAAATTTTTGATGGCAACAAGTGGGGATGGGATAGGGGTAGGGAACTTGCTTTGGTACAAAATGATTCCTTTTTTGACCAACAAATATTTAAAATCTATATACTGGGTTATTTTAATTTTGTATGTAATGTATAAATATAAGCCAAATCACCTTAATATTTCATTCAAGGAAAATTTACTTGGGCTCCTCAGCCACTCACCAATGAACCCCCTTGGCAGACATCATCCTCGCATCGGGGGATAGCTGAAGACGACGACTACTTGGGATCCCTTTAGCACTCCTTATGTAAAAAAATCTCTTGCTAACTTCAGTAGTTAACTTTCTTGAGCCTGAAGTACTGAATCAGGTCCCTGATAATCATGAGTCAAAGGAGGTTATTCCTCCCAATTCCTATATTCTTTTGACAGTCTTTTATTGTTTTAGAGTGAAATTCAGCTCAGTACAACAGCCCCTGCAAGATCACCACCTGAGCCCCATGTTAAACATGGATTCAGGAAAGCAATCAAGAACATGCCCAACTGTGACTTAAATGATGCTCAACATCTTGTGCTGGGCCTTCTTCTCTGGGATGAATTTCACTCTTAACAATCAATGTAAATTAACAATTCTTACCAAATATTTCATTACTCAGGGCTTCCAATCCCATCATCATAATTTATTTAAAAAAATTCAAACAAAACAGAAGAGTTAAAACCAATGTTAGAAAATAAGGCATATTTGACTTCAAACAAAAAAGGCAGTCACTTTGTAAGTGGCTTTTACTATTTTTTAAGTAAAATTGGTAAATTAAACTCAGGTCTACTGGCACATAAAATCACTAGCAGCAATGATCAAGGCATGCAAACTGAGAAGCATTTACACTAAATTATGAATAAAAAAACTGTTAAATTAAAACCCTTTGAGTATTGCATTTGTTTTAATTATGCATTAATTTGCATTGTTTATTTGACTAAAAAAAGTTTACAACATATCTGCACTACACTACTGATGTAATTCCACTAAACATCTTAATATGAGACTTTTTTGCACTCAGCTAGACTAAAGCAAGCACAGCTGCAGATAATGGTGATCACTGGCTGATACTGCAGGGAACCAGTACAATATCTACAATATTCTCATATAGTAAGGTGACATTTAGAACTATTTTTTCAGAGAGTCGCCACCCACTTCTAAATCTGTGCACAATTTATTTGTGAGGGAAAAAAGGTGGTTTTTTTTTCAGATGCCAAAATGCAGGTGCAAATTTATAGTTTTTTGTTTGGTTTTTTTTTAAATTCTGACACTCAGTAAGGGGCATCCAAAAGTGCTTTCACAGATGAACTTGTACCAAGTGCCTCTATCTTCTTTGTTATCCATATGCCATTTCACAGTGACAAAACGTTGAAGTAGTATAAATAAAATTATGTTCTTTTTGCAATTGCGTATACAAAAGATTGTGCAGAAAATTTAACTGCAAACATGTCAAATGTCCTGCATCTTTACTTATTATGACAGTTTTGTTCTGTTTTTATTCCTAAAGATTTTCGTTTACGGTACTGGTGCTTTTCAATGCTACCCTAATGAGATTTTCAAAATAGTCTAAAAATAACCCTTTTTGCTAAACTCCCACCTTTTAAAGGCATTTTAAGTACTTCACAACTTGTATCTATAGGACCATATATTTGACTCCTTCATTAAATATTTATGGAATTATGAAACTAAAGGAGCTGAAGTACTATTTTGCTGCAGACAGTATACATAGATGGCAGTGAATATTTTAGCCTAAATCAATCAAGCCAACAAATTCAAAAGTCTATATAGTATGCAAGTATTTACTTTGGGGAAAAAACATTTGTTGCAACATAACCAGACACTTAGATGTATACAATATCTTCAGTAGCCTAATAATTAACTTACCTGAAAAGATTTTCCCCTTATCATATGACTTACAATGCTCAAAGGGTTAATGCAATGCATTACATCAAATTAATTTTCTAATACTAGAAATAAGCACTATGTTTATGCTTCTATTCCAGTTTTTTTAAATCACCAAGGTATCAGATATACTATAATTCCATTCATTAAGTTATTTTAACCATGTATACAGAGGTTGTCCTGTTCCACAGAGACAAGGGCCCAATTTTCAGGAATTAGTAATGCTCTCCCAAATTAATATTTCAAATTCTAAAATTACTTTAAAAAATGAGTTCTACTATTACAGAGTTTATTGATTTCTTTTTATGGCTATAAATGATTCTTTTGTTCTGTGAAACCACTTCTGTAAATGAAACAACTGCAATCCATTTTAAACTAATATATGTGTTTTCCTAAACACTGCAGATGACATCCGGTAAGAACCACAAAGATATCAGATAAGGTCTTCAAATGAAAATAATTTGAACATAGCAGTGTTTCAGACATTTAAAAATACCTTGTTTAAATTAAACAAATTCGTATATAGACCTATACATTCCTGAATGATAATACACCACCATTTTATTGATTTTACCCATTTGTGAAACTCAAGGCAGTAATGTTGCACATCACTTATTTTGTAGGTAAACAATTTAAAAACTATTCTCCAGATGTTGTGTAAGGAATATTATCTCAACAAAGATGCATTAAACATGCTACAGTACAAGAGTAAGCAGAAAAAGAATAGCAAGTTAGAGAGACAAAAAGTAATTTTAAATCTAGTGTACAATGAAAAATGGACCAACAACTTTGCATACATATAAAAACTTGTGAAAATTGGGCCCTGTGTTTTGAGAAAGTGGTTCAACAATACCCCCCCACATTGCTCACTGCATTATTTGTGCTAAAGGGGGAGAGGGATATTTTTAAAATAATTATTCTGAAATCAGTGTCTAGATCAGATAAAATCCACAAATCACATAGGCACTGATTCTGCAATTTGTAGCATGTGGGCAAACTGCTGCACCCCCACATAGCACCAATGAAGTTAGTGGGCTTAAGGGTTGGCACTTAAGTCTAGGCACATGCTACACAATGCAGAACTGGAGACATGGTTTTTAAATCTGTTTTTAACAAAAATCATTAGCCGTGCCCATATATTAACAAATAGCAAAAATGTGCAAATTGATTGATTATATACATAGTGTTTGATTTATTACCACTCCATTAAATGTAAAAAAACAAAACCAGAAACCCACAAAACACCACCCAAACGTGTAAATATACACAGTATTTTACTTCATTAAAGGAGAGATCTTGTAAGAAAGTGATAGAAATGTTATTTAAAATTGACACTGTAATCAAATTATAAATATGGGAATACAAACTCTATTTCATTCAGTTAACTGAACATGCCATGATTCCAGTTTATTTTGATAAATATCACTTTTTCAGATCACCTCTAATTAATTAGGATTTCTGGCCTGTTAGATTCTCAGATTCAGCTAACATTCTGGTTTTCATCTAAGGCATAAAAATTACTGTTGGTTCAAACTGTGAAATACATTCCATTTTTGTATGTACTCTTGCTTTTTGCACAGTGGGAACAGTGAACAACTGGGGGGAGAAGTTGAATCATGGAGGGTTTACAGGCTCCACCTCTGACAGTAATCCAAATTTGCATGTTACAATCACACTTTTCTCTCAGCATGAGCAAGTTGAACATTAAAACAATACAGGACAATGACAAGAAAACATTTAAGATTTGCCAACACAAAAGATGAAACCAATAAATATAGCTGGTCCAATTCAGAACATCGGTATTAGAGCATTAAAAGAAACTATGTTGAAAATGGAAAATATTTTGTTATTTTTATCTTTAATTTAACCTGTAAACAGTTCATAATGCACAATGAAGGGGAATAAATATTTATCACAGCTTAGTTTTTTGTTTTGTTTTTTTAATGAGGGTTGCAGACACACTCTTTTGTATGGAAAAAAACAAACCAGGACACCGAAATGATATCTGGGTGAACAAAACCTATGAAACTTAGAGCTTGCATAAATTTCAAATACTGTAAATGACAAACCCTATCTTGCACTCTACTCAGGGAAAACACCCATTGACTGGTGCGAGCTGTAGAGTATGTAAAATTGGGCCCCAAATTCTGTAAAATACAATGCTAAGCAATTTATACTTATTTTATATATTAAAAATGTTTACTAGTGTATTAAGAAAATGTACTTGATCTGTATCAGTTCTTGGAGCATATGAAAACTCTAGCAAGAAAGATGTATGCTATAAATATACTGTTCATCTCACATGCTGTTCAGCCATTTGGTACATGTAAAAAAGATCAGTCCACAGACACACTAAATAAACCAGACTAAATAACTCCTTAGTTTTTTTTCCCCAACAGGCCCTTTCAATAAAACTGAAATGTTTGTGTGTGTGCTTTCCTTCATTTTTGGCTTCTTTGCTCGCTTATTTCCACTATTACAAATGAGTAGATTTGTGTGCCTGTTTTAAAAATAATTAAATGTATAAAATAATCACACATGCTTGTGAGATGTTTCATGTCAATTAAAATGAGATGTACACACATTCTCTATGATTTAGCCATTAAACATAATTGCAGACTGACACCCCACCACACATACAAATTGAAAACATGCTCTGTATTAAGTACCTGCTCATTTTGTTTACTTTCTAAAATTAAAAGTAGACAAGGGTTTAGAAAATATATAACCATGCTTGGGGCTGGGGTTAACCGACTTTGTTAACATCTGAAGTTGGCATTAAAGCTAGTTTTGCTTTCCAGATCCCCAAACATATCTTATTTGTAATAAAGTGAAATTCAGCTAGAAACAAGAAAAAATAGGTTTATTGTCACTCTAAGAGGGATATTAACACCATTTAGTAATAAAAAATTTCTTTATTTCTTTGAAGAATATGTAACCTGCCCTTACTTCTTAGGGAATTTGAAAATGACAGGCACACCTTGTTGAATGAATTTAAGAGTTATTAATAACAAAAAGTACTAAATCTTAGCTTCAGTTCTGTTTAAGGCACCATGTAATAGCCGAGGTACAATGATCCCTGATGTACATTCTTAAATGGCAATGGTCCATCTAGCCACCTATTCAAATTCTACACAATTGGGAATAAGTACAAATGAGGTGTGCCAGTTACACTGCCTTATTTAATTTTTGTAAAAATTTAAATCCACTTATTTTAAGAACCAGGAAATATTTTTGAAGTAAATATGATGCAGGTTGCTACATTCCTTGCATTCTATAAGTTATCTTTTATAAGAGCAGCAGATTCAACTACTAGTAGGAAAAAGACCTGGAATAGAAGAAAGTCATCCAGATGGAATGGTTTCCTGTATGTCCAGTTCAGCATAAGTAGCACATACACTTAAAAAAATCAAGTCACTTCTTTTTCAACTTCAGTATCTAACTACTACAGTCCCACTTAACAGCTGAAAGCATCTGTGCAGTGGTCTCAAATATAGAATCAGTAGTCTTCAAACAGAGGAACTCGTATGCAAATAAAATGTAAAACTGATGGTTTCAATGGAAGTTTGCATTGTTTACGTGATGGTCTGATAATTATGTACATTTATTACGTACACATTACCATCTTCTCATTTTGTCTGCATTCATGAATGCAGAAAACACAACTCTTCCTTAGATAAAGAAAACAATAGATCTTCCCAACCCTCCAGCATTATAATAAAAATTCCTAAAACTTTCCCACTGAATGCTCAGAAATGTGATCAAAATAGTAGTGTCTTCTAGTTCTGTCCAATGAAAAGCACCTTTTTATGACAAATTTGATGCATCTGCTGTCAAATGAATATGCCTCCAGTGTAAATCAAAGAAAGTATTTCTTTTGATATTTCACAGAAGTGCATCTAATTAAAAAACTATGTATATTTAAATCATCATCACCATAACTAACAATTAACATTAACATATTTTTTAAAAAACTATGAAAAAATTAAATTACTTTACTTATAAGAGGACAAAAACATTAATAGTAAGCTTTGCAAAATCCTTCTTGACACGTGAAACTAAGAAAACTCTGAATATTGAGTGACCAATGTAAAGTGATTTTGTTTACAAAATTTTTTTTTTAAACAGATCTGGCAAAATACATACACCCATTCCATTTCACAATTCCAACAAAGGTAATGTTCAGCAAAGCTAAAATTTGACAACAGTCGCCTTCAGACTTATTCTCGTTTTTTCATATTAAGCCCAACATCAACAGGGCTAATGTAATCTGGGGGGGGGGGGAAAAAAGCTTTAATATTTTGTTAGACTGCAGTATATGTATTTCCAGTAGCACTGCATTGTCTGATAGTCTGAGTACTTGTGACAATGTGCTCATTGTGAAGTGGGGTCAGGAGGTTCTGCTGTACTCCACTCTCTAGTACTGGCTGCATGCAGCCCACCTGAAATGCTTGGGTTAGCTCTGTTTTCTCTCTCTTGGCTTGTGGCTCTCCAGATTCCTCTAGCTCTTCATCTATTTCGCTTTCAACTTCACTGCCCTCATCTGCACAAACAAACAACCATGAAACTAGCACACAGTGAAAAATAATTGAAATACTGTGAATTACTAAGGCTTTTATTTTGCAAACAACACATAAGATATGAAAAATGGAAATCTAGCTACCTGAGATGGTATAAACAAAATTGAGATTTTACTGGGAAAATGTCAGTGCATAATGCGAGATTCATGTGTTCAATGAACTCTCAGCTTCAAACATTATAGTACACATTTTTAATATTGCAATTGCTTTTTCCCCTTCAAGTCAGCTTGAACAAATATAATAGTGTCACTAAAGTAACAATAACTTTATACTTATATAATGTCTTTCCTCTGCAGAATTTAACACAAACTGAAGTGAAGAGAAGCTAAGTGACTTGCCCAAGATCAAACAGCAAGCCAGTGGGAAAGAAGAGAACAGAGGCCAGATTTGCGGATTCCAAGGCTCTACTTAGAGGACCTAGAAATTTACCTGATCTCTGTTATACTTCTCACCGGGGCGGCTCCAGGCCCCAGCACGCCAAACGCGTGCTTGGGGTGGAAAGCCGCCGGAGGTGCTCTGCCAGCGCCGTGAGGACAGCAGGCAGGCTGCCTCTGGCGGTTTGCCTGCGGAGGATCAGCCGGTCTCGCAGCTTCAGTAGACCTCCCGCAGGCAGCCTGCCTGCTGTGCTTGGGGCGGCAAAATCCCTAGAGCTGCCACAGCTTCTCACTAGTTAAAAAGTTTGCCAAATAACTAAGTGCTTGACAAACAATGGGCACAATTTTGCAGTCCTTAGAGAAAACTCTTACAGCCTATCTATACACAAATGTGTATAGATTCACCCACCAGCATGTAGCTAGCTCTGGGGTGGGATTCTGAATACCTACTAATGTATAAACAATCAGCCCTTTTAAAAGATTTTATTAGAGGCCATATCAGCAGCATCCTGTAATTATTATATACTGAAACATACTGTAGATATTATAGAATACTACTTCAGAAGACTATCACAATCTAGTTTTAGGCTCTGCGCTACTATATTTTAGGGCTGTCAATTAATTGCAGCTAACCCACGCGATTAACTCGAAAAAATTAATCACAATTAATCACACTGTTAAACAATAAAATACCAATTGAAATTTATTAAATATTTCTGGATGTTTTCTACATTTTCAAATATATTGATTTTAATTACAACACAGAATACAAACTGTACAGTGCTCACTTTATATTTTTTTAATTACAAATATTTGCACTGTAAAAAACAAAAGAAATAATATTTTTCAATTCACCTAATACAAGTACCTGTGTGCAATCTCTTTATCATGAAAGTTGAACTTACCAAAAAATAACTGCATTAAAAATAAAACAATGTAAAACTTTAAAGCCTACAAGTCCACTCAGTCCTCCTTCGGCCAATCGCTCAGACAAGCAAGTTTGGTTAAAATTTGCAGGAGAGAACACTGCCTGCTTCTTGTTTACACTGTCACCTGAAAGTGAGAACAGGCATTTGCATGGCACTTTTGTAGCTGGCACTGCAAGGTACTTATGTGTCTGATATGCTAAACATTCATATGCCCTATCATTCTTCCATGATGATGATGCTCTTTAAAAAATAATGTGTTAATTACATTTGTGACTGAACTCCTTGGGGGAGAATTGTATGTCTCCTGTTCTGTTTTTCCTGCATTCTGCCATATATTTCATGTCATAGCAGTCTCAGATGATGACCCAGCACATGTTCATTTTAAGAACAGTTTCACAGCAGATTTGACAAAACGCAAAGAAGGTACCAATGTGAGATTTCTAAAAATAGCTACAGCACTCGACCCAACGTTTAAGAATCTGAAGTGCCAAGGTGTGGAGGACGCTTTCAGAAGACTTAAAAGAGCAACACTCAGATACAGAAACTACAGAACCTGAATACCAAAAAAGAAAATCAACCTTCCGCTGGTGACACCTGACCCAGAGGATGGAAATGAAGATGTGTCAGTCCGCACTGCTTTGGATCATTATTGAGCAGAACTACTCATCAGCATGGATGCATGTCTTCTGTAATGGTGGTTGAACCATGAAGGGACATATGAATCTTTAGGGCATCTGGCACATAAATATCTTGCAGCACTGGCTACAACAGTGCCATGTGAAAGCCTGTTCTCACTTTCAGGTGACATTATAAACAAGAAGCGGGCAGCATTATCTCCTGCAAATTGTAACCAAACTTGTTTGTCTGAGCGATTGGCTGAAGTAGGACTGAGTGGACTTGCAGGCTCTAAAATTTTACATTGTTTTTATTTTTGAATGCAGGTTTTTTTGTACATAATTCTACATTTGTACGTTCAACTTTCATGATAAAGAGATTGCACTATACTACTTGTATTAGGTGAACTGAAAAATACTATTTTTTTTTTACAGTGCAAATACTTATAATAAAAAATAAAGTGAACATTGTACACTTTGTATTCTGTTATAATTGAAATCAATATATTTGAAAATGTAGACAACATCCAAAAGTATTTAAATAAATGGTACTATTCTATTATTAACAGTGTGATTAATCGTGTGATTAGTAATGATTAACTTTTTATCACATAATTAATCGTGATTAATTTTTTAATCACTTGACAGCCCTACTATAGTTACATAATATTAAGATTTGTGTTGCTCCAGATAATACTAGTTCTATGAAGAATTACATGTTCAAGAGATTAAGTACTTACCTTTATCCATATTTCCAGGGGAAACAGCATTTAAGTCGCCAAACTGCAAAATAATAAATATTCTTGACTAGTCTTAAAATCCATACTGCACGTCCTATTTAAAGATCAAACAAAATGGTGACACAGTCCATCCTTTTTATCATGTAATTAGAAAGTTATTTGCAATTTAACTCACCAATTTTTAAAAACGTTACAGTCAAATAACTGCTTTGCTGCCGTGGTGCAAAAACAGTAAGAGAAACCTTTTTTTTTTTTTGACTGGTCCACCTTAATCTGAATAATTCTGATTCTATAGTGCAGAGATCAGGAAACCTTTAAGCCAAGTTATCAAAATTAAGATGTACGACAGCATATTTTAGAAAAGACACAGTGAAGCTAGATATATACCAGTTATAAAAAAAAAAAAAAAATAGTTGCCACAATTGGTAGATTAATCACCTTGAAGATTTTTCTGCAAATAAGACGGTTTGGATTTTCTTTTTGGTCATTTTTAAATACAATCTTTCTACTGACCAAAAAGGAAGCATATATAGAGGTGAGGATGACAGGGTGCAGAAAATCAGAGAGACTTTCACTTAGTACAGTAGCTCATTTTCCATTCCCACTAAGATCACTTTACCATGGTTTACATTAAGGAAATAACATCAAAGCTAAAATAAAAAAAAAAACAGCAATGAAAATGGTGAAAAATTAAAAATTGAAGTTAAAATCCTGATTAAAATAATTATCTGACATCTTTGCCAGGATCCTTGCCTGTTTTGAGTGCAAGCTCTTTGAGTAAGGTATTCCTGCATTGTAAAGTTCAGAAAATATTGTTGGTGCCTATGATGTGTTGCCAATATTTAAACAAAAGGCTTCCACAACATTTCCCCTTAAGACCTTGTCTGTAGTAGAGAAATTTGCACCCATGTCACTGCATCATTGATGCAGTGACACTAGTGCACACACCTAATGTAGATGCATTGAACCAGTGCAAGTGTATGTGGTGGATCCTTGTCCATCTGGCTTGAAGAAAGGGGTTCCCCATCCTACAATGGACTGTAGAGGGGGAAGTTTACATAGATGGAGCAGGGAAGAGCAGAAAGCAGCTATACTAGGTTGGGGATGGGTGGCCCATCAGGACATATATTAGCATAAGAACGTCCATACTCGGTCAGACCAAAAGTGCATCTCCATCAATATCCTGTCTTCCACCAGTGGCCAATGCCAGGTGCCCCAGAGGTACCTTACTGGGTACTCGAGTTATTTGGGAAGGATGAGGTACACTATCTGACAGGGGAGCAGATTATTTTATTCCAGTATTTAGGAAGGAATCAGTAAATATCTGGGAACCTGGAGTGGGATGTGTGGGAGGCAGATAACCTAAATTGTCTGTGCCTCCTTGTGGCAGATGTCCAGTGCAGGTACTTGTTACAGAAGGGACACAGTTATCAGATGAAATAGACTGGGAAAGGATTTGAAGCAAAGCATTCCATAAATGAGCTGAGGAAAGGAATTTGGGGGCTCCTACACCTGGTACAGGAGGGTGCTGAGTCCCTCTCCTTTTCTAGCCCTTTTTACCTCATGCAAGGGGAGGGTGGCTGGATTTCAGCAATGGGATGGTCAGGATCAGGTTGGATATTATGTGGCAAATGATGATGACCTGCACTGTACAATTTTATTGCTGAATATTCCCAAATACAGAGATAGGGTTGCAGTCTAATTAAATCACATCAATTGCCTCGTCTTTCTTCCAGTGTGGCCAAATAGTTGGGGTTTACATCAGGTGTATCTTATTCTGGTAATTAACTGGTTTATGCAAACTAACTAAATGCAATGTTGCCTACTAGCCACCCACACCACCTGGAAAACAACCCTCCAGTTCCATCCCTTTTTTGAATGAGAAACTGTAGAACAAAATCTGACCTATAGTTTTCAGGTCAGAACAACATAAATTTATATAATATATTTCTAACACTACTTGGCTTCATTCTGGTCAAAAATACAGAAAGAATTAGCCTTCCTTTTGCTATTTCATCCAAAACCAGGAAGTGCACATATATATAAATGGCAAAAATAAAAAAATAGTTAATCGCTTTTCCCCCAAAACTCAAAACAGTATTGGGTTGGTTCTTATTTGAGCTAAAGAAGTTTGTCAGTCCTTAATTTATACCAGACCATTATTGAAACTCTCATGCTAAACACCTCACAGTTGGCAAATTCTATTTCAATTAAAAAGACAGAAATATAGCAACTCTACATTTTGACATACATTATAATGGGGAAACACTGCAATTAAAAAAAAAGCCGGTATTGAATATAAATATCTGAATGGTTAGCAGGTGGCTACTCAGAAACATAATGATTTATTTTTCTCAATTGTGTAATGCCGTATTATGTTGTATTAAGCCATACCACAAATTAAGCTAACAGCACTTCCCCAACCTCTATTAAAGTAAAACATTTATGGATAATATTTAATAATAATATTAAATAGATCTTGAGGGAAGAATGCTGTATGATGTCAACTTAAGTTTTGAATTGACTTAACAATGTAACAGACATAACATGATGATTCCATGCTATAAAGACCACCACATTTCAGTTAGATTAGCCACTTGCTAACTACATGGGTCCCAATCCAGCAGCCTCTTATGTATGGGGTTTAATTTATGTACACGTATAGTACCAGTGAAGCCAAAAGGACTAGTTGTGTGTAAAATCAAGCATATGTAAGTGTTTGCACAACTGAGATCTGAGACATTTATATCTAATCCAAATTATTTATTTCAGATTTTCAGTTTATTATGCAAATGTTTAAGGAAATTAATTCTTACTTTCTGCAGATAGTTCACTGAAAAGAAGAGTTTCCAACTACAGCTTTTTTTTGCAATGTTTATAGAGTACTGAGTTGTGAGTGCTCAATAATTCTGCAAATCAGGCAATTTATTTAGTTGCCTAAACGTGGATTAAGATACCTAACTTTGGGCACTCAAGTTTGAAAATGTTGATCTATTTCAAACCCAGTCCAAACCTTATGTCTACAGCAGTTATATTACTAAACTCTTCCCACATATAATTAGACATTACAGATACTTTGTAAAGGTATATTCCAAATTCACCTCTAAATCAACCAGTCAAGTCTCTTGCATATTATCTTACCTCTCCCATAACTGCTATAGGTGTTTCTCCTGTTGCCTGAGCAACACGGTGTTCTACTAAGTAAAACATGTACTCATCATAAAGCAGTCGGATCAGATGAAAAGAGCCAAAGCTAGCAGCACTGCGCAAGGTTAAGTCTCGAATAACCATTGAGCTGTTTAAAAATGAAAAAGATATATATATAAAATAAATATTAAAAACTTATCCCATATTTACAATGACATGCCTTATCCCTATGGTGAATTAACTCACAGAAGAATCTTCTGCAGTTAACATTATCCACAGACACAAAACTCCTGAGTTATGGGGTTTTTGGTGTGCAATGTCAAGGAAACCAATGCAGGAAAGATATTAGAAAATATTATTTGCCTAAATAGTCCAGAATCTATATATCATGCCTTGCTCTGCAAATATGGATTATTTTGGCATAGACTCATCCCAAATATTTCTCAAAAGTTAAATAGAGTAGGTGAGTTTGCATTTTTATATTATACTATTTTCAGAGAAGTCACTTTACAGGTAAACAACTTTCCCTTTTCTCTGAAATTATCATCTGTGAGCCCACACTCCTAGAATCTAGAAGCTAGATTTTCAAAAGTGTATTTCTTTATGCATGCACACCTTTCAATGCATTGGTATAGAATCATCCCAATTTGGGGGCACACATTGAAGGTTACATGCACATCAGTTAGGCACATGCAAAAATCAGCCCTTTGAAAAACTGGCATTAAAATACAAGAAAGAAAGAGTCTTCTATTTGAATCCTAAATAAAAAACATCGTAATTATTCTAGTTTAAACAAAGATCTGAAAGTACAAAAGAAAATATGCCTTTCAGCTATACCATCATTCGTGCTAAAACTGCAACACAATGGTAGAGATTTCTCATTAATACAATTTTCAAAGCTGATCATGTAAGTTGTGCCAATAAGTTAGCAAGTGTATCTGTTGTATGTACAAATGCAGTTTTTGTTTGACAAAACTCCACAATATTAAAGACTCATAAAACAGATACTATAATTGATCATCTTTAAAAAATTGAGAAATATTCTGTCAATGTACTTTATACACACAGAAAAAAAGTTACATAATGTAACCATGTATTTATATACAAACATGACACACGAAGAATACACTTTATTTACCAGCTCTTCTTTGATAACAGAAGCAGAGATAACACAGAATATTTACTTTTAGCTTGATGATCTTCCACATATTAAAAAAGTCTATCTTCGAAATGAAATAAAAATAGAAGACATGGTATTTTAATAAATAAATATTAATAAAAATAATTGTAGTTATATAGTGTTTCATCCCAAAGATTTCCTGAACATGTTACAAACTTAGGACCAAATTTTGCTCTCATTTGCACTTGTACAATGCTTCTGAAATACTTCACAAGAATCGCTCCTCAGCCACTGAGTTGCATTCTGGGCTTGAATTTGAGGTTAACATAACCCTACCCTTTTGAAAAATGCTATGGGATCTTTAATAATGAGCACTCTATGCTCTGATCTTATTTTTCTTCAATGTTATCAAAGTCTGTGTGTGTGCGCACACAACAGCAAAGTATGAAATGCGCTGAAAACATTTTAGAATTATTTTAAGAACTACCTGTAGAAAGACCATTTTAGCAGAAATTGCCGTGCTGCTTTAGGAAAGCTGGGTCTTCCTTCATATGGTTTCAATGCTTGCATCATTACATTATCGAGCCAGGCAGCCCACTGTTCCAGAGTGCTCTGCTGCTGAAGAGTCATCTTGAAGTCGGTTTCTAGTCTCTGAACCATGTTGTCATCACACTGGCATACCCAGGAAGCCTGCTCCTATTACAGTACATAACATATCTTCAATTAACATCAATACGTGAAGCTTATGCATAAAAGGAAAATTATTATGAAAGATTAAACAATCAGCTGAATGAAGAGGATGAACTACTCTTTCCAGGCAAACTAATGAAGCCATTTTTATTTTTAAATCCCCTATAATCTCATTCTTACAAAAAGGTGGACAAAAATAAACAAAATATGAAAATGGGCTTTAAACAAAATATATAAACTAAGAATACTATAGAAAAAAACAGAAACAAATAGAGAGTAATACTCAAATATTTTCATATGAAACGTCTTTAACTCTAGTCTTTCCTAACGTTTATAATGAAAATTTCATTAGTTGGTGGGATGTAGGGAGTGTAGTGGCAGCATGTTAGGTGAGCAGGAGTACTAGTGCAGAGAGTAGTAAGCAGTGGGTGAGATCAAGGCTGTTTTGTTTGCCTGTAGGCAAACAAAATTAATCCAAATTAATTATGCGATTTATAGTGTATTTACAGAGACACTGGAATCAACATTTTAAATAGAATAAATAATTTGAACACATCGTGACCATAGCAGGTAAGTGTACTACTTTTAAATGTTTGTTTGTTTTTTAAAGTGAGTAGGATACCCTCACGAGAAATACTGCAGAATAGTTAGCTACTATTAGATATGCCCAGAAGACCACACCTATTGCCTTAGACCTCATCACAAGAGGGAGGCATTAGTTCTAAAAACAAACGGACTCCTCATTTGCATCTCCACTAAATGAAAGTCAGCAGAACACTTTGGGTTACAACAGAGGAAATTGAGAGGAAAAAGCTCTGATTTCTTTCCTTCCTGGAGACAGTTGTGTAAACTGTTAGATTTGGAAAAACGCACTCAGCATACACCTCAGCAAAATGTTCCTGTTGCATTTTCTGGGTGGAAATTTGTGAGCTAATACTAATGTTCAGAGTTATAGGGAAAACAAACGAGAACACTGGATAAATTCTCTGTTTTGTAAAGCTATAGTTTACCTGGACATTGGCAAAATCAACACGGTTGAGGTCATTGAGCATCTGGTTGATTTGAGAAGTGTTCTGAAGCACAGCACGAGCTGCCTGAGCCAGGTGATTAAGAGATGTGTATCTTCGCAGAGTCTGGGCAAAGGCACTTACAGCGGCAACCTATGAAGAAATCCATTTTCTCAAATCATATTGTACTTACATTATTTTTGGATCAACTTGTCCCTTGATGATTCTTTTATATTACATTTTAATTATATATTCATTTTGTGTGAGCCATCTTACGTGTGAATCACAGCATTTAAAATTACAGATCAAATAATGTTTTCTCATATGTTTAAAAAGAATTTCAGCAAACAAAACATAAACATAACAGCATTTGTTGTGGTTGTCAAAATGCTACTATTTTTACTATAGTCATTAATGTCATTCAGGCTCACTGTTGAATAATGCAACTTTCATTCCAAACTAAATGGTTACTTAATTTTACCTTGGTTTGTATCATTCTCTGTGGAATATTGTTCATGGCATTGGAAAGCCAACCTTCAAGGCTTTTTGCAAAATTGCGAATGGCTTGGGTCAAGGCACCTAAACATTAAAGAATAAAAACCGAATGAAAAAGAAGTGCCTGTATTGAAACCCTCATGTCTTCTATATTTTAATATTCTATGCTGATGAGATCTGCTGTTTTTACATACTAAGAGGCTTATCCAGTCTAGGTTCAAAATTCTTCATTCATATATATAATATGCAAAAATTATTTTATTTTCAGCTTTTGCGAGCAGAACTGACTTCTTTATCTAAGAAGTTTTCAAATGTCGATGGCCAAAACAACAAAACACCAGTGGTGAGTACTATTTCAGGTATTTATGTAGAGGAACATCAATAACTGTAACAACTGTTTTGTATCTACTGAAACAAGCAGGAGTCTCTTTACATCATTAATTTTCAAACTTCCAGTGCAACTAAGTGCTTTTTCTTCTCCGGTACAGAGAGGCTGCTGAAAATTGTGATTATTACAAAAGTACAAATTTCTTCAAGTTAGCCCAAATTGTGCTGCACCATCACCAACATACTGGTTATTCCATTTTTAAAGAATAAAACACGTTAGTGCAGTGCTAAAAGGCAGCATCAATCAGCAAAATATAACAATACACATAACTGATAGAAAGTGGAGTTATTCTTACCGTGGAGAAGCCTCTGTTTCCCTTTCCCAGTACAGCTCCCTCAGCACTGATGAGTGGTCCACACAGGTGGTTCGAGAGAAATTTTATAGACCTGTCGATGAGCCTGTGACATCATATTCCCTTCTATAAAGGAAGAGATGGACACTAACCTGCATTTCTCAAGTGAGAAAAAGTTCTAGTTCATGAAGGGGGATGGAAGGGAAATATGTGCTGAGGGAGCTACACTTGGAAAAGAAAACAGGAACTCCTCCACAGTAAATAAAACCTCACTTTTCGTTACCTCTCACTTGCTCTCTCAAGTGTAATATATATATCTACCAAAACAGTGTCACATAAAGGAGAAAGGAAAACTATAAGTTTCAAAAGACTCATGATGAGTAACGCAGTTGTAATAATGGTGTAAAAAAACCTTGAAAGGGGGAAACTCAATTGTCTTTAAAAGATTTTGAATGATGAAAAGGAAACAATGCAAATGTCCATAACCGAGTATTGATTGGGTCTATTTATAAAATCATCTCTCTCTGGTAGAGTAAGAATTAGTTGTAAAGAAAAGTCATATTCTTATAGAAATATCCACTTACAACTAAAGTAACTAATGATTCCCTTTGTTAAAGTGTGTATTTTTTAAAGGAATCAAAGTTAGTTAGATCTACCAAAAAAAGATAAAGTTATTTGTCTTCCTAGCATATTATTTTGTTTTCAGCTATGCAGTGGGAATTAGCAATGGGTGAACCTGGTAAGGTCTGAGCCTCGTGATGTTACAAAATTAGGCTGGAAGTCTTATGAGAACAGGCTTTTTCATGAGTTTTCAAGGACAAAGAAAGACTTCTTTTTTCTGGTCTGTTAAATACCTAGCATACTTTTGGTGCTATGCAAATTTATTTCTGTACACTTATTAATTACCTGTGCATTAATTCATGTGACCAATGGTTTTATAGAATTTCTTTAATACTGTGTTCCTTGAGCTCTAACTACTGAGTTAATAATATTAGTTATCTAAGGCAAAATTAGTCTTTTCATGGACACTGTACAACAGATATAGTAAAACATCTCTTTCATATACTCATCTTTCAGAGCAAAGTCTCTCTAATCTACTTTCAAAATAAGTGTGATTAAAAAGGAAATGAACACCTCGATCGAATAAATGTTGTCTTTTATTGCAAAGAAAAAGAGGAATAGATGATAGTAAGAGACATGCTAACTTCCAAAGCAGGAAGTTTCTTTTATGTATATAAAATAGATTATTTAACATAAAAATTGTATATAATAACCGTGAATTTCTAAAGACCTCAGAGGGAGGAGTGTCATCGTAAACCCAAAACAATGTAAACCCAAAACAAATTTTGTACCCTCTTTGTTTCAATCAAGCAAATGCATACTACCTAAATGTGTGCCGGCCTTTACTTCTTAAGCCCTATTCTAGAGAGGAAATGAAAATCTCTTATTCTTTGAAGCAATGATTGTTCATGTGCCTTGTAACTACAAAAGACCTTAAAATGGCATTTCTGTAGACATTCTTGGTGCTGATTTGGCTATCACACAAGAAAACTAATCTAGTGTGAGACAAGGTGATCTTGCATGCAGTTAACAATGCAAGTGACCTGAGCTGCTTTTGATTTGTTACAGCCTGTGAAGGGCTGCTGTCAGTAATAAAAGGTTTTACAGAAAATGGCATTGGGAATAGTGCTGTTTGTTTCATTAGTGTTGTGCCAGCTGATGCTAACCTCAGAACTAGAAGTGCTCATCTTCTATAAGAGTACCAAAATCGCTAAGGTGATGGCACCAAGAAGATCATCTTCGTGGAGAGGGTGGGGAACAAAGCAGGTTGTGAGGGCTTCTAAAGGTGGTATAGCGAGAGCAGAGAGAGAGAGATTCAGGTCCCAAGACAGGGTAGGTTTTTGTACAGGTTGAAAGGCATTGAGCAAGCCATTGAGGAAGCAAACAGTGGTTGGGTGAATGAAGATGGAGGAACTGTCTAATGGAGGAAGGAAGGCTCTGAGAGTCACCAGGTGGACTCTGAGGGAGGAGTGGGCGAGGGCCTACAGTTTAAGTTGGAGGAGGTAGCCCAGGAGAATAGGAATGGATGTGGAGTCAAGTGGGTAATGGTGGTGGTATGCCCAAGTGGTGAAATGCTTCCATTTTGCCTGATAGCAGGATCTGATAGATGGTCTCCTGCTGTGCATGAGGATGTCATGAACCAGGGTGGAGCATGCTTTGTCTACTCGCGAGCCCCATCCAAATACCAGGCTGTGAAGTGGAGCAAGCACGTGTTGGAGTGTCAGAGTCATCCCTGCACCTGTGAGAGAAGATCTGGGTGGGTGTGGAGGCAGATCGAGGGAGGGAGGGGGGAAGCAGGGAGATGGAGGAGGTCCATGAACCAGCATTGGCAAGGCCAAAAGGTGACTATCAATATGACCTTCGCTTCATCCCACTGAATCTTGTACAAGACTTGCAGGAGTAGGGGAAAGGCATAGTAGACTTTGTTGGTCTAGGGCAGAAGAAGGGCATCGCCCTGCGAGTCCGGCCCCAATTCCCCACTGGAGCAGAAGAGGAGGAGTTTGCAGTTCTCAGTAGTCACAAAGAGTTCCCAGCACAGAGTGCCCCACCAGCAGAAGACAGAGAATCATGTGGGATCAGGTAGTTCCCACTTATGGTTCGCATAGAAAGACCTGCTGAGCGTGTTCACTAGGGAGCTGCTGACATCCAGAAGATACATGGCTTGTAGCATCACATTGTGTTTGATGCACCCTTTCCAGAATTGGATGCCCCCTGCACAAAGAAAGTGTGACCTGGCACCGCCTTGCTTGTTGATATACACAACTGTTGCCACGTTGTGGGACAGCAGTTGAATGCGATGTGATATTATGAGAGGGAGGAATGCCCGACAGGCAAGATGGGCAACTCTCAATTCCAGGATGTTGATATGCATATTGGCCTCTCTCGGTGTCCAGAGGCCCTAGGCCATATGACTAGACTGGTGGGCACCCCAACCAGTGAGGGAGGCATCTGTGGTTAGAGTGGTGCAGGGAGTGGGAGGTGTAAACAGAGTGCCAACCAAGCCCTTTGACAGGTCGGTCCACCACATGAAGGAGTCTAGGACAAACCAGAGGAGCAAGACAGACTTGTTCAAGCAGTCTGTCTGTGATTTGTAGATCAACCTGAGCCACAGCTGAAGGCAGCGTATATGAAGGCAGGCATGGGGTGTTATGGAGGTGCAGGCCACCATGTAGGCAAGGAGGGAAAGACATTGGTGGATACAGATGCATGGTCTGGGCATAATGTTGTGATGAGAGAGGTGAGGATGGAAAACTGGTCTGTCGGGAGGAAAGCTCGGCTCACGAGAGAGTCCAGGAATGACCCAATAAAAATGATCCATCGGGTAGCGATGAGGACTGGCTTTCTCTTGTTGATACAAATGCCCAGGATGGCAAGGAGACTGCAAAGGCTCTGGATAGCTGAAAGGAGATGGTTGCATGATGTCACAACGAGGAACAGTCTTCAAGATAAGGAAACGGAGTGGCCGAGGCGTCGCATGTGGGCTGAAATATTGGTGAAGACTTTTGCGAATACATAAGGACCAGTGGCAATGCTGAAGGGGAGTATACAAAACTGATAATGGGAATGAGCAACCATAAAATGGAGAAATTTCCAATGAGCCAGATGACTGTTGATGTGGCAATATGCATTTTCATATTGAGAGCCGCAAACCAGTTTCCTTGAGGGAAGGAAGGGATAAGAAGGGAAAGTGTGACCATCCAGAACTTGAATTTCCGTATGAACTGTTGAGTAATCGGAGGTCCAGAATGTGGCAGCAGCTGCCTGTTTTTTTCAGAATAAGGAAATACAGGGAATTAAAGCTGCAGCCCTAATAATGGAGGGGAATGTGCTCCATGGTGCCCTTTCGGAGAATGATGCCTGCTTCCTCTCAGAGGAGATCTCAGTAGGAGGGATCTCCAGGAGTGTGCAACGAGGGCGGAATGAGAGGAATTCTGTAAAGTAACTCTGATGAATGGTGTCAAGTATAGAGCGGTCTGTGGTGATCTTGCCCCAGTTGTGGGCAAACAGGCAAGATGGCTCCCAAAGATGACATGGGGAACCATGAGGGGGTAGGAGGAGGTTCAGAGGTCTTGATGGGGGAGTCAAAATGGGTGTTTTGATTGATGTTGTGGGAAGGTTGAGGGGGCAGAAGCGGAGTAACGCGGTTACTGAAAGTGTTGATGATGTTGAGATGATGCCTGTTGTTGTTGGAATTAGGACTAGAAGGAGGTGTGGGAGAGGGTGAAAGGATGACCTCTGCTGCCTGAAGGTCGGGGCCTAGATGTAAATGGTGAGTGACCGCATAGTGGCGTGGGAATCATTAAGAGTGTGGAAGGATTAATCCGTCTTGTCACTAAAGAGCATTTGGTTGTCAAAGGGAAGGTCCTCAAGAGTGGATGGTGCTTTACCTTATGCTCCTTCCAGGGCTTCTTGGGAGCTGGAGCAGCCGGGTCAATGCACAACTCTTCGCCTGACCAGGGAAGCAATGCTGTGTTTCAGGGCCATCCCTACTGGGGAGCTTCCCTTACGCCCATGTCCATGCTTCTTATGCTCATGGTGGGGCTTCTGTGGCAGTACTGATGGCTCTGTTGCACAGGAGCAAGACAGAAGGGTACTCACCAGAGGTGACAGATACCATTCCAGTGGATCCGCCAGTTTCGAATCAGACTGCACACATAGGCGCACAGCCTCCTTCATTAGAAACATACAGAGGAAAGGTTCTTTAGCTTCTCAATTTTGGAGCGGGAATGATCAGCAGAAAAAACAGCCGGTGATGACATGGGATTCGCCAAGGCAGTAAACGCACAGTTGGTGCTCATCACTCACAGAAAAGGAGCATGGGGAATGAAGCATGGCTTTTGAAATTGGTTTGCCAGGGCACAATCCCCAGCAGCCGAGGGGGTCAGGGGGAATATCTCCCCAACGAGAGAAAAAGTCCAACTGGGACAGGCAGTTCTTTTAGCAAGGCTACAAGCACTGAGGAAAAGGGGGTTCCGACTCTGGCAATGTGGCAATAAGAGGGAACTGGAGCAGTGTTGACCTGCAGATCCTCTGATAACCTCAGATGTGAGCATGCGGACAATGCACAACACACATGCAGGTCAACGGACGCTACTACTACTTTTCCAGCTCTGGCGCATGGCGCACATGCGCACTCATATTTGGAATCCATATAGGGACCAGCACTCAAAGAAGAACTTGTACCTGTTGAAGCAATCACTACCCCTTTTTGATCTCACTTTCCACTCTTACTCTTGAATGATGCTTTTTCCAGGGGGCCATTAGCAAGTCAGCTTCAACATCTCTGTTCTTATGGGGCCAGCCACATCAACTCAAATTTCCCTGAATCCTGTATTTAGCTTATTGTGGTGAGTGGAAGACATTTCCTCAACCTCTGAAGCAGGTAATAAACTACTGCTACTCCCACTACTGCTGTTTTTGCATTGGCAATTTTATATCCTGTACTGAGACACATTCCAGAGTGCACTGTGCTAAAGGACTAAATCTGGATTAAATTTAGGGATTTTTTCTTGAGCTAGATGTACTTTGTGACAGAATGGTACCTTTTAGTCGTTGAATTAAAGGGTCACAGTAAAAGGGCGAGGGGCATTTTAACTCTCACTAATGCAGAATGGCAGGGGTGGAGGATGGGGAATTTAGGGGAAGTAGGCCTACTTGTATGCCTTCACTCCTGCAAAAGATCAGGATGGGAGAAACAGGCTAGGTAACTATTCCTGAAGATCCCAAAAAAAAGAAAAAAAAAAGAAAAAAAGAAAGTGGATCAAACATCTGCCCTCTAAAGATATTTGAAGAAATGAGGGTATGGATGGGAACCCACCAGGATATCATAAAAGATAGAAAGAGACTTGTTGGTAGTAGGTGGTCCTTGGATTAAAAGATATTTCTATCAAGCATCATCCAAACAACAGGAATCTCACAAACAGCATATATAATTATCCAAATCTAACTAATGGTATGTTCATCCATTAGTGCATTGCATTTCTAATGGAAATCCTTTGTCAATAATGACAAAGGGAATGAAGAGGATCCAAACATATGCACATATCAGCACTGGACATATATGCTCCATCAATGAACATTTTTTTGAAATTCTGAACTAATACTGCTCCATCTAGCTCACGAAGTAAATTGAGAGTAGGCAGGAAGATATCATAGCTAATACGCTAATTTACAAAACTTCTCTGGGGACTACCAGTCAATGCAGAGGAAGCAAGTGAAAGGCAAGGGAAAAAAGCAGGATCGGGTACATAAAGCAGTAAGCATATATATATATATATATATATATATATGCGTGTGCGTGCACACACGTTAAAATATTCCACGATAACTTCACTTGTGGAAAACACTTTTTTAAAATCAGAATCTATTTTGTGTGGATGGAATGGAGGACTATTTTAATAGCTCTTTTCTCCTTTATTCAAACCTCAATTCAATTTGTGAACTTTAATTGAAATTTTTTTTTTGACATTTGTTTGAGCTGGACTGAATTCTCTTGAATATAAGATTCCACCTATTTGCATTAAACAGAAAAATAAACTCTACCATAAACATAGGTCAAAGCCAATTAGTTCAAGTGTGTAGATGAAGGTTGCTTATTTAATCTCTGTATTTAAAAAGGATAATCATTCAACATTTCTTCTTCTCTTTTCTACTTCATTAATAAAAGGGTAAAATACAACTGCAATCCACCAATATCTTACTCTTTGCCTTTTTAACTATAAAACTTAGGGAAAAAATTGTCTTGGTATACAGTTGGCATTTGGACTTTTAGATTCACAAAGCTAAAATTTCTTGTACGACAAGTAATGTACTGTACTGTACATAATGAAACAGAATGGAACTTCACTAATAAGTGAAGGTCAGTAGCATGTTCTTACAAAGGTGTAGGTGTAATTTTTTTCTGACCTGTCTGGAACTGATATCATTAGTAGCAGTTGTATTGACACTAGCAGAAAATAGCTTTGTTAGTTACAAGGCTATCTGGAGGCACATCTCCTTTAAATATTAATCCAATTTAACTATGAAATGACTATTGTTTGGTTCATGAAGCGAACACAATGCATATGAATCTATATGGATTTTATCTGTATAGTATCATTAATTATTATTGTTAATGGAAGATCTATTCATAACGTTTTGCATGACATAATACATACTTTATAAAGGAATTCAACTTTGCTGGAAATCAAGGTGAATTAGTTTCTGTCAAAAGCAGTCATAAAATGCACTGCCTGAGCAATTATGGATTCCAATAATTTTAGCTTTATAAAGAAAACTGTACTCCTGAGTAAAACAATTTGATAACGGTTGGCTGGCCAAGGTATTATACTACAATCAGTCACTGAGTCTATCATGTCGGACATAGAACAAAAAATGTGATATCCTGGAAAAATGAATAAGGCTAAAAATGTTTGACTTGGCACTACACCATTTTAATAGTAAAATGTAACATTAAAATTCATAACCTTTATGTAACTTTAGTAACCCTCTGATCAACGACAATTGTTTAGTTGTCCAGAAACGAAAGCATACAGCATATACATACTTTTAATTAGCTATTCAAAGGTTAATATAAAGCCTAACCCAAAGCCTACTGAAGTAACTAGAAAGACTGAGATCAGTGGACTTTGGCTCAGACCCATAGTGTGTTGGAATATATCACGTAGACTAGAGTAAAAGGAACAACTTTTTTGATACTAAAGTATAACAAAATAAATAACATACAATGACAAAAGCATATTTTTTTAGGAAAATGTATCCTGAAAACTTCTGGAAGCCTGTTTCTATCCTCTTATACATGTGGTGAAATCATCAATCCCTTTTTCTTTAAATACAATACATACACCTACTACTACCTTTCTACACTATAAAACTAGGAGTGACCACATATACTACTCCTGTAGCCTTCAAAATCACTCCCAAAGGTTTCCTGGGAGATATTGTAGGCATAAGATCACCAGACAAAAAAAAAACCCTTACAAGACGTCATCTGTGTTCAACTTACTAGGAATAGGTCTAAGGACGTCAGGAATGAGAATCTCCACCAAAGCCTGGTACATCACATGGTCACAGTTACACATCCATTTCAGAATAGTCTCATTTTTGCACAGAGTAATCAGCTTTGCTTTCGGAAGTCGACTTTCTATTTCACTCAGATTGCTGGTGTGAACAAATGTATCAAATGAATAAATGAAAATGCATATACATGAAGATAGAAAAACAATGGACTTTAAAATATTTTATTTAATAAAACATTACAGATGTCTGAACCACACCCAACAGCACTGCTGCACCTTGTGTCATATGAGACTAAAAAATGGCCTTCAAATTTCTGCTACAGCACAAAACTTATGCAGAGGTATGATAAGAATGGTCCTTTTATCTCAGAAACATTGAATATGTTATGAAAGATACCTCTATCATAGTCATCCAAGTCAAACAAAATGGTAAGACATACACATACAATCATTTCAAAAAAGTAATTTGTGGTAAACACTAGTTAGCATGGACAAATGTTTTAGACAGCATTAATTTAACCTGGTAAATTAATGATAGCATGTTAGGTTTCCAGTTAGTATGTAAAACTATATTTCTATTTGATTTGACATCTGCAATTAAAGGATGATGATAACCAATAAAAGAGACATTTACTGACCTCGGTTCACTAATAGCAGTGCCATCAGCTTGAGTGGAGGGAGAATAGCGCCAGAAAGTTTGCCACAATTTTTCTATCAGGCTAAACTGAAGATTCACTACAACATCCAATATTGCCTGAAAAAAAAAAAAAATAAAGCAAGTGCAGGTAATCTTCTACCTAAATTTTCGTTAGCAGGGTATGTAATGACAACATTTATATACTGGCTATATTTTGCCTAATTAGGTGGAATAGTGGTGAAATGCATTTTTCTAATCTAACCAATGATCAGATTATATATCCAGTATGTGCAGAGAGATACACTAATCAAAGTATAAGTGAATATGAGGCAAAAAAAGAGAAAGTCTACCCAAAACAAACATATTTGGTGAATTCAGATAAGCAAAACTTTTAAAATAGCTAAAAAATCAAGGGAGACAAAATAAATTCGACATAACTACTTCTGCACTGAAGGTTCCTATCCTTTCCATTTCACATCATTATTTGAAATAGTTGTAATAGCCACAGAAATATTCCAGATGAACCGTGGCTTAAAGCACTCATCTCAGGAAACTTGTTTGTGTAATACTTGAAAAAAATATTTGTTTCTTAATGTAAAAAATAATGATTAATTTAATTAGATTTATACTCCCACAGCAAAACCAAAATATTGTATGCAAAATCTGAAATCTAATTTCTCTAACTGAAAAAAGTTCAAGAACAAACTTTTTAAAAACTGAAACTAATTTTCATTCTCGAATATTCTATAAAATATATTAACATTGGCTATTCTTACAAAATGAGAGACTCCAGAAAAATCTTATTGTAAAATTTCCATTAGAACTGAATAAACAAACTGCTTTTTAGACAAGTTAGACACTCTCAGGCTACCCGTAATATGTTTTGTATTGTCAAATTGCATTGAGAGTGTTTGACTTCTAGTGAAAGAATCAAAGGTAAAACAGTGTATATGAAATACATCCTTCTTACCTCACAGTGCTCTCTATAAAGACTCTGCAGTGATTTGATATCCTCAAACGTAGTACCATCTGGCAAAGAAGCTATTTCAACTTCTCCAAACTCTGGAAGTACTCGAGATGCATCTGTTTCCATGACAACATAATGGAAGAAAGCTATTGTGGATGGTGCCAATTATAGTTTAATTAGGAAAACATTTAAAAATGATACAAAGAAATAATTTTTAAAAGGTCATAGTACCTGAAGAACAAAGACTTCCTTATTTTTATAAATAGCAATAAAAAAATTATCAACACAAAATTTTAAACAAACTTTTTTTAAGTAGGAGATATATTATACTGTAGGATACATAACATGCTAAAATGAAGTTATATATATCCTTCATGTCTGCACATCAAAGGCAAGCACTACGGTATTCAGTCTACAAGATATTTTCAGTAAATCACGGAATAAAGAACAATATGTGAGTTTATAGCATATTCACATTGACTAGGTTTTATTTTGCACTATTGAACAGTTTTAGTACATTCAGTAGCACATTTGTCAGAATATTCAGTGTTTACATTTGGAATTTAATGGACTTTAATGCATACCTAATGTGTACTTTCAGTATATTGCATAAAAAAGAAAAAAAAATGTGTGACCAGTTATGGGTGCAAGTTTCAAAAACACCACTGGCCTACATATGCTCCCATTGAAATCAATGGTAGCCAAGTTAGGCCAATGAGTGCTTTTAAAAATCCCAGTTTATGAGCCTAACACTACGTGTGCAATTATGTAATGGCATGTTCAAATCAGGTGGTTATATATGCAAATAGTTATTAAATTACCACTGCTGTGTGCATATGTCTGATTTATATGTTCACCTATGGTAAATGCCTCATGAACTGATATATGCACAAATTGCACATTTTTGTGTATGTAGACCTTGGACCACAAGTTTTCAAATTTTGGTCCTTTCAGTCTACAACAGTATAGATTATATCATTAAAAAATATAGCATACATGGCAATTTTTCCAACTAGTAATGGCTACATTGCAATTGCAAAGCTTGAATGCAACCCCATTTTACACACACATTCAGGAGTGAAGCATACAATGGGTGTGAGCACAAATATTAAGGCATCAGTTTTAAGTCTGACTGTAAATTTGGCACACAATATATATAGTAAATTTGTTGCAGTATATGTTTACAAGTATAGTGCAAATATGGATTTTGCACAACTTTTCTTCTATACATACATTAGGTATGTGAAATGTGAAATCTTGCATAAGCTTCATGATGTAGAGCATATAGTTTCTGTACATAACTTCTGGGCAGTGTTCCCTCTAATTTTTCCCACGCATATGTGGAATGAATTTTGTTATGTGCACCAATATGGAGGTGATGTGTGACACATCACCTCCATATTGGTGCACATAACAAAATTCATGTGGTGGGGGTGGGGCCGAGGGGTTCGGAGTGTGGGAGGGTGGCTCAGTGCTGGGGCAGAGGATTGAGGCACGGGGTGGGGGGTGAGGGCTCCAGGGTGGGGCTGGGGATGAGGGCTGGGGCAGAGGGTTGGGGTGCAGAGGCAGGAGGGCTCCGGCTGGGGATGCAGGCTCTGAGGTGGGGCTGGGGATGAGGGGTTTGGGGTGCAGGCTGCCTGGGGGATACATTGGGGAGAGAGGACTCCCCCATCTCTCCTCCCTGCAGCAGCACCTGGGCTACGGGGGTGGGAGAGGCACCTCTCCACTGGCTAAGGCAGGTCCGTGTTGGGGCTGGGTTGGGGCCGGAGCGCCTCTCCCCCAGCCGCAGCAAGTCCGGAGCAGGTCCGTGCTGGGGCTGGTGGAGAGAGGGGCGCCTCTCCTCGCCACAACAGGTCCATGCTGGGGGACAGGTGCCTCTCCCCGCTGCAGCCCTGAGCCTCTGTGTGGGGCTTAGTAGGTAGCCATGCAGCTTAGTGGGAACTTAGCTTCTGGGTGCCCCAATATGAATGACAGTTTTAATGGGACACCCTAAGTATAGAGAGAATTGTGGTAATGGTATGACTTAGCATTCATGGTGATGCCAGATGTTTATTTTTATTTGTACACCAGCATAATGTACCCTCACATACCCAAAAACTGTTGATGATGTTGACTTTGGGCAATTACAGTTTGCTCAACAGATGTGCCTGTCTGCTGACCACTTCCTGTGAAACCATCTGCAACTCCATCCACTTTCTGCATAGGCTTGTACCTAAAAAATATTGGACACAAAATTAGACAAAATTATCCCTTTTATTCAACTCCTCAAAAGTCCACTGTTACACAGTCTGATTCTGCCAACTTCAGTTGCTCAATCCTTCAATAGAATTTCTCTATCTCACAAAAATCTCAATATATAAAAGTTCTTTTCAACTAGATTCTGTGGTTGCTCTCTTCCTCTCAGGAATTAATTCAAATTTAAATATGGCTGGGGACACTGATTCACTAAAACTATGTTCTGACTGGCCAGCTGGTTGGTCTAGCTGAACTGTGTTCACTGAATAAGGAAGTTGTTCAATATGTCTCTTAATACTTTTCATTCAATATGTGGTCCCCTTACTTTATTTACTGTACCATATCCAAACCCTGCAATGAATATGGAATTAATACTTGCCTCATTAGCTTTTCTGTGGCTCATCACTATACTATCTGGGCCTAAAATACATTAAAGAATGTATTTCCTCAATACCCTATCCAGTAGTGAGGGCTTTCTCAGACAGAGACCGAGGCAGGGAGATTAAGGCGAAAATATCAGTCTGGGTGATGTAATATCTTTTATCGAGTAAGGTAATATCTGCTGGTGAAAGAAACAAGTTTTTGAGCTACACAAAGCTCTTCTTCAGATATACTGTGAACTTAATTAATATCCTGGGACTGACATGGCTACAATTACAGTACATACAAAAATATCAACTAATTCTGGGTATCTTAATGATCGGCTGCCTAAACTGACACCCCTTAGGCCTGATTTCTCAGCGTCCTTAGCATTTTTATATTTAAAAGACTGTGCAGAGTTTAACTAATTAATCATTTGAACATCCCATGAAGTAGCTGAGTAAACATCTTACAGACAGAGAAACAGAAACACAAAGTGATATGCTCCACAGTAAATCAGTGGAAGAGCCAGGATTCAAACTCAGGAATTTCCTGATGCCCAACCCTATGCTCAGCTCATTCTTTCAGACCATACAACCTTTCTGCAAGAAAGATTGAGCCTCAAATGCTCTGGGTGAATTCAACCGCAATTGTGAGCACTCAGCTCTTCTGAAAACAGGCTCCAGGTGTCTAAAACTGAGCACTCAGAATACGAGGAACACACAATTAATGGTCATCTGTGAAAAGTATGGTTTAAGTTAGTTGCCCTGCATCACATAAGAACTCTATGACAGAGTCTGGGATAGAATCCAGTTCTCCAGGATGGCATTTAACTCCCTTAGCTATGAGACAATCCTTTCTCTTCTTGCATTCACCACACACCTTCCAACGTCTGCAACAAATAAAGCAGGGGTTCTTACAAACAACAGCCTCACTCACTGCACACCCTAGATTCATTCTCTGAACACCAACCATCTTGTGCATTGAATGAGGCAGAGTCTGAAAAAAAATAGTATGTGATCCTGTAATTAAAGCCTATATCATAATGTATATAAACAAGGAGGTAGAATTAACATTGCATGGACAATCTTAATTTTTGCATTTCCTAATGTTCAGACCTCTGAAATCATACCAAAAAAACCCCCTACATTGAAAGAATGGTATGTAATTTGCTAGGATTTTTTAAAAAAGAAAATGAATTCTGTTATGTGCAAATGTAACAACCTCCCTCTCATCAGCAGGATTTGGCTTCTGGATATTCAACATCTATGCCACTAAAGTGAAAGGATTAACTATAAAAGCTGGCAGTAGAAATAGATTGTTCTCCATTGTGCACCAGCCACTAGAAGATGGGTAACAAGCTCAAATAGTGGATTACAAATTCATGATTAGGTCCATTTGAAATGCTGTATAGTTGAGTGTTTAGATTTGACAAATTCCTTCTAAAGTAGCCAGGCTAAACAGCTGAGAGTTGGGTTATATTTCCAGCCTGTATAACTACTCAATGGGGTAGAAGGCCTTGCTCAAGAATAAAGGTTGCACAAGACACAGAACTATTAACACTAGTCAGTAAAAGAAGTGAGACTTCAATTCAGAGTCTCCTGGTTCATGGGGGGAGGATCTGTGTTGACTGTGTCCTGCCAAGAAGTGCACTATTTGTGGCATAATGAAGTAAGGCAGTGCGTACAGTGTTGGGATGTTCAGGATTTTTACTACAAGCCACGAACAAGCTGTTGTGAAAAAAACACAGATGGGAAATGGTGATTTTGAACAGTTTGTAACTCAACCAAATCTGTTTGGATTTATATGGACACTTAGTCTTTGTGGAGCTTAGTCAGAAGTTTTGCAACTAAAGAGAAATGGAAACAAGGTAAACCTGAATGTCCTCCATGGAATGGGAAAGGTGTTAACTTCCACTGTGGTCTGAATTTTTCCTGTCCAGAACAACACAAACTCTGTGTAGGTTTCAGAAGAGTAGCAGAATTCCAGCCTGGGTGTGGTTCATTTGAGGAAAAAACAGTTACCTACCTTTTCATAACTGTTCTTTGAGATGTGTTGCTCATGTCCATTCCATTGTAGGTGTGTGCGCACCCACATGTGCGGTCAGAGATTTTTGCCTTAGTGGTACCCAGAGGGATGGCAGTGGCACCCCCTTAAGTGCCGCACCCATGTGTCAGGCGCTGCTGACCCTATGCTATCAGTTCCTTCTTGTCGGCAACTCCGACAGAGGGGCAGTAGGATGGTAATGGAATGGACATGAGGAAAACATCTAAAAGAACAATAATAAAAAGATAGGCAACCGTTTTTTCTTCTTTGAGTGCTTGCTCATGTCAATTTTATTCTAGGTGATTCACAAGCAGTGCAAATGGAGGTGGGCTTGGAGTTCATAGTCTTGCAGCTTGCAGCACTGCTCTGCCAAAGCCAGCATCCTCCTGGGCCTGCTGGGTAAGCACACACTGGGACGTGAATATGTGGACAGACAACCAGGTATCAGCTCTACAAATCACTTGGATCCGCACCTGAGCCACGAATGTGCCTTGACTATCGCCAGTGGAGGCACATTTGTCAGCTCATAGCAGTATCAGATGCAGGTTGTGATCCAGGATGAAATACTTTGAGCAGATCCTGGGCGACCTTTCATCTTGTCTGCCAGCACAACAAACAGCTGCGCTGACTGCGAAACGGCCTTGTCCTGTCCATATAGAAGGCCAGCACCCTCCTGACATCCAGGGTATGTAACCTGCATTCTTCTTCAGATTTATGGGGCTTTGGAAAGAAGACCAGTAAGTCTATGTCCTGGCTGGTATGAAACTTGGAAACTACCTTGTGCAGGGCCACAACTGGACCTTATCTTTGTAGAATATGGTATAGGGCGGTTCTGAAGCAAGTGCCCTGATCTGAGACACCCTGCGGGCAGACTTAACCGCCACAAGGAACGAAACCTTCTAGGAGAGAAGGAGAAGAGAGTAGGAAGCCAGAGATTTGAAGGGAGGCCTCATGAATCTCAACAGCACAAGATTCAAATTGCAGGGAGGGACAGGGTCCTGGACATGAAGGTATAGATGCTCCAGATCTTTCAAGAACTGGGCCGTCATGTCATGAGCAAAGACCGACCTGCCATGGAACAGAGGGTGGAAGGCCAAAATAGCAGACAGGTGGACCCTGATCGATGACAGGGACAAGCCCTGAAGTTTGAGGTGCAGGAGATAATCCAGGATCACCTGTACCGAGGCCTGCTCAGCCCGGATGCCTCATTCCGAAGCCCAGCACATGAATCTTTTCAACTTGGCCAGGTAAGTCCCTCTGATGAAGGGCTTCCTGCTACCTAGCAAGACCTGCTGCACCCGCGTTGAGCATTCCCACTCTTCTGCATTCAGTCATGCAGTAGCCATACCAAAAAGTACCATGCCTCCAGGTTTGGGTGCATACTGCTGTGGTCCTGGGACAGCAAGTCTGGCCAGAGAGGGAGCGGCAGCAGGGCAGCTACCGAAAGCTCCAGCAGCATGCCGAACCAGTGCTGGCGAGGCTATTTGGGGGCTATCAAGGTAACCTTCACCCTGTCCTGTTTGATCTTCATGAGGACACTGTGGATCAACAGCACTGGTGGGAAGGCATACATCAGGGCCCCCAACCATGGGAGCAGGAAAGCATCTTACAGGGAACCCCCATCCATCACCTGGAGTGAACAGAACATGTGGCATTTCCTGTTCTGATGGGATGCAAACAAATCCACCTGGGGAGTTCCCCACTTTTAGAAGATCATACTGGCTGCCTCTGTGTGGCGTGGCCACTCGTGGCAAGACAGAAAGGTCTTGCTGAGGCAATCTGCTAGCACATTTCTGGTCTCGGGCAGGTGCGCGGCTACCAGATGAATGCATGCTGCATACAGAAGTCCCAAAGGCTCAGAGTTTCTTGGTAAAGGGCTAATCACCTGGTGCTGCCCTGCCTGTTGATGTAATACATTGCACGGTATTGTCCATGAGGATCTGCACCACCTTGCCCCTCAGGTGGGGCAAGAAGGCCTGGCAGGCCAGGTGAACCTGACACTGATATGCAGGGCCACGAAGGGAACTCCCTTTAACATTGACTCAGGGTTCAACCACCACTCCAAAGATGACAGAATGTGATCCGGCATCCTGACTACCCAATCTAAGTCGTGTCTGTTCGGGATGTAAACTGATGCCAGCCAAGCTTGCAGAGGCCAGAAGTGGAACCGGGCATGACTGACCACGTATGTACAGGGGGCCATGTGGCCAAACAACCGCAGGCAGGTGTGAGCTGTGGTGAGTGGGTGGCTCTTCACATGGCAGATCAAGTCTGACATGGTCTCAAAACGAACCTTTGGAAGGAAGGTTCTAGCTCGTGTGGAGTTGAGAACTGCCCTGGATGAACTCTATTCGTTGGACTGGCCTTAAGATGGACTTTTGATCGTTTAACAACAGACTCAGATCGCGGCCAGTGGAACGCACCAGATCGAGGCTCCTCTGTACTTGTTCCCAAGACCTGCCCTTGAAGAGCCAGTCATTGAGATATGTGAAGACCTGGACCCCTTGACATCTCAGGTAAGTGGCCAGTGGCGCCATACATTTTGTGAAGATCCTTGGAGCCAATGAGAGGCCAAAGAGCGGCACCATAAATTGGAAATAGTGTTTGCCCAGTATGAAATGGAGGAAACGTCTGAGACCTTGGAATATGGAAATAAGTGTCCTTCAAGTCGAAGGCGGCACATTAGTCTCCTCAATCCAGGGAAGTGATGATGGAGAACAGGGAGACCATCGGAAACTTCAAGTTCTTGAGACGCTTGTTGAGGTGTCACAGGTCCAAAATGGCTCTGAGGCTTCCTTTTGCATTTGGGATTAGGAAATAATGGGAGTAGAATCCCTTTCCTGTCATGTCCAGAGGGACCTCCTCCACCACCTCCATGTGCAGGAGGTTCTTAACCTCTTGCTCATGAGAAGGGTCCCTGAAGAGGGACAAAAAAGAGAGATGGTAGGAGGGAAGGGTGGCTGAAAACTGCACGGTATGACCTTGAGACACTATCTCCAGCACCCAATGGTCTGAGGTGACCCATGACTAGGCCGGACGGTACGGACGAAGATGGTTGAGGAAAGAATGGGGTAGATCCTGGGGTGTTGCTCTTGAGCACACCTTCAAAATGAGCGTTTCTGGACCCCAGGGTGCTTTGCCGGGCCAGGTGGCACAGATGAGTGGGAGGAGGAAGGAGGGCAGCAGCTGAAACTAACATCTCTGTCTCTTCTCCTTGTAGACCCAGGATGAGATTGCCAAGGCCTATGTGGCAGAGGTGGCCGGAACTGCTTTCCTGCAGACTGGGGCATATGCATGCCCAATGAGCGAAGGGTAGCCCAAGTGTCTTTCAACCCATGCAGCCTTGCATCCTCTTGCTCTGAAAAAAGACCGATCCCATTGAATGGGAGGTCTGCATCTTGGATCAAGGTCTGCATCTCTTGGGAGAGGCCAGCAGTCTGAAGCCAAGAGCTGCACCTCATAACCCTACCAATTCGACCACCCGAACTGCTGAGTCAGCCATGTCCCATGCCATTAGGAGGAAGCACAGAGCCACCATGGTGTCCTCCTCCACCAGGGTGCTGAATTCCCTGCAGTAGGGACTCCTTGAACTTACAGAGAGAGACCAGTAAGTTAAAATTTTATCTTTCTAGGAGGGCCTGATGGTTCACCACCCGGAATTGGAGGCTGGCAGCTGAACACATTTTCCTTCCAAACAGGTCCAATCTTTTGGCCTCTTTATTTTTGGGGGTCGAGCTGATATGTTCTTTCTTATACTTTTCATTGGCTGCAGAGACCACCAGCAAGCCCAGGGCACAGTTGCTGGAAAGGTACTCAAACCCTTTGGCCAGGATAAAATATTTCTTTTTAGTCCTTTTCAGGGTGGGAGGGATGGATGAGGGAGTTTGCCAGGGGGCTGTGGCAATTTTGAGGACACCATCATAAACTGGTAGTGCGACGTGGGCGAGGTAGAGGTTTACAGGACATTAAACAAGGTGTTAACCTGCTCAGCCATTTCCTCCACCTCTAGGCCCAAGTTCTCAGACACCCTTTGAAGCAGGGCCTGGTGTCCTTTAAAATCAGCTGGCAGGCTGGCCCTTGAGGGTTCCGCAACCGCCTCAACTGCAGACGAAGATGATGACTGTACTGCCAGGGGAGGCATCTTCCCCTGTAGGGGAGGGAGACTTAGGGGTCAGTGCAGTCTCCTCTAGCTTGACCTCCAAGCATGCCATGACCGCTGAGCCTGGTGCTGTCAGTGCCACCAGCTATTGCTCCAAGGCGGCGGCAGATGAGTGGTATGCAGGGGTCATCACTATGACCGGCACTCCCCACATGCTCCAATGAGGCCACTGGCTGTGCTGCCAAGGTGGTGCTGTCGATGTCAACAAGGCCTCAGGTGCCAACTTGCGCCAGTGAAGTCTAGGCGAAGGGCCTAACTGCCCAGTTCCACTTTCAAAGGAGAAGAAACCTTCTCCCTCCATTTTTGTTGATGTTGATCAGAGTGGCCTGATTGTTCACTTAAAGCATGATCACCTTTGGGATATCAGGTCTCTGAAAGCACATACATGGCCATTCTATCACAGGACATTTACCTGAGGTTTGGCTTCACATAGAGGCCAGGGGTGAAATTCTGGCCCCATTTAAGTCTATGGCAAAACTCTCATTGACTTAAATGGAGCCAGGATTTCACCCCATGTGTCATACTCTTCTGCACAGGTTCCTGATTCTAGTGTGGATGCACCTGCAATTATTACAATTTGAAGTGGAGGAATTTGGAAATTCTTTTCTAATTATAAATGACCAGTATAAATACTGGAGAGAACATCAGGTTTTATCTTAAAATTCCTGCAAACCAAAACAGATACTTCAACCTAGCTTAGCTTGTTGCTACAGAATGTGTCATTTCACAAACTTTTCAGCTTTTGGAATACAATCCAAAATGCCTAAAGGGCATAAAAAACAATCCTTTAAGAATTTCTAGGATTTAGAAAGAACTTAATTAAAAATATAAAAGCTAACTTAATCCTCTAGTGCTAAAAAGTCAGGATTATTTTAGCATTTGCTCCAATGTGCTTTATGTGAAATATGTTGGGGAAAATTCTGAATTCTGGCATGGTGACAGAGTGACTTATCTCATGAGTTGACCAGTCACAATTGCACTGAGAAACAACTTGCAGGATCCAGCTGAGAAATGTAAAGAGAGATTTTTTTCTCCAGAGGTTCAATAAGGCAGGCAACCTTAGACATACTGTGTCTTTTATGAGTAGTAAAAAATAAAGCCTCACCAATATGCGTGATGAGAGGCTTTCCTATTTCCTTTCAAAGTGTCTAGCCTGTCTAGGTTACCTTTTGAGCTATAACTATGGCCATGGAAAATACTTACCAGTCACTAATGTATACAATCTACCTTCCGGATCTAATACTTCTTTTCTAAAATTCCCCTACTGTTTATTTTACACAGACTTCTTTCATTTTCCCAAGCCTCTTTATTAGTACTGAAAGAAGAGCTATAAGGGATACAGATCCATTATGGATATTACATATTTCAAAAGATTTGATTCATAAGAAAGGGTATTTGGATCTCAGAGGAAGTTTACATGGCTAACTACAAGCACAGTAAAAGTATGGAAAGTCTTCAGTTAATAGTGTCAACTTTCTATATTTGTGAGGAGTTCCTATGACCATCCAAAGGGCAGGGCCAATGAAAATCTTGGCCTGTCTCTCAGATATCTCCTTCTGGATGTCTAGCCATCAGTTCAAGCTCATTAACCTCAACATTGTTAAAACAAAGCTCAAGCTCTCCACCACCCCACAAGCCCTTCTTGCTATTTCCTTTCTTGATCACTGTGGACAACACCATTATCCTATCACTTGGGCCCATAACCTGGGTGTCATCTTTGACATGGCCTCTCTCTAGGTCTTCACATCCAGGCTCTCTCTAGGTCTTCACATCCAGGCTATGACTAAATCTTGCAGATTCTTTCTGCATAACATCTCTAAGATACGGTACTTCCTGTCTATCCAACAAACTTCCCTTATTGATACAGAAGAGTGAAAGGGGGCTTTCTTCCACTCTCTCTTGGGAATCCTGGTCATAGGTCATAGCCATATCATGGCTTCTTCCTTCACTTTAATAGTTTTTTAACTTCCCTCCTGGGATTGGCTACTTCTGGCTTTTTAGCCTAACGTCACTGTTCTTTAAGCACTTCATAATCCTTTGATACCAGCCCCCACAACTCTATCAGCCCTAGGCACTATAACAAAGTTTATATAACTTCTTCTCAAGTAGGGTTCCACTCCCCAGGAGGTCAGAAGGAACTGGCTGGTGATTGGGTCATGCTGCTCCTTACACTTTTGGGAGGGGAGCATGACAAATGCATGCACAACCCTTAGAGAGCACTACTAGAAAAAAAAGTCCAATTTTTTAGGCAGGGGTGCCAGCACATCCATGAGTAGAATCCACATGCACAGGAGCTTGAGGAAAAAGCCTGCTTTTCATGCATGTATTTAAGGGTAAAATTTTGAAGCTGAAATGATCACATGCAAATTGAGGATGGGAGGTTTACCCTCAAAAGATTACAAAAACAGAAGGTAAGCAAAAATATATTTTTTTAAAAAATCTTATGATTTTTATGCCAATCTTATGATCTTGGGAAGTCTGACTCATGATTTCTGAAACATGGCATCCCAGGAAAAAAATCTCTTTTATAACTCTCATCTCCACACATGGATTGCTGCACAGCCTGTGATTCCTAGCATCTCTTGTGGAGCTATATCTCCCAGAACGCTCTTGTTCTAGGTCTGAAACTTGGAACTGGCTGTGCTGGGTCTATACCCTTCTGTAGCCAAGTGACGACTCACCGGTGCAGTGCCTCCTGCTGGTTGTCCTGGGAATTAGCTCTTTTCCAGCTATGGAGTGCCCTCTGCCGGCTGATGTCTCGCCAGCCTCAGGCCCCTTGTCCCTCCTGGACCCCAGTGCTCTTTTCCTCAGGGTTCTTCCCCAGCAGTATCCACACTCTGGGTCTCCCCTCCCAGGAGAACTCCCAACCCTCTAAACCCACCTTGCCTCAGTGGTTACTGCCAGTCATCTAGCCCCCACTCACTGGGGCAGACTGCAGTCTGCAGCTGTGGCCTGATTGGGGTGTGTCCACAGCTATGCCTGCTTCCCCAATCAGCCTAGCCTTTCACAGCCACAGCCCTTTCCAGGTCTGCTTTTAACCCTAGTTCTTCAGGAGTGGGGGAGTTGCCCCACTACATACCCTCCCACTTAAGACCACAGGAGGAAGGGGGAGAGGTGTGTCTTTATCCCCCTAGCTTCCCTCTTAGCTGCGCCTGCAGGAGGTCTCTCTCCTGCCACAGGTTTTCTATTAAAAGGAGAAACCTGCTTCCTTCTTCTACCATCTGGGTCCCCACCGTAGCCAGTCCTGCTCCTTTGTGGGGTCCCCTGTCTGTCTGGGTCCCCACTACAGATCATCCTGCTCCCGCATGGGTTCCCAGGTTTAGCTGAGGCCTCTCTGCCCCAGCCCCTTTCTCTCTGGGGTCTTGGTCCACACTGCCACTTCCCTTTGGCCAGTCCCAGATGAAGTCCGATCCTCCAGCCTCCCCCTTCTTCTCTGGGTGCAAGGCTGTCTTACCTGGCTCCCCTTGTGGCACAGGAAGCACATCCAGTGCCTTCCTTTGGCCACCTCAGGGCAAGCCTGGGCCCTGTGAGTCCCGTAGGGGCACTCCCTCATCCTGTGCCCAGGCTCCCCACAGGCCCAACACATTTGGAGCCCCTTGTTGACTTCACAGGGGGCACTCTGGCAGCTCCCCATTTTCCCGGGTGGAGCCTCTTTGCTCCATTCCGGAAGGGGCACTCCTGTTTATACTGTCCCGGTTGCCCACAGGCAAAACAGGTTTTAGGCCCTGGCACCAGCCTCTACCCTCAGGTGCCTGGTCCCCAAAGAGGTCCATGTACTCTTCCACACAGCAGCTGAAGCAGTCCCCGTTGCTGCTCGGCGAGATGGGCCACACAGGCTCTACAGTAGCAGTCCGCCATTTTCTCCACCTTCCATGTCTCAACTCTCAGATCCAGGCAATAATTCCACAGTTCTTGCCCTTCTCCTTGTATCAGGGTGACCATCTATGCCCACATTCTCCCCCACGTGTAGCGAAGTGACGACTAAATGGTGATGCACCACCTGCTGGTTGTCCTTGGAATTAGCTCTTTTCCAGTTCCAGCATGCCCTCTGCCGGCTGATGTCTTGCCTGCCTCAGGCCCCTTGTCCTTCCCGGACACCGGTGCCCTTTTCCTCAGGGTTCTGCCCCAGCAATACCACCACACTCTGGGTCTCCCCTCCCAGGGGAACCCCCAACCCTCTAAACCCACCTTGCCTCGTGACTACTGCCAGTCATCTAGTCCCCACTCACTGGGGCAGACTGCAGTCTGTAATGGCCATTCATCATTGGCAAGGGGTTAGGACCTATTGCCTTTGTCTATCCCTAGACTGCCCCTCTGCAGCCCCAGTACCTGTTGTAGGCCTTCACCAAGTTCTGCAGCCTGAGCGTTTACCAGGTTGGAGCTCCCCAGCTCCCTTTGCCCTTCCCAAGCACTGCTCCACCTCAGATACCTTGCTCCCAGCAGCTAGCCCTTCCCACTCCAGGGCTAGAGTGAGACTCCTCCAGCTCCTGGCTCACAGCCCTTTTATAGGGCCAGCTGTGGCCTGTCCCCAGCTGTGCCTGCTTCCTCAATCAGCCTAGCCTTTCACAGCTGCAGCCCTTTCCAGGTCTGTTTTTAACCCCTATTTTTCAGGAGTGGGGCAGCCACCCCACTACACCTCCCAAAAAAGATCAGCAAACTCGGTTATATCTGGACTTCCATAAACTTCTCCTTTCCAGCCTTCCTTTCTCTCATTTCCCCCCAATCCATCCTACTGAACATATTGCAAGTAAAGTTACAAATGGCACTATATAAATAATAAATAGCTGTTGACTCAAATTCTCTACAACAAATCACCTACATTTATTAAGGAAAGTGAGCAGAAACTGAAGAATAGAAATGCATGGAAAGATGCCTCTTTGATATTACATGGACACACACAAGCAAACTGGTAAGAAAGAAAACTCAACTGAAAACTGTTGTATGACTATGAAGGAATAGAAGTCACAGTGGACTAAGTCAAAAGAAGAAGTTCTATAAACAGGCAACACCCCTTCTGGATAAGTTCTTACGGCTTGAAGATTTTGCTTTTGCAGTGCTGCCAACTTTCATGATTTTATTGTGAGTCTTACTCTATGTGGTGCTTTTCTGAAAGATCCAGGACCTGGAGTCATATTATTAAGTGAGAATTTGAGTTTTCATTGAGGGGAGGGGAAAAGTTTTTGTCCCTCATGGTTTGCCAACAAAAGCTGGAAAATGTGAACCCTGAAGGCTCAAAAAAACAAAAAGCAAACTGAAAGACTTCAGAATATATTATTTAAAAAAAAAAACTTTAAGCCAATCTCATGACTTGTGGTTCTGACTCATGATTTTTTAATAGAGGAATTTGGTATATTGATCTAGTATGTGAGAGCTGCCTGTAACATACCAAGCTATGTAATCTCATTTTTGTTTTGTTCCACCGAAGAGCTTGCTCTTGATGCTAATGGAAAAAAAGCAAATGGAAATTTTAACAGCTTGCAGCGCCACAAGCAACCAAAAGCTAAATCTGTTAATGATTAAGAAATCAAAGAAACCCAAATGCTTTAATACCTTACTGTATACACAAAAACCTACAGATAATGTACAGATATCTGAAAAATATTTAGATTTTTTAGTGCTCTTTGGTGAGTGGATCGGTTCAGAGGTTATGCTAGCTGTTAAATAGTATTTGAAGAGCTGTAGCTGTCCTGCAAGTGCACTGCTGCACATCTACAATGAGCCCCCAACAAGTGACCTGGTGACCTTATTAGAAATGCATCCATTTGCAACCAAAGACAGTCTAAAGAATGTGAACTTTCTTAGATGAAAACAACTTTTAAAATCTCTCATCAGTTCAGTGCCCAGAACAGAACAGTTAATTATAGCTAAGATGAAAATGAGAATCACAAGACAACAATGAACAAATGAGGGTTCCAACACTTAGCAAAGCAACCACCAGTGTTGAGACATATCTATCTGGCTGGAAGCCAAAGCAGAACTAAATCATTTTTAGATCATGTTACATCAGCTCTACAACTGCATAGTTCAAACACCTGGGCTTGTTCAAAAGGAAACTGAAGGCTCTTTTCTTAAACATTAAATTGGGAAGCTGATTAGTATTATATCATCTGAATTTCTTTAACATTGCTCTAGATATTGTATTATAACAAACCCTTACCACAGTTCTATAGATTGCAAAATTGTTATAGATTTTGATGCATTATACTGTTTTTTTGAGAAAAGAATAATGTTACACTTCCATAATTTTTCGTGTAGCTTATAAGGACAAACTGTTTTAAAAGGGTCCATAAAGCTAGAGGAAGAGAAGCTACAGACTATACATTGGTTGTGTTAGCGATTAGGCAGTGTAATAGACTGGATATGATTTGTCTAGGAATTTTTAAAAAATGGATAAGACTGAGGAAGTCAAGAATGGTTTCTTTACATTTATGTCCCAGAGAATGATATGAATGAATTTCTACAAGTAGCAAACGCTTTGAGATAAGTTATCAGAAAATCCAAGGAGAGAGGTGATGGAAAAGATGTTATCTTCGGATCACACAAAAACAAAACAAAAACAAGTTTTCTGTACCCTGAGACAGGGATAGAAAACACAGAGCAGGCATAATTAGTTGATACCTCCAAAAGTTCAAAGAAGTGTTTGAAATTATCCTGGGAAGGTACAGGAGGTGGACAACAGCAATTTTACTTGTGGAAACAGAGTCTATACCATATTGAATCAAACTGGAAACATGCAATGGTTATAGTACTAAGGAAGAATATCTGCCCGGAAAGGACACCTGCTTAAATATTAATTTTTCCTAGAGTGAGACAGATGACTCAAAACAGAATATATTATTGTACATTAAATTAAAAGGATTCAACAGGCTATATCAGAGGTGGGCATACTACGATCTGCATGCCATATCTGGCCCGCAGGACCCACCTGCTTGGCTCCTGAGCTCCTGCCCCAGGAGGCTCATCCCCAGCCCCTCCCCTGCTGTTTCCCCTCCCTTGCAGCCTCAGTTCGCCCTGCTGCCAGCACAACTCTGGATGGCGGGCTGCGAGCTCCTGGGGCAGTGCAGCTGCAGAGCTGGGGCCTGACCTGGTGCTCTCTGCTGCACTGGCTCCAGCCAGGCGGCGCAGCTGTAGCGCCATCAGCCACGGGTGCTCCAGACACCAAGGTAAGGGGACAGGGAGCAGTGGATAGAGGACAGAGTTCGGGGTGGTGGTCAAGGGGCAGCGGTGTGGATAGGGGTCGGGGTAGTCAGAGGGCGGGGAACAGGGGTTGAGTGGGGGCAAGGGTCTGGGGGGGCAATCAAGAAAGAAAGAGGGGATTGGATGGGGCGGCGGGGGGCAGTCAGGGGACAGGGAGAAGGCGTGGTTGGATGGGGCAGGGGCCCCGGGGAGTGGATAGGGGTTGTGGTGGCTAGAGGGCAGGGAACAGGGGTTGAATGAGGGCAGAGGTCAGGGGGGCAGTCAGGAAGGAAAGGGGGGATTGGATGGAGTGGCAGGAGGCAGTCAGGAGCAGGGGTTCCAGGGGCTGTCAGGGGACAGGGAATAGGGGGTTGGATGGGGCAGGAGTCCCGGGGGGGGGCGTCAGGGGGCAAGAAGCAGGAGGGGTTGGTTGGGGGCGGGGCCGGCCCACACTTGGCTGTTTGGCACTCCATACAATTTTGGAAACCCGATGCAGCCCTCAGGCCAAAAAATTTTGCCCACTCCTGGGCTATATGATGAGCCAAGCAGAGCTAAGGGGGAACTTGACAGTAGGGCTATATCTACACTTGGAGTTGGGAGTGTGATCCGTCACTCAAAGAGACATACTTTTGCTAGCTCTCCTCAAGCTAGCATATGAAAAGCAGAATGTAGTCGCAGCAGTGTGAGTGGCAGGAGGGACTAGCCACCCTGAGTAGGTGCCTACGGTCTCAGATAAGCACATACTCAGGGCAACTTAGCCTGTCCTGCAGCTCATACTGCCAAGGCTATCTTTATTTTTAGCATGTCTCCTCCGATGTATTGATAGAGAGCAATTATATCTCCCCTCAGCCTTCATTTGATTAAGTTAAACAAGCCACACTCGAGTGTCCTCTCCTAAGATAGATTTTCCATTCCTCTAATCATCCTACTAGTCTTTCTATGCACCAATTCTGCAACAAAAATTCTGCAACAAAATATTATAAACTCTGCACCAAATGTGGCCCAGGAGCCCCCTCCCTCCTCTCCATGTGCCCCCTGAAGCCCTCCTACCTGCAGTCCTCACATGGCCCTGCCCCTCCCCCATTACTATGTGGCCCGGGAGCCCCATCACATTCAGCCCCAGCTCAGTGCTGTTAACCCTTTAGCTCCTAACCTGCTCCCCAGTCTGTCCCCACACTAGCCCTTCTGAACCCCAGTCTGTGACTCCTTAGCAGACCTGTGTGCCCCACTCTGCCTCCATGGGCAGGCTGCTGTGATAAACACAGCTGGCTGCTAGCTGTTACTGCCAGTCAGCCGGCTGTTCTGGTGCCATTGCAGCCTCTGCTGGGGGAAAGGTGGAACTGCAGCACTTCTTGGGCAGAATGTATTTTCTGCAGAAAAAAGAATTCTGCACTAGACATGAATTCTGCATGTGCGCAGAGGCGCAGAATTCCCTCAGGAGTATAAGATGCTTAGGATTCAAGCGGGTATTTATTGTGATCAGAAGAAGACTAATTTGATTTTTTAGATGAAAGCAAAATTGGTCTTCAGAACTACTTTATCATGATGGAAAATGAAGTATTTACTCCTGGGGAAATTCTGCACTCCTGCAGATGTGCAGAGTTCACATCCCCTGCAGATTTCTTTGCTTCCCCACAGAAAAATGACTTTCTGACGTGGAAGCAACAAGAGCAGTCATGCAACTCTCCCCAGCAGTATGTTTTGGGTGCCCAGGGCAGCTGGCAGAGAGGTAAATCACTGTAGGGCAGGAGGCAGGACTGGGGAAGACCTGGCTGGTGGCTCCCACCCTGTGCCATGCTCAGCTGCTAGTCCTGGCTGGGCTGGAAAGGACTTCTGTCATAAACAGATAAGAAAAGTTAATAGCACAGAAGTACTTTATATATCTTTTGCCTGGAAAGGGTTAACAAGAACAGTGAGCCTGGCTATAACCTGACCCGAGGACCAATCAGAGGACAGGATACTTTCAAATCTTGAGGGAGGGAAGTTTTTGTGCTGTGCTGTTAGTTTTGGTTGTTGTTCACCCTGGGGGCTCAGAGGGATCAGACGTGCAACCAGGTTTCTCTTCAATCTCTCCAATACAGGCTCTTATAAGTTCAGACTAGTGAGTACTAGGTAGATAAAGCAAGTTAGGCTTATGGTTGTTTTCTTATTTTGCAAATGTGTATTTGGCTTGAAGGAGTTCAAATGTGTATTTGGCTGGGAGGAGTTCACATTGGTATTTTGCTGAAAAGATTTTAATTTGTACTTGTATACTTAGGCTTGGAGGGTGTTCCCAGTGTCTATAGCTGAAAGACCCTGTACCTATTCCATTTTTTTTAAATTTACAAATATAATTTTTACTGTTTTTTCTGTCTTTAATTAAAAGCTTTTCTTGTTTAAGAACCTGATTGTTTTTTTATTCTGGTGAGACCCCAGGAGACTGGGTCTGGATTCACCAGGGAATTGGTGGGGAGAAAGGAGGGAAAAGGGAGAGAGAGGCTGATTTCTCTCTGTGCCAGGATACCTGTCTCTCTCAGGGAGAATCTGGGAGGGGAAGAGAGAAGGAGGGGGGGAAGGTGCATTTTCCTCTCTGTTTCAGGATTCAAGGAGTTTGAATCACAGTGGTCTTCCAGGGTAACCCAGGGAGGGGAAGCCTGGGAGAAGCAACGGTGAAGGAAAGGGTTTACTTTCCTTGTGTTAAGATCCAGAGAGACTGGGTCTTGGGGGTCCCCGGGCAAGGTTTTGGGGGGCCCAGAGTGTACCAGGCATTGGAATTCCTGGTTGGTGGCAGGGCTACAGGTTCTAAGCTGGTAATTGAGCTTAGAGGAATTCATGCTGGTACCCCATCTTTTTGGACGCTAAGGTTCAGAGTGGGGATTATACCATGACAACTTCCTTTTCCCCTGCATGACATCTGGGGCTGGGTCAGACCCACCTCCAGATTTCACCCCAGGCTACACCTATCACTCTTCAGCTGCAGGGGGAGGGATCACTGTATGGGAAGCTGCCCCTCCATCTGCCTAAGCCCCGTGCATCCACCCTGCCACCGAGCTTCACTCAGCCCCCCTCGCACCCAGAACCCCCCTGCCAAGCCCCACTTCCCCTGCACCTGGACCACCCCAATGAGCCACCTGCACCAGATCCCCACCCCACCGAGCCCCAACCAGCTGTACTTGGACCTCCACCCCACCGAGCCCCACTCCCCTAACATCTGGGTCCCCCACTGAACCCCCCACACCCAGACCCCTCTGCCGAGCTCTATTCCCTCCACACCCAGACCCCCTCCCAGTGAGCCCCAACCACCTTCACCTAGACCCCCCCTGCAGAGTCCCATTACCATTGCACCCAGAACCCCCCAACAAGCAACTGTGTATCCAGATTCCCCCCTGCATCCAGATCCCCACTGAGCCATCCGCCCGCAGATTGCCCCACACAGAACCCTCTCTACCCACACCTGGATCCCCCCACACTAAGCCCCTCCACTCTTGGATTCTGCCAGGCTGAGCCTGCCTTCCCACACCTAGTGCACCTGACACAGAGGGGCAGGGTCTTGGGATGTTTCTGGGGCAGGCACAGTCCTTGCACTGTGTCAGGGTTGGGTGCAGCTTCACCGCTGAGTCTGTGTCCTGGAGGGGGAGGGGGAGCTGCAGAGTGATCTCCCACCTCTGTGCAGCCAATGGCCTGTGTCCCCCAATGCCATGCTGGAGCCTCCACATTTATTTGACAAATAAAATTTGCAGAATTTTGCAGAATTTTAAAATATTGTGTGCAGAATTTTTAGGCACATATTTTTTTATTTTTTTTTTGAGCAGAATGCCCTCAGGAGTAAGTATTGTAGCTCAATGGGCAATGATCTTGTCTACAATGCTATCTGAACTAACATTATAGCTTTGAGACTGAATACGGATTGTAGGTCCTGACTGTTTTTGAAACAACAAAAAATGTTGAGTACACTGTATGGGATTGCTCCTCTTTCTGTAGTGCTTGTGAGCTGTCTATGTTGACTTCCCGAGTTTTTCTGGATTCCATGATTTCAAAGATATCAAATATTTCCTTTGTGGTATCACATCACCCTATCAAATATATATGTATCTGTCTTGAATTATCCCTAGAACCCATGCATCTAAGGCAGTCTTCTTCAAACATATGCAAATCTCAGCAGTCTCTTCCTCTGCCATCTTGGTTCCTTGTGGTTACATACTCCAAGGGAAGACAGACAGTTTTACTACCACCTCCCTTCCTTGGAATTTTACAGTGAATAGAGCTGCTTTAAATTACAGCTGGGATTTCATAGAAGCACTACTAGTGGCAGCTGCTGAGAGAAAACATTTAATCAAAGCATATCTAGATGACATCGGTCATGTTGGTTCCTGGCCAACACCTCCCCTCTTTTTGGGTAGGGATGATATGCTGTTTCCTGTTGCAAAGGGGAAGTCAATCCCAGGAAGTCAATCCCAGATCCATTGCCTTATAAGGCCACATAAAAGATGTAATAGTAAAATATGAACAACTGAGTTTGAATGTCAAAGTATCTTATCAGATTCAATCAATTTGGGAGAAAATAATCCAAAAGACTGTCCAGATGATAAATTTCAAGACAACTATATTATACTTTGCTTTTAGTATCAATATTCGCAACTTTACCATTCTCTTTTGGAACATTTTGTCTAACTTGTATGTGGAAATTTCAGAACAAACTTAACAGAAGTTCAATTCTGATCTCATTAGAAGTGGAATTTTAAAGACTAGTAAACAAGAACACTGTTTTAAGAAATATATCAGGACGATCTTTTAAACCTTTTTTCGAAGAAATTCAAAGTTTTATGAAAATTATCTCTAAATCAAGAAACAATCCTGATACTTCTACAATTTTTTTTAGCACTTTAGTACTTAACACATTGTGGAAAAGAAATCACACCCAAACCTTTTTCTAACAAAGTATGGTATAAATCTAATCTGATTTGTCCCCAATGATGGGAATAGAACACAGGTCTCCCGGATGCCCACTCTGATGCCCAGTACATTACATCACACAGCTTCTCATTATAATACCTTTTTAAAATACCAGTGGGGGAGGAAAAAAACCCATATGCAACAGATACATGCAAGAATAACAGTATCTATTTAGCGGGTCAGAATGGCAAATAAGTACTTTATAGTAAAAAGCACATACATAAGCATCCCACACGCCTTTAAAAATGCAAAAAACAATTTCACTCCCTTTTGCTGCAAAATGTATGCATACTAGAGAGGTTTATTTAACTACTTAATATAGACAAGTGATTTCCAGAAATGCTGATAGGAGTTTGGCATCACATTTAAGCAATCCTCCCAGGTTTCTAGTGCTAGAAATATGAAAAAATGTTTATTTAGTATAGTTACAATTTTCATATTGTACCTCTGTTTCTGCTGCATGGGTTGTTGTCTCATAGCCATATATTGCATGTCCTCTTGTAGCCGATTAAGAGGAGAATCTGGCTTGACACGAATCCCATAGTAATGATATTTGGAGTTCCCCCTTTACGAAAGAATAAGAATTAGGAAAAAAAAAAGTTGATAAAACAAAAATTATTTGTCAGACTGCTTTTTTTCTTTAAAGTATTACAATTTACCTCTACTGGAAAATAGGGCACAGAAATTGGACCTGATTCTCCTCTCCAATTCCTCCTCCTGATTCACCAATTTCATACTTGTATAATACCATTGGGTTCATAAGATCAACTCCTCTCCCTTACATCAGTGAAAACCAGGAGTATCAGGCCCAGTAAATGCCCCTTAAATTGACTCATATGCAGAGACAATAATTCATACTATCCAGATCCAAAAGATCCATAATAAATCTGTGAAAAAATACCCCGATAAAGTAAATTTGGTAAAGTTTCAACTAAACTTCAATGTCAATGATCTCAAGAAACTTGTTCTAATGGTCTTTGTTTTAATTAATTTTATATATATATATACACATACACACACACACAAACTTTTAGGCATAGCATGATATTTTTATAGACTTGAAATCACAATTTTTGAAACAGAACAAAAATAGGAAAACATTGTTCATGTGAATAAAACAGTGAAATCCTGTCATTACTGATTCTGAAAAATATTTTATAAGCCATTATTTGTATTCTTCAACTATATATTTTTCAGATGGTAAGGCTTAAGTTATAAATCAGAACTCTGAGAAAAAAACTGCCATAGCTGACAGGAAGAGAAAAAAATGCTGTGGAAATGGGGACTTTCTACCTGAAGCAAATTCACAATTTTGGACAGCAACAGACCAAGTATATAGTTATTATTAGTTTGCAAATACTGATGAAAATATCAGTTTTTCCATATGCAAATGTTAGTAAAGAGAATATCAGTACTTGTTCTTCTACATAGCATTAAATATAGCAAGTTCAGTATCAGTGTTCTTTCATTTTTCTTCCTTCCAGAGACAAAAGCAAGGACTTTTAAAAGTTTTTTTTAGTAGACCTTTACAATATAGTGCCAGATCTTTGAGTGCAGACATAACAGAGTGCAAGGCAGCAGATGGTGGGTTAAGATTACTTAGAGCAGTGGTCCCCAACCTTTCCATGTGGCGGGCGCCAGACGACTAGCTGCCAAGGAGCGTGGCCACCAGACAAGCAGCCTCCGAAATGCTGCCAAGAAGTGCCAACGCTTGGAAGTGTCCCCGCCAAAATGCCGCCGAGAAGTAGTGTCATCAAGAGGCACTGCCGCTGAAATGGTGGCAACGCTTCTTGATGTTGCCGCTTCTCAGCAGCATTTTGGCAGCTGCTTGTTTGGCAGCCAGTAGGCAGGCGCACATAGATGCCCACGGGCACCGCGTTGGGGACTCCGACTTAGAGCTTGTCATAAACATATAGCTAAGGGTAGCATAAAATCCCTCCTTTACCTGTAAAGGGTTAAGAAGCTCAGATAACTTAGCTGGCACCTGACCGAAAGGACCAATAAAGGGAGAAGATACTTTCAAATCTGTGGGGGAAAGTTGTTTGTTTTGTGTCCTTGTGTGTTCTCTCCGGGTCAGCGAGGAACCAGGGCAGGGAAAATACATCTCCCTAAACCATATCTGAACGAAGCATCCAATATTACAGAAATAGTAATAGCAAGGAAATGCGTTAGATTATCTTTTGTTTTAGCTTGTGAATTTTCCCTGTGCTAAGAGGGAGGTTTATCCCTGTTTTTGTAACTTTAAAGTTTTGCTTAGAGGGAAAATACTCTGTGTTTTGAATCTGATTACCCTGTAAATTACCTTCCATCCTGATTTTACAGAGGTGCTTCTTTTACTTTTTCTTTATAATAAAGTTCTGTTTTTTAGGAATCTGATTGGGTTTTCCGTGTCCTAAAAACCTAAGGGTCTGTGCTCACCTTGGTTACGCTCAAGCCTCCCCAGGAAAGGGGGTGAAGGGGTTTGGGGGGATATTTTGGGGAAACAGGAACTCCAAGTGGTTCTTTTCCTGAATCTTTATCTAACTTGGTGGTGCCAGCTGTAATCATCCAAGAACAAGGAAGGATTTGTGCCTTGGGGAAATTTTTAACCTAAGCTGGTAGAAAAATGCTTAGGGGGTCTTTCATGTGGGTGCCAACATCTGTACACCAGAGTTCAGAGTGGGGAGAGAACCCTGACAGAGCTCCCCTTTGTACTTCCCTGATCCTGGTGTTGCTTTATCGGTGGCTGTTTCTGCCTTAGGTGTATTCTAACTTCTGTTGGCTTTCAAGGGCAACTAGGGATGAAAAAACCATCTGAGGATAATCGTTGTGTAGGAAATGTCCCAGTCACACCTCCTTTTCTGTAGTCATACACTCTCATTCCTGCTATCCCAGTAATAAGGAGTTTGTGTGGCATATGCATTCCTATTTTGGCTTTGCACCAGTATAACCAAGTTTCTGTTACCCTGACGTTAGATTAGCTAGGATTATATGCACTTCTGTTGGCTGAAAACTTTGGTTATCTCCTAGGAAAATATTGCAAGAATTTAGTGTCCTGAGCAAGACTCCACATACTGAATGACCTCCCTCCACTTGAAGGAGGACACATAAGTGCTACATTAGAAGCCTTGTTTTAAAGAATTTAAGTAGCAAATTGAAGCTATTAATGTTTATAAAGTGATTGCAGGATGGAAGGTAAGGATGGAGGATATGAAATAGCAGCTAATGAAGAGTGGTGGGCAGGATCTATGACCTCACCACCCTTCTGAAGTGATGGCATTGCGTATCTAAGGCCTGGTCCACACTACAGCGTTAAATCGATTTAAACAGCGTTAAATCGATTTAACGCTGTACCCGTCCACACTACAAGGCACTTTAAATCGATTTTAAGGGCTCTTAAAATCAATTTCTGTACTCCTCCTCAACGAGAGGAGTAACCCTAAAATCGATATTACTATATCGATTTAGGGTTAGTGTGGACGGAAATCGAAGTTATTGGTCTCATTCTTTTACTGAGCTACCCAGAGTGCACCGCTCTGGAAATCGATGGTAGGCTAGGACCATGAACGCACACCACCGAATTAATGTGCCCTAGTGTGGACGCGTAAAATCGATTTTATAAAACCAGTTTTATAAAACCGGTTTTAATAATTTCGATTTTATGCTGTACTGTAGACGTGGCCTAATACTGTCAGAGCTAAGAAGTATTCATTCTCTGTTGCTTGGTTTACACAGCTCTTCAGTTTTATGTAAGATCTAAGAAATCACAAAGAGGCACTTTGCTGTGCTTACAGTGGCAATTGCTGAAATTTGTAAGAATTTACCAGATATTTCAGTGATAGCCTTATAGCAATATCTATTGAACTAAATATAATGGAAAAAAGAGTATGTGCATGGATTCTACAATATCCTAAAGGCTGTGTGCTGTAAAAACTGAACTGGCAGAGCTTACCCGGAGCTACTGAAAGTTACAAGTTTTCTAACAATCCTGGTGAAGGCTGCAAGATGCTGTCCCTGTTTCTATGGAAACAGATTACAGACAGGCAAAAAGAGGCTTTAAAATAATCAGTAAATTATCATGGACCCGACTGTGATACCTGTACTGATGATGATAAATAGTACCTTATACCATGTGTAGCCCAACTGACTTCAGTTGGACTATTTGTGAAGTATCATATTACTTGGGGTGAATAAGTGTGTCATAATCTGTCCCTGGGCATGTGTAAGCTCAATGTACTTGAATATACCCCCCTACCACACAACCAGTGCACATGCACACACGCATATGTGTTTAAAATCACCTGATATATAGTAACGCAAACAGCAGCGACCCTTAATCAAATGTTGTTAGAACTTTTGCAGCATTCAGTGGCTTAGGTTGAGCAAGGCTAACAATATTAAGGCACCAATGCTCCTAGAGACTTCGGGCTTGTCAGTCTGTAATAATTTTGGTCCCAGACTTCAAACTTTTTAAGCACACATGGACCCCTGCACCTGTATGCAGCCCTACTGCCTTCAGTGGGGCTGAGCACAGGGGCAGTAGTCTGCCTGTGTATAGTCAAATGCACGATTGGGGCCTTTGTAGAAAAACATTCAAAGTACAAACAACATTTTAATGTGTTTTTAAATCTACGGAACTAGTGTTTTTCTCCTTATTTTTAAAGTAAGGATAACATCTTTTGGCCAATATTGGGGCTTACAAGACTGGATGCAAACTGATTGATGAAGTAAGATTTCAGAACACTTAAGAAAATAATTATCAACGGCTGGACATGGTCAATATCTTAGCATGACATGATGATAATCTTCTGCCCTAAATGACCAACACAACTGCTCCTACACAAAACAATGGTAGACACTAAAGCATAGAGGTGGAGAGCTCTTTCTGATGCAGCTGATAGTGGACATATCTATTGTGACTATGGCTAAAGCTAAGAAACTCTCATCAATAGCTGGACCAACATAGTTATGACCAGACAAAACTGTTCTGTGCAGCAGTAATTCAAATGTTTCCTCTCAGTTAACATTTTGAGCATAGCTTGGCACAAGGAGTTTGCCATCTGTATTTTACAAACAAAAGTGACAACAGTGCACCAGTGAGAGGCATCCACTGGATCAGTAGCAAAATATAAATGAGACAAACAGATGTGCTGGGAAGATGTAGAGTGCAATAGACAAAATGGACCAGGCTCCTCATGGCTAGTAAAATCTAGCTATCCTTAAATAAATTACGGTTATGTCTTTTCTCAAGAAACTGCCACCTGACAACAGTGCCAATTACTACCTTATCTTGAACCCTTTTAGTGGTGGTAAAGATTTAAGATTATTAGATGATTGTGGTGAAATATGGTTGTTTTTTTTAATTTCCCAAATTATTTTCAATTTTCTTTTAACCCTGGGTGGGGTGTAGAAAATACTTGATTGACAAACTCCTTTTGGTAATAGGGAAAAAAGATCAGGAGTATGTGAAAGTTTCATTAGCTCTGTCAGCAGCTTTTGATACTACTGATGACATGCTGCTGTCCTGGTATCTGGAAGGACTGGACAAGGAAACAAGAAATCGAAAAAATCTTGAACTATTCAGCTCCATGGAACTTGCTAGCAACATGTGTAAGTGTGCATATGTATACACTTAAAAGATTTAAACACATTTTCTATCGGTCTTGCTCAATACACTATTTTCAAATTCTCATTTATTGGTTGAATGAAAATTATTTCTTTTGTCAAAACAAATAACGAAGAAGTTTCAAATTTCAAAACTCACCAATTTTGTTAGCTCCCCATTTAAAAAAGACTGTGATTAGAAATCTTTGTTCCCTTTCTCTCCTTTAACTCAAACATGGCTAAAGGGTTTCTAAAGGCTCACATTTACAAAAAAGTTAATAATAAATATTTTTCCTTCAGACAGAACAAGCATGGAACATTTCAGCCTAAGAGGTAAGCGTTTGGAAAAGCTGTGAATGAGTGAATGGAATCTGCTATAAGGCTTTAACTGTAGCCCACTATACTGGTTAAACAGAAAAAAAACCCTCCTCTATTTTTACACTTAGTGTCCCTCATATTTACTTATCATACTATACTGAAATATCACTGCATGAAATAAAAAGAGTAACAACAATTTATAAATAAGGAATTGAAGCTATTTTGTAATTAAGCTGTAGAATCACGGCAGCATTAAGTAACAGTCCCTTATAACACAAACAAAAAAAATCAGTTGATAAAAATATTCATCTACATTAAAATCACTCATTCATTTTTATATGGAAAGGCAGAATACCCCTATTATCTCATATGTAATGATCAACCATCACTTTGTGCTCAGCATACACTTAAATTAAGTATTGAATGAAAAATAAACAAATATAAGATTTGTAACTCATAAGAAATATAGTAATTATTCTCCATCTGATGCATAGTTTCCAACCAACAGCCTATATTATATTTGTATTGTTATAAATCTGCTGTGTATGTTTCAGAATTAATAAGTGATTTCAGGACAAGGAGAAATGTAATGCGTTTTTGTAACAACTTGACAGTTTGACATTACATGAGGAATTAATAGACAAACATTTTAACATTTAAGTAATGTTTTCTTTCAGCTTGTTCAGTGTATCATATACAAGGTTCATGATCACAATGATCACCACACGTTCTCTATGCTATAACCTAAGATCTGATTGTTGTACACAAACCTGGTGCCTAGTCTCCTGGTCCGTAGCCCCATGAAAATTGATCTTATGAGTTTTCCAAAAGAGGCAGCATTGACTGGGTCCAACTTGTGCTCCTGACAGTGTCGTAAGTAATGATTGTAAAGGGTACTTCTGGGGAGACTGACTCCTTCTGCTGTTTCATAGTTGTCTAAGAGCCACTGGAGCTATTTCAAATAGGAGACAGTGAAGAAAAGTAAATTCAGATAATTTCACAACAAACATTTTAGGCTATCATTAACATAGCTGTACAATTCAAAGCTTAGTACATTTTGAGATTGCTCTCAACGTCTAGTCAATGGTGACTTTTTTCTTCAAGTGAAGGCAGTTCTCTTTAGAGGGGTTAGATATGCGATGGTGTCTTTGAGTCTTTCAGAAACACATGGAAATAGCAGAACTCATAACACTTGTGACCTCAGATAGTCCCCATTTCTTAAAGTATTCAAGAGTCCAGTACCACACTTTAATTTCCCGTACATTGATCTAAGCTTTGGAGACAAATTGTTAGTACGTCAGGGAATTTAACCAATCATAAATGTATTTACACAACCGAAGAAAAGAAACTGCTTGTTGGACTGACGGAGAGTAATTTAATCCATATGCATTATTAGACTATTGTATTGCACAGAGTTGTTTCGCTTCCCCAGGCACTCAAATCAGTTACACTATTTAATTGAACAAGATTTATTCTTTTGGGTTTTTTAACCATATATAAAGAAACAAAAAACAAAACACAAGGCAAAGAGAAATCTAGGTGGTGCTAAAATGAACTGATACAGCTATTAAAGATTATGGGCCCAATCCTGCTTCCACGGAAGCCAAAAGAAATTTTGTCATTACCTTAAGCAGGAATAGGACTGAATCTTGTGAAAACTCTCTCTCTCTCTCTTTCTCTCTAGGTCATTTAATTTAGAACTTTGGTGGGTAATTTTGGAAGGTGGCAGAAAAACACTTGCATGCTGAGTACTTCAGTGGCTCTATAGTATGAGGCACAAATGGTATCTTTTTGGGAATACTCACAACATATCTAATATAAACTGCCACTAACAGATGAGAAAACAAACCAAAAAAAAGCACTTTAGCAAGGTTGATTGCTTGTGTCAGTTTCACTCCGCTCTTCCCACCAGCTTTAACTCAGTAGAAAAATGACAGCGTAAAATAAGAGTATTTTTATATGATGGTTATACTTAAATTGTGTGAAAGTCTGTGGTTTCATTTTTCTAGAGGTTCTGATAATCTTTCATTTGGCTTACCATACCATGGATTTGTATCCCCCCGACTTTTCCTTTGAGTTTTGGGTTTGAATGAGCCCAAAAATGTAAACAGGAAATCAACTGAAATTGCCAAGTTTCACGAGTTTTGATGTCAAAGCCAAGAGCATGATTTCAGTGTGAATCTTTAAATCAGTCACGTTCATGGATTTTACTAAAAATCTGGGCTCAGTTTTGAGTTTCTAATGAAACTCCAAACTAGGCATCTTTAAAATGATTTCAGTCAATGCAACAAAATTTTGTTCTGATGCATTAGTTCTCAACAGAAATGTGTAACAAATTTTAATGTAAAGTATCAAGGCAAAACATATGTTCTGAACAACAGCAAAAAGATCAGTTTACTTGATGATACTGTAGTCTATTGTATTCATTTACTAATAAAGAGTGGTACCACAAACTTTTCAATGATAAGGAAGAGAAAACTTCTGCTAATGTCGAACATAATTAATCATTTAAGACACAGATCTTAAATATTTTAATGTGAAAAAATGTAATTCTGTATTCCTAAAATAGAACGTTCTTTGCTCCTGCCCCCCCTCTACAGACACTCACACATTAGTACTCACTAAAATCTAGAGGTATAATTAATGTACTGGACTCTCACCTCTGTTTCAATCAGAGTCATGTGCACTTTGCCAAGTGCAAGGAGAACAACAATTCACCTAAGACCTTTTAGAGGCGATCTTCATGTTCTCCTTTTGCATGGAGAACAAAATAGAAAACAAAGTTGTAATTCTTTATTTTATGTTCTAAAATATGAGCTGAGATGGCTTCTATTTTTTTTAACTTGCTAGCAGGTAATATGGGTGACAGGTAGGCAAATACCCACAAGAAGAAATGTTTCTGTGTTTGACGCACTTAAATGGTTCCATGATGTAGAGCTGTTAGCTACTTTTAGACAATTTTGCACTTTAAATAGAAAGTAATAAAACAGAGTAGTTTATCATCCTTATTTCAGCTAGTAGATCTAAAATCATTATTTAAAAAAAATACTGAGTCATAGTGTTCACAAATTTATTTTAAATTGGTTGTTTACCATTCTGATATAAAGCCTATGAAAAAATATCACTGGAAACTTTAACTTTTACCTTGGCTTATTTAAAAAAAAACTATTTATTTCACTAATTAAATGACATAAGCATATCTGAGGCTAGAAACCAAGATAATTACATCTTTCAACCTTTGCATTTAATCTCTGTTAATCAGGATAGATTAAGAAGGGTGAACTATTCTTATTTTTCCCAAAGGGAAATACTGATTGACAAAAAAAAGAAATTAAAAAAAAATGCACTTCCTAATTAACTTCTAAATGTAACATTTGGGATTTTTTTTCCAGATGGATTATAACCTATTAGGATTCATTTTAAGTGCACTTTACCAATGATCTGAATTCTTGACAGATGTTATTTCAACTGTAACTTGCATTAGCCAATGCTGGCAGAGCATAATCCAAGATAAGTATAAAACAAAGATTTTTGTTCTAGGGCGGATGTATTTCAGCAGCAAAAGGCTAGTGATTATTTGCTAGATTGCAGTCTGGAATTTATTTGCTAGATTGCTGGAAAGAGGAGTGCCCAAGGCTGTATATAATTTTAAAAGGAAAATAATCTACAAACATTATACAGCTATTGTAAAGCTATTCTTCAATGCAGAATGAGAATTCTACATCTGAGCTGTTCAGGATTTGAATACTAGCTTGTTGACTAATAGCATTAGTAACATTTAAGGATGGATAAGTATGAAGCGTTTACATAGTAAAACTGGCAAATTGACTCTGGCTTCACTAAAACTCCGATGTTTATACAACATTAGATTATAAATTGATTAGTCAAGTCAACCTCATGCACAAAAAAAAAAAAAGGAGGAGAAATGAAAAACTCATAAAAACGAGCAAGCATTAATAAAGGCAACCACACTCCAGAATGGCTAACAATGGAGGTATAGTACCACAGAAAGCCAAATCAGCAGGCTATTATTTTTGAGAGTTTAAGATTTTGTCATTGATGAATAGAACATCTGTAATGTCAAAGGTAATACTAATGAAATTCACAGCTTTTCAGGCCTGATCCAAAGCCCATTTATATCAAAAGTGTCTTTACTTTAACTTAATGTGCTTTGGCTCAGACCTCTGGAAATCAAAAGGAAGGGTAGTTTGAGAAATAGGGAGAAAACAAACAAATATATTAAATTTCTTCCATGTTACACTAATTTAAGTCAGAAATCAAAATAAATACAGTTTTAAAAATAGGCAAACTATAAAATAAATTCAACCATTTTCCATCAATTTCTTACTTGGGTGATTGGGGCTGTCAAAGACTATCACGTCAAAGAACTATATTTGTGTGTCTGATACAGAATCAAAGACATAGCCCTAGCCTAATTACATACTGGTCTTCTATTGAAATTTGAAATAATACCCAAATTAAAGGAACAAAAGAAAAAAGTAGTGACATGTTGTGTAATGGGTACATGTAAATATTATTAGCAGTAAGATATTTGTAAATAGTGCATATAACTATATACATCTATATGTAAATAATGGAATAAAGTTACCCAAGGTAAACAGCCTATCATCTAGCTCTTGTTAGATATGATGTTAAGATATGATGTTCTTCCATATGGGACTCAAGACAAAGTAACAGCTCTCCATATCTCCAGTTTTAACATTCATTGGCCCTTTGCCAAGGTTATGATCTCCTCAGCATGGTATCTAATTAACCCTGATAATGAAATTTCTTCTATCTTCAAAACAACATTTCTTTTTAACATCCAAGATAGAATTTAAAAGTCTTAATCACATTTACACTAGTCAATCTCTCTCCCCCCAATTTTAGCAGTTTCTAAAGTTGTTTTCTCTTCCAGGTGTTTCAAAATCAATCATCTATTGCTTCTTGCCATCATGATGGGAAACTTTCACACAAAACTATTGGTTTTTCAGCTTCAGATAATGGGACTTTTTCAGAACAAAATATATAATTGCTTTGGTTTTATTTCTAAATTATTGTGTCTACCGTCATAAAATCAATTGATATTACAAAAATAAACGTATGAAATTGAGATTTAGTTCCCTATTCTCCATTTTTGTGGTAGAGAATACAAAAGCGTGATCAAAGCATAGAATCAGTTTTGGTTAGTAGCCTTAATATGTGATAAGGAAGGAACACATACAAATGCCAAATAATATAATTTAAATAAAGCAGCTTTTACCAGCTGGAAAGACATTTCAGGGAAAACTTGGGCTGGCAATTATTTTATAATATGTACAGTAAATTAGAAATTAAGCTTTGGGCCCTTTTCTCCCTCTATATAAAAGTTACATTTAATATCTTTACCACTATATTTTAAAATGCTGCTTTAATACAAACAACCACTTTAGGCAAAAGTTATTCTTACTGAAAATTCTTATTTTTAAGATTTTTGAATTCAGACCAAATAAAGAGGCACAAAGAGCAACACACATCTCCAGCTTTCAGAGTAATCAATTGTTTTCATTTTTTCAGCCCATGGAGGCAACATCTTGTATAAGTCATTTAACAGAAATACCAACACCACTTTATGGACCTTCAGCATTCTTTTTTCATTTTCAATAAACTCATTATTCAGAATAAAGTAATGCAATTCTCTAAAATAATCCAAAAGATACTACATATTCATGCTGCATGCTCCATCCCCCAAAATTATTATACAGTGCACAGATTCTTTTTAGTAGCCAATTTTATCTTAAATATCAACCACGCTCCCACCCCCAGATAATTAAGAATTTTTCAATGATTATTTTCACAATTACATTATTGTGAAACTCAGAATGTGGTAACACCTGCAGACATAATACAGAACCTAGGAAAGAATGACCTCACTAATATATATGTATTTAGTGACATTTCACCTGACAAAACATAGCCATGGGAGAGGCTGTATAAGATTACAAGTGACTGAGAAGAGTAGATTAAGAGGCAAAACCAAAAAACAAAACAAAACCCCACAAGCATTTAGAGATAGATTAAGCATGCAGACAAAGCAGAAGATTAGTTTACATGAAGAAAGGGCAACTTACATGGCTGTTGAGAAGAGAGCTTCTGTGAGTGGACAGACCATCAGACTTTTGCAGTGTCTCAATCGCCATTTCAATCTGATAATAGATGTCATTAAAAAAAGGGCTCAAGACAAGATAGTAATAAAAGGCTGACCAGAGAAACTTTGATAGATTGCTTAAAGTTCAACAGTGATTGCTTAAACTTCAGTCCAGGTTATTGAACAAATTCTGTTAACTGCCTGATTCTGGAGTCCCTGTGATTTTGGGAGGCATTTTGTTTTTAATACACAATGAAGGATCAGGCCCTCAGAAAATCCACAATTCACCCTCCTCTCTGCTCAAGAAATAAAACAAGCACAAAATTTATTTCTAAATCACAGTGCAAATATAAAAAAAGTCTGAACATTCAGTATCTTTAACCAAATGCAGGGGGTGGGGAGGAAATGATATATATTAAAGACAACATTTTTTCTCTTTCTACACCCAAACACCTAGAGTAAACTCCTAGACGCTCTGAATTCAATGGGAGTTTTGCCATTAGCTTCAATGGAGGCCAGATTTTACTCTTCTTCTCTGACGTAGCATTTTTTACACATCCAAAGATCTCAGTAAAGTTGATGGAAGTTTTGGGTGTGCACATAGTGCAAGTTTCAGCCCTGAGAACATATTCTAATTTATTCAGAATAATTTTACCTTTTAAGATGAAAATTATTATTATATATAACCCCTTAAATATACAGCAGTATTATTCCTAATGCAAATGTGTAAAGACCCCTGCCCAGTCTTTTTCTCATAACTTTGGATCTTAATGTCACTTTTGGCTGCTTCCATAGTAGTATTATTGAGTAAAATTACAGAGTAATTGTAGTTCTGCATTAAGTGTAACTGTGGCTATGGCAGAGAAAAAACATTGGAAATGACAGAGGCAATGAGATGTAAAATAGAAAAGCTTTCATGGAAACACCTTCCCACACCCACACCCTTTTTAGAGTTCAGTAAGAGGACAGATAATCATGTTCACTCAGTGTGCAGTAGAAATAGCGAGAAATTAATTAGCCTTGTAAAATGGAAAAAACAAAAACATGGCATATTCAAAACTAACTTTAAGTTTAAAGACACTTATCTTTTTCCCGAAAGACAATTTTTATTGAGCCGCCCCCCATCATTGCCTTACGTTTTACAACACTACCCACAGGTTTTCCAGTCTAATTTACAAACACCAGTAGAGTTCAACAATACACATATGAACTGAAACAGAAAAGATTTCAGATGTCATCTATTTGACTTTACTAGCACACATGCAAAATTAACTTCTCCCTTGTTACAGTAATAATTTTATTGCAACATTAATTAAAAAGGTACTTTTCTTAATCTTTAACATTACATTTCTCTTTCAGACAGTTTTTGTTTTAGAAATACAAGCCCTTTTTATTCAGGTAAAGAGTTAAAATTAATGTCTGGTTATAAAGCAAATAACGTAATTTTGACAAGGCTAAAGAACAAAATTTGTTTGCTAAATTATCATAAATCTAGTCTGACCGCCTACATAACACAGGTCATAGAGTTTCACCACGTAATTCCTGCATCAAGCCTGTAACTTCTGGTTGAGTTAGAGTATTTCATAGATACGTAGATTCCAAAGCCAGAAGGAACCATTGTGATCAATTAGTCTGACCTCCAGTACAACAGAGGCCACATAGCTTCCCTAAAATAATTCCTAGAAAAGATCTTTTAGAAAAACATCCATTCTTGATTTCAAAATGATCTATTACGGAGAATTCATCATGACACTTGGTAGATTGTTCAAATGATTAATTGCTCTCACTGTTAAACATGTACATCTTATTTCCAGTCTGAATTTGTCTAGTTTTAACTTCCAGTCGTTGACTCTTGTTAAACTTTTCTCTGATAGATTGAAGAGCCCATTATTAAATATTTATTCCCAATGAAGGTAATTACAGATTGTAATCAAGTCACTCCTTAACCTTCTCCATATTAAGATAAACAGACTGAGTTCCTTGAACCTATCATTATAAGGCATGTTTTCTAATCTTTTAATCATTCTCATGACTCTTCTCTGAACCCTCTCTTCTATCAACATACTTCTTGAATTGTGGACAACAGAACTAGATGTAGCTTTCCAGCAGCAGTCGCACCAGAGCCCAATTACAGAGGCAAAATAATCTCGCTATTCCTACTCAAGATGCCCTTTGTTTATATGTCTAAGGGTTGTATTAGCTCTTTAGGTCATGGCATCGCATTGGGAGCTCATGTTCCTCTCATTTTACATCATGACCCCCAAATCATCTTCAGAGTCACTGCTTCCCAGGAAAAAGTCCCCTCATCATTTAAGTATGGCCTACATTCTTTGTTCCTAGATGTATACATTTACATCTAGCCATATTAAAATGCGGTTTGTTTGGGCCCAACGTACCAAGCCATCCAGACTTCTCTGTATCAGTGACCTGTCCTCTTAATTATTTACCACTCCCATTGTTTTTGTGTCATCTGCAAACTTTATCAATGATGATTTTATGTTTTCTTCCAGGTCATTAATAAAAATGTTAAATAACATAGGGCTGAGAATTGATCCCTGCAAGATGCCACCAGAAACACACCCATTTGATGATTACATTGTCAGACCTATCAGTTAGCACAGCATTAGCTTTCTTCTAGTACTTCCCTGGTGTTCCAAGACTTATTGAAAATCAACGTTAATGATCCAGCAAGCTCCTCAACTAGCTCTTTAAAACTCTTGGATTCAAGTTATCTGAATCTGCTGATTTTAAAATGTCTAACTTCAGTAGCTCTGTTTAAAATCCTCTTGAGATACTAATGGAATGGATGTGACATCATCATCTCTTTTTTCCCCCCAAATACAGGACAAATATTTATTGAACACTTTTGCCTTTTCTGCATCATTATTGATATTTGGTAATTCTACCATTTCCACTGGCCCAATACCATTGTTAGGATTCTTTTTGTTCCAAATATACTTTTTAAAAATTCCTTCCTGCTGTCCTTAACACTGCTGTCCATACATTTCTTCTTATGTTCCTTTGCTTCCCTTATCAATTTCTAAACCAGGCTGGTTTTTTTTTTAGTCAACACAGCCTTCTTCCTTGATTCTGGCTTTTGGGGTATGTAGTAAAGTGTTCTTAAAGAATTACCAATAATCATTCACATTTTTCTTATTAAATTATTCCTCCCAGCTGATCTGGCTCATACTTTTTTTTTTATCTTTGTGAAGTTGTCTCCTTTAAAGCACAAAATATACATCAATGGTTCTTTGAAAAGTCAACTAGGTTGACAGGCTGACCTCGGGATCAAAGAGGCCTGAAGCAGCAGTGATCATCTCAAGAGAGAATAGCCCAGACTTGAACAGACAGAAGAATTAAACTTGAGAGATTCTGTCAGGATTCTCCACAGCAGTAGTGGAGCCTTTAACAGATTATAATGAATTTTGCTAAAGCGGACAAAAAATAAATGGAAGATGGAGAGAAGGAATTATTCTAAGCATGGTAGACCAAAAGCTTTTTAAATATATCCTCAAAAGAAATAAAAATTATAAAAATATATTAAAAAATCTTCTCTGAAGAAGATTGTCTCTGGAGTCTTCTCTGAGTGTCAACTTTAAATAAAATATAAATAAGCCTTAAAAACCTACTATTTTTCTTAAAATGGATCAATTCAATTAAAAAAATAAGCAGAATCAATCACAATCAAAAGTTTATAATTGCTACTGGTCAGAAAACCTGCTGCAACTGAATATCCTTTATATGTGTGAAACCACACAAGGATATATATATTGACTGATTAATAAACTTTGTTATATTATCATTTTTATATAAGGTATGTACATGCTTAAAATATTAGGCATTGGTGAATATCCAGAAAGTGTAGGGCTTAGAAAAACATCTAGAAAGTTAATTTTTTTTATCCAAAACTCATTCAAACTTTTAGCCTCAGTTCTCCAAACCAGACAACTTTCCCCAATAGGCCTGGCTTCTCACCTGACATAATCCAGTCTTCTGGGAAGAGGACTGGCGGCTTTCTATTCTTCTTTACTGGCATCTCAAAAGGCTGGCCAACTCATCACTTCCCCCACAAATCCTCCATTAAGCCATCTATTGAACGTGCCAGTTCTTTCTCTCCCTTCTTCTGAAGAAAGACTCTAAACTCTCCATTGGGTTTCACTGCTGTTGGCTTTTTCATAGTTTGTGGCTAATATCTAAGGGTATGTCTACATCTACAATTTTGCAGCGCTGGTTGTTACAGCTGTATTAGTACAGCTCTATAGGGCCAGCGCTGCAGAGTGGCCACACTTACAGCAACCAGCGCTGCAAGTGGTGTTAGATGTGGCCACACTGCAGCGCTGTTGGGCGGCTTCAAGGGGGGTTCGGGGAACGCGAGAGCAAACCGCGGGGAAGCAGGTCTCCTTCCCTGGGTTGCTCCAGTGTTCCCCTAACCCCCCTGCAAGCAGATCTCCTTCCCCGCGTTTTGCTCTCGTGTTCCCCGAACCCCCGTGCAAGCAGGTCTCCTTCCCCGCGGTTTGCTCTCGCGTTCCCCGAACCCCCCTTGAAGCCGCCCAACAGCGCTGCAGTGTGGCCACATCTAACACCACTTGCAGCGCTGGTTGCTGTAAGTGTGGCCACTCTGCAGCGCTGGCCCTATACAGCTGTACTAATACAGCTGTAACAACCAGCGCTGCAAAATTGTAGATGGAGACCTGCTTGCAGGGGGGTTCGGGGAACGCGAGAGCAAACCACGGGGAAGGAGATCTGCTTGCACGGGGGTTTGGGGAACGCGAGAGCAAACCGCGGGGAAGGAGACCTACTTCCCCGCGGTTTGCTCTCGCGTTCCCCGAACCCCCCTGCAAGCCGCGGGGAAGGAGACCCACTTGGGGGGGGATTCGGAGAACACCGGAGCAAACCGCGGGGAAGGAGACCTGCTTGATTACCAGAGAGGTATCCTCAGGTATGCTGGGATACCTGCTTATTCCACGGAGGTCAAGAAAAGCGCTGGTAAGTGTCTACACTTGATTACCAGCGCTGGATCACCAGCGCTGGATCCTCTACACCTGAGACAAAACGGGAGTACGGCCAGCGCTGCAAACAGGGAGTTGCAGCGCTGGTGATGCCCTGCAGATGTGTACACCTCCTAAGTTGCAGCACTGTAACCCCCTCACCAGCGCTGCAACTTTGTGATGTAGACAAGCCCTAAGAGTACACCACACTCAGAAACACAAATCTTCAAGCTTTCACATCGGGACTTGTAGATCTGGCTCTGTGCATGCCTCAATCCCAAAGGGAAATGTCATAGAATCATAGAATATGAGGGTTGGAAGAGACCTCAGGAGGTCATCTAGTCCAACCCCCTTCCCAAAGCAGGACCAATCCCCAACTAAATCATCCCAGCTGGGGCTTTGTCAAGCCTGACCTTAAAAGCTTCTAAGGAAGGAGATTCCACCACCTCCTTAGTTAACCCATTCCAGTGCTTCACCACCCTTCCAGTGAAAAAGTTTTTCCTAATATCCAACCTAAACCTCCCCCACTGCAACTTGAGACCATTACTCCTCATTCTGTAATCTGGTACCACTGAGAATAGTCTAGATCCACCCCCTTTGGAACCCCCTTTCAGGTAGTTGAAAGCAGCTATCAAATCCCCTCATTCTTCTCTTCTGCAGACTAAACAATCCCAGTTCTCTCAGCCTCTCCTCACAAGTCATGTGCTCCAGCCCCCTAATCATTTCTGTTGCCCTCTGCTGGACTCCTTCCAATTTTTCCACATCCTTCTTATATCGTGGGACCCAAAATTGGACACAGTACTCCAGATGAGGCCTCACCAATGTCAAATAGAAGCGAATGATCACGTCCCTCGATCTGCTGGCAATGCCCCTACTTATACAGCCCATAATGCCGTTAGCCGTCTTGGCAACAAGGGCACACTGTCGACTCATATCCAGCTTTTCATCCACTGTAACCCCTAGGTCCTTTTCTGCAGAACTGCTGCCCCTAGCCATTCGATCCCTAGTCTGTAGCAGTGCATGTGATTCTTCCGTCCTAAGTGCAGGACTCTGCACTTGTCCTTGTTGAACCTCATCAGATTTCTTTTGGCCCAATCTTCTAATCTGTCTAGGTCCCTCTATATCCTATCCCTACCCTCCGGCATATCTACCACTCCTCCCAGTTTAGTGTAGTCTGCAAACTTGCTGAGAGTGCAGTCCACGCCATCCTCCAAATCATTAATGAAGATATTGAACAAAACTGGCCCCAGGACTGACCTTTGGGGCACTCCACTTGATACCGGCTGCCAACTAGACATGGAGTCATTGATCACTACCCCACTGAGCCCGACGATCTAGCCAGCTTTCTATCCACCTCATAATCCATTCAGCCCATACTTCTTTAACTTGCCTGCAAGAATACTGTGGGAGACCATATCAAAAGTTTTGCTAAAGTCAAGGAATAACACGTCCATGGCTTTTCCCTCATCCACAGACCCAGTTATCTCTTCATGGAAGGCAATTAGGTTAGCCAGGCATGACTTGCCCTTGGTGAATCCATGCTGATTGTTCCTGATCACTTTCCTCTCCTCTAAGTGCTTCAGAATTGATTTCTTGAGGACCTGCTCCATGATTTTTCCAGGGACTGAGGTGAGGCTGACTGGCCTATAGTTCCCCAGATCCTCCTCCTCCCTTTTTTTAAAGGTAGGCTCTACATTAGCATTTGTCTAGTCATCTGGGACCTCCCCCGATCATCATAAGTTTTCAAAGATAATGGCCAATGGCTCTGTAGTCACATCCACCAACTCCTTTAGCACCCTCGGATGCAGCGCATCCAGACCCATGGACTTGTGCTCATCCAGATTTTCTAAATAGTCCTGAATCAATTCTTTCTCCAAAGAGGGCTGGTCACCTCCTCCCCATGCTGTGCTGCCCAGTGCAGCAGTCTGGGAGCTGACCTTGTTCGTGAAGATAGAGGTAAAAAAAGCATTGAGTACATTAGCTTTTTCCACATCCTCTGTCACTCGGTTGCCTCCTTCATTCAGTAAGGGGCTCACACTTTCCTTGACCTTCTTATTGTTGCTAACAGACCTGAAGAAACCCTTCTTGCTACTCTCAACATCTCTTGCTAGCTGCAACTCCAAGTGTGATTTGGCCTTCCTGATTTCACTCCTGCATGCCTGAGCAATATTTTTATACTCCTCCCTAGCCATTTGTCCAATCTTTGACTTCTTGTAAGCTTCTTTTCTGTGTTTAAGATCAGCAAGAAATTCACTGTTAAGCCAAGCTGGTCACCTGCCATATTTACTGTTCTTTCTACACACTGGGATGGTTTGTTCCTGCAACCTCAATAAGGATTCTTTAAAATACAGCCAGCTCTCCTGGACTCCTTTCCCTATCATTTTAATCTCCCAGGGGATCGTGCTCATCAGTTCCCTGAGGGAGCCAAAGTCTGCTTTTCTGAAGTCCAGGGTCTGTATTCTGCTGCTTTCCTTTCTTTCTTGTGTCAGGATCCTGAACTTGACCATCTGATGGTCACTGCCTCCCAGGATCCCATCTACTTTTGCTTCCCCTACTAATTCTTCTGTTTGAGAGCAGCAGGTCTAGAAGAGCTCTGTCCCAGTTGGTTCCTCCAGCACTTGCACCAGGAATTGTCCCCTACACTTTCCAAAAACTTCCTGGATTGTCTGTGCACCGCTGTATTGCTCTCCCAGCAGATATCAGGGTGATTGAAGTCTCCCATGAGAACCAGGGCCTTGATCTAGTAATTCTGTTAGTTGCCAGAAGAAAGCCTCGTCCCTCTCATCCCCCCAGTTTGGTGCTCTATAGCAGTCTCCCACCACAACATCACCCTTTTTACTCAAACTTCTAAACTTAATCCAGAGACGCTCAGGTTTTTCTGCAGTTTCATACCGGAGCTCAGAGCATTCATACTGCTCTCTTCCATACAATGCAATTCCCCCACCTTTTCTGCCCCGCCTGTCCTTCCTGAACAGTTTATATACACTCAGGACAGTACTCCAGTCATGTGAGTTATCCCACCAAGTCTCTGTTATTCCAATCGTATCATAATTCCTTGACTGTGCCAGGACTCCCAGTTCTCCCTGCTTGTTTCCTAGGCTTCTTGCATTTGTGTATAGGTACTTAAGATAACTCGCTGATCCTCCTGCTGTCTCAGTATGAGGCAGGAGTCCTCCCCTCTCATTATCTCCCAGTATTTAAGCCCTGCTGGATTCAGTCCCTTAGGGAAATCAGAAGTGAGAAAGGAAAGAAATTCAGTTCAAGCTATAAAAACACTCCAAAAAAGTTGTGGCAGAATATTTTATATGAATTAGTTTGCCTTTCCCTAGCGTGTACAGCTATAAACTGCCAACTTAAAAAAAAAAAGATGATTTCACCTAGGAATGGCTGAATTGTTTGGATACATTAAAAGTGATCCCAAACCATCCCCCAAAACACAAACACCCCAGACTAAAATAAAACTGACACTTTATAAGTTTATATATTTTTAAAAATAATTCGAATTGTGCCATTGACAGTATGTATTACTACCATAAGCTCTTTCAGATATGAACCATGCCTCCTTTTATGTTTGGAGAGTGCCTAGAACACTGTGGTCCAGAAACAATAAATAATAAGTATGCGGATTCAAAATATTTTTAGTTATTTGTTTGTTTTAATTTTATGTGCTTTCTAATTTGGACTAACGGCTCTCTACACTATGAAAAATGTTCCAGCAGTGTGAGTGGAAGACTGCTTGTGCTTGGTGATGCCTTTTATGCATTGCACCACATTGCTTGCTGATCAATACCAAAACTTGTTAGAAGCAGCAGGACTGACAAACAGGAGCCTCTCACTGGCTAACAGACATTGCAACACACTTACCGTTAAGTAGCTAAAAATATTGTTTTAAGTTTTGACATCAGAAAAATATTTGTAAAATAATCCTCTTATCACAGAGACAGTGTATATGTATCTGAGTATGGGCAGACTGTCTGGAGACTCAAGTTATATCATTCAGACAGCTATTGATATTCCTATTATTTTCTTGTCTTTACTGAACCTCTACAGCCGTCCGCAACTCCTACCTCATTCATCCATCACCTTGGATGGAACATGCAGCCTTCTTCAGTATAAATTGTTTTAAATTTGTAAATTGTTGTAAATACCACTATAACAATCAACCACTAAGGGGAAGAGAGTTCTGCAACAATGAAACTGGAGTCTTTTCTTGACCTGTCTAAACACTCAAACCAAATGTACCAATTTTACTATGTTATTAATCTCAACTGAACTTGGCCTACACTCATATCAGCATCACACACTACTGCTGCATCTCTGGTCTGGCTGCCATAACCTTTTTAGTACATAAACTATTCTTAATAACTAGGAAAATGCAAATTATTACAGCTAAACAGAATAGCTTAGTGTTTGATGGAAATAAGCAATGCCAATGGAGGAAATGTAATGAGTAACATGAATTCTAACAAACTTTCTTCATGCATGCCAATGTATCCCTCAAGTTATGTTTATGCTAGAGAGTTTCTGAAAAGTTCACAATTCCTAATATTTTCTAGATAATCAAAAAATTAACAGAATTCCTGCTGTAACCTGAGATGGGCACTGTCAAGTATTGTGGGCTCAATATTTATGTTTTGTAAAAGTTTTACAAAAGCAAATATGAATATATTTTCATGATTCAAAACAAAATATAATTTTATTTTATTTAAACAGACCTCAAACGTTACAGGGGAAAACCAACAAATATGTGTACCAAGGAATGCCCCTAGACAGCTCGTGATCACATGGTTGCCAAAAGCTCTGATGGCGTGATATGATCGCCAACGATGAACACAAACTCAACATCCAGCCAGATCATCTTAATGACTTAGCGAGATCTGCAAGAAGGCTACATCCCTTTGGTATTTGCCATGATGATGATGATACAGCTCAAGATTATGCTGATACATGAGAACCATAAAGGGAAAGTGAACAAAAATTAAAGAAAAGCTGTCAATGGCTAGTCTATTTTTGTTGAAGAGCACAATAAGTAAACAAATAGCAAATCTGACGAAAAATAAACTGATTTTTTAAAAGATTTTTTCCACACTTTTAATAATCTAAGGTACTGTTAGTAACACAGGTTATTTTTCTTTTAACTTGACAGCATCCCTTTAATGTCATATTATGACACCAAAACTAATCTATCTAATCTTTTTTAAAAAATCATGACTAGCTAAAATTTTATTCATAAAACTAAACTATTAATTACTACAGAAGCTTTGTGATTTGATGAATGGGGATGAATGACAGCAAAATAAATAAAGTTGCTTAGTACAAGTAACAAAACAGAATTAGATACTGATATGACAGAAGTGACAGAGGTTATGATAAGAGCACAAAAATGGCAGTAAGCAAAGTTTCATTTGCTTCCGTTTCCTTTGTCTTCATGTGAAAATTATATAAATTGATTCAAAGGCTTGAAAAACTTTGTTGCATATTTATCACAATGACAAACAGCTTTGATACACGTTATTTAGATCGCTCAAAAGAATTCTTTAGACAAGTACAGAAAAGCGTTATGATGATGCAATTAAGATGAGGGTCACAAGTGAAATGAGTTCTAGCTATCTGAGCTTGAGTTGGCAATGCATATAAAAACACTGCACTTTATTGCTAAAGATTGGCTGGTATATTCTTAGCTTCCAAGTAAAATTAAAACTCAGTAGATATTTCAGATCAATTAACAGTTTGAGCTGAACCTTTTACATTTCAGTCAAACCCTTGTATATAATCAATTGAACCCATATATACCAAGTGCCCAATGTAATAAAAAATATATATATACACCATTTTACAATTTCCTGCTTAACATTTTAGCAGCAAGAAATGCATTTGCAATTTATTCAGTTTCCTTAATTAAACAAATGCAAGATATCTTCTGAAGATGGGGGAAGCAAGAGGAGAAATATTATTGTAGTGATAAAAGAGCAATTTTACAAATGTAAATTATTAATTGTACATGTTTTTCTGCACTCCTAAAACAAACTTGCTATAGTAATGTACATAGGAACACACCATATGCTTAAGACAACTTTTTTAAACACATGAAGCAAGAGCAGGGCATGGAGATAGATATTTACCTTAAAAATGTATTTTATTTTGCAAGTCAATTATTTCTGTTCAAAATTATCACAAAACAGAGAAAAATATTGCTTGTCTTAATGTGTTAAAAAATAATTGCTGGAAAAACCACATTTTAAACTGTCTATGCTCTTAAAAGATACATTTTTTCAAAGGTAATGTGTCATACGTGAATCAAAAATGCCCTGGCAAATACAATTGTTGAATTGTAGATTATATTATAAAATCCTTTGTAAATATCGAGATATACTTCTCCATATTTGGAAAAAAACTCTAATATGGTTTGCTGTTGCAAAATTTAACACGGGACTTTCAGACTAGTAAAAATTTTCAAGTATACCAGATTTCAACGCAAGTCCAGTACTCTTCACATTTTCTTGAATATTTTTTTCCAATTATGTTTGCTATTTACATTTAATCAACAGTTTGCCCCTACTGAGGTCATCTTTTCCACTTATTTTATTCTGCTGTCACTTCAGACTGCGGAATTTTTGACATGTTATTTTATATGGCAACAGAATGGGATCATCCTGTTAAACACAAGATTATATCTGTACTGGTATGATCAGGTTTGCTACTGAGTTGTAAAGAGGGGACGTTTTTATTCAAATGTAAAGCCATTAATAATAGCTAAGACAACACAAGAAAATATTTGCCATTTAATTTTTTTTCGAGAAACATCTCTTGTCAAATTTACTTCAGTGGCGAAGACCCTTCTCTTCACTTTTGCCTACAGGAAACTACTCTAGTTCTGCCCCTATTTTGTAATCTTAGGGCTCATACTGGTTGTAAGAGCAATGGTGCAGAATTTCTTCAATTTTATTGAATTGGGCTGAATAGAAGGAACTAATGCAAAATGTTCTATATAAAAGCCATGAAAAGGAAAAATATATAATCAGAGGCTTTTAAATTAAATAAATCTGATTTATCAGTGACATTCCTTTAAGAACCACCTTTTAAAATTAAAATAATGTTAAGTGCTGCAACATATAATCTCTTTCCTTTAGTGATCACAAAAACATATACAAAACTCCTGCTGCAGGCTGAGTCTATGTTCTCTTAATTTTCCAATATAACATGACTTAGGCTATTATTCACAGTTCTTTACGTTTTTTTTCATTCATAACAGTACTCAACAAAAGAATTCATAATACTATATAGAGATGGCAGTTTAAATGTTAGGGGGAAATAACACCTTTTACTTTTAATAACCCAGATTGCATTTAGTCCTTGATTACACTAATGCAATTAATTGTTATTTTACAAGATCATTTGCATTCTCTGATGCCACAGTAATGGGCTCATCATTTCAAATGAATACAGCTTCAAATGTTGACATATTAGTTGATTTTTACTGATTTCCTCTGTCTCCAAAACTAAAATCCCTTCGTTTTTTAGTAACTTTTTGCGCTAATATATAAATACTATTTAGTCATGCTCCATCTCGCTATTCTTCTCCTTAGGACATTTTTCAGTTTGCTCTTTCTACTTCACTTTTCATAATTTATCTTGTCCTTTAATTTCTAATGTCCATAATCAGGGCAGAATATCCTCAAGGAGTAGGTAAAAAATGTACACTATGGCTATTCAGCAAGAATACAGTAAATTTAAACCATTTTTTCTTAATTAGAATCAGGACTGATTAAGTTCTTAAGGGAAAGGAACATGTTTGCCTTGTTGTTTGTCTATATACATTATGGTCGCCCATCACTGTGGTAACAGAATGCTTCTTAACATCTATATTTAATACACCTTGTACAATGAGGCTCTGATCCTCATAGGATTGGGGTCTTTGGGAGTTACCAGAAATAATATTAAATAATTGGAAATTACCAGAAATAATAAATAATAATTAACAACAAGCAGAACAATATTAAAAGTTAATATAATGGAACTATTCAGAACTAGTGGTGACTATTTTGAGATATGATACAAAATAAATACCAAAACTGGATTCAGAAAATGCAATGAAAGCAAAGAAGTTACATACATCTGTAGGGTTAAGATATTAGTTATAAAATTCAATTATATAAACAAAGTGGTCTTAGCAAGGTAATGTGTTTTTTTTCTTTTTCAGAGAGTAGGAAAACACATGTTCAAAAATTTAAGGACCTGATCCTGCAAATACTGAAGCATGCAAATAACTTTATGCACATGAACAGCCCAATGAATTAAATGGAGTTCTTCATATGCACAAATTTAAGTATATTTATAAATGTTTGCAGGATGGGGACCAAAATTACATATTTTTTCAAACATATTATTTCGGTCACAGGAAACATATATAACCATAAGAGAGCACAACAGGGACCAGGAAACTTGCTCTAAAAAATCATGTAGTTCTGAATACTTACTGTAGCTGGGGAGGCCCGCATTGTATGTGTCACTGAATGAGCGGAATTTTCCATTGAATTGCCAATCAGATAGGTCCCTCCAGAGCTGCTAATGAGTTGTCCTCCTGTGACACCCATTTGAATCCCTCCAGAGCCCACCATACTATGAGATGAGACCACTGTTGTCACTTGTGCAGAACCTCCTTGCGTATCAAAGTAATTCCCCCCGGTGTTTTGGCTATACATCTGGGTTTCTGTGTAAGGGTAAGTTGTTGTTCGGCTTTAGGAAAAGAAAAAAAACAAAAGGAATTTATTTGTCTTCTTTATTGAGTGCAATATTATCACTGTGGAAATGAGTATACAATAGTTGCAATCAAATTAAATAAGACTAGTGCACAACCCACGCCCCCACTGACAATAACATTTTGCAATATCTAAGTATTGAGTAATTGACTTCCATGACTAAGTATTGAAAAAGACGGTTACTCACCTTTGTAACTGTTGTTCTTCAAGACGTGTTGCTCATATCCATTCCAATTAGGTGTGCGTGTGCTGCGTGCACGTTCGTCGGAAAATTTTTACCCTAGCAACACTCGGTGGGTTGGCTGGGTCACCCCCTAGAGTGCCGCCGCCATGGCACCGGATATATACCCCTGCCGTCCCAACAGCCCTTCAGTTCCTTCTTGCCGGCTACTCCGACAGAAGGGAAGGAGGGTGAGTTTGGAATGGATATGAGCAACACATCTCGAAGAACAACAGTTACAAAGGTGAGTAACCGTCTTTTCTTCTTTGAGTGCTTGCTCATATCGATTCCAATTAGGTGACTCCCAAGCCTTACCTAGGTGGTGGGGTCGGAGTGAGATGTCACAGAATGTAGAACTGCTGATCCAAATGACACGTCATCTCTGGACTGCTGAACCAATGCGGAATGTGATGCAAAGGTGTGGACTGAGGACCAGGTAGCTCCATGACATATCTCCTGGATGGATACATGAGCCAGGAAAGTGGCAGATGAAGCCTGAGCCCTGGTAGAAAGAGTGGTAAGGTGGCTCATCAGAATTTGAGCCAAGTCATAGCAGGTGCGGATGCATGATGTCACCCAAGATGAAATCCTCTGGGAGGAGACAGGTAGGCCCTTCATTCAGTCTGTGACCGCAGCGAAGAGTTGGGGTGTTTTACAGAAGGGCTTTGTTCGCTCGATATAAAATGCGAGTGCCCTATGGACGTCTAGGGAGTGCAGTTGCTGCTCCCGGCGTGATGACTGTGGCTTCAGGAAGAAGACCGGAAGGAAGATATCCTGGTTGATATGAAAGGCCGATACCACTTTAGGGAGGAAGGCCGGATGTGGTCACAACTGTACCTTGGTCTTTATGAAACACTATATACGGGGGGTCCACCATGAGAGCCCGAAGCTCCGAAATTCGTCTTGCCGATGTAATGGCTACGAGGAAGGCTGTCTTCCAGGACAGGTACAGCAGCGAGCAGGTTGCTACCGGCTCGAAGGGAGCAGTTATAAGTTTGGCTAGAACTAGGTTGAGGTCCCAAGTCGGGGCGGAGTGGCGTACTTGTGGGTATAATCACTCCAAGCCCTTGAGGAACCTCGAAACCATGGGGTGAGAGAACACTGAGCGGCCGCTCTCCCCTGGGTGGAAGGTAGATATGGCGGACAAGTGCTCCTTCAATGAAGATACCGCTAGGCCATGCTGTTTCAGAGACCAGAGGTAGTCCAAGATGGTAGGGACCGGTACCTCGGTGGGAATAACATTACGTTGGTCACACCAGCAGGAGAAGCGCTTCCACTTGGCCAGATATGTTAACCTAGTGGAAGGTTTCCTACTACCCAGGAGCACTTGTTGCACTGAGGCAGAGCAACGTAACTCAGACTGGCTTAACCACACAGTAACCATGCTGTGAGGTGAAGAGACTGCAGGTCTGGGTGGTGAAGTCTGCCGTGGTCCTGAGTTATGAGGTCCGGGCAAAGAGGTAGAGGGATTGGGTTGGCTATCGATAGGTCGAGCAACATGGTGTACCAGTGTTGCCTCGGCCAGGCTGGAGTGATCGTGATCAGGTGGGCTCTGTCTCTGCGAAGCTTGAGCAGGACCCTGTGAACCAGCGGGAACGGTGGGAAGGCGTAAAGCAGATGGCTCGTCCACAGTATCAGAAATGTGTCTGAGATCGAGCCCTGGGAGAGACCTTGGAAGGAGCAGAACATCTGGCATTTTCTGTTCTCACGGGAGGCGAAGACATCTATATGCAGAAAGCCCCACTTCCGGAAAACAGAATGGATAACATCCAGACGAATCAACCACTCGTGAGACAGGAAGGATCTGCTGAGTTGATCTGCCAGAGTGTTCTGAACCCCTGGGAGAAAAGATGCTACCAGGTCTATTGAGTGGGCTATGCAGAAATCCCAGAGCTGAATAGCTTCCTGACAAAGGGAGAGCAACGTGCTCCTCCCTGCTTGTTTATGTAAAAACATGGCCGTTGTGTTGTCTGTGAACAGTGAGACACAACGGCCTTGTAAATGCCCTTGAAACACCTGGCACGCAAGGCGGACTGCTCTCAGCTCCCGCACATTGATGTGCAAAGCTAGTTCCTGAGCTGACCAAAGGCCTTGAGTGTGGAGATGTTCGAGGTGGGCACCCCAGCTGAGAGATGACACGTCCATTGTCAGGGTCATTGAAGGCTGAGGCGGATGGAATGGCATCCCTGCACAGACCAGGGAGGGCGTCAACCACCAGTCCAGGGAGCCTAGGATGCTCGGGGGGATCGTGTCTATACTGTCTCTGCCCAGGTGGTATACCGAGGAGAGCCAAGTTTGAAGGGGATGGAGATGTAGTCTGGAGTGTTTCGTCATGAATGTGCAGGCAGCCATGTGACCCAGGAGGCCGGGACAAGCATGAGCCGAAGTTGTCGGGAAGTTTTGTAGGCCTTGTATAATTGATGCCATTGCCTGAAACCGAGGCTGTGGTAAGCAGGCCCTGGCGAGATTGGAGTCCAGAATGGCCCCAATGAAGTCTATCCTTTGTGTGGGAACCAGAGTGGATTTCTCTATGTTGACCATCAGGCCTAGTTGCTTGAATAGGTCCTTGACGATGCCCACATGACGGGTGACTTGGGTCTCGGAGGCTCCTCGAATGAGCCAATCCTTGAGATAGGGGAAGACGTGTATCTGACGATGACGGAGGGAGGCGGCGATTACAGCCATGCGTTTTGTGAATACTCGTGGGGCTGCAGAGAGGCAGACGGAAGGACTGTAAATTGGAAATGTTGATGGTTGACCACAAACCGGAGCTACCGTCTGTGCAGAGAGTAAATGACAATGTGAAAATACGCGTCCTTCATATTGAGGGCGGCGTACCAGTCTCCCGGATCCAAGGATGGGATGATTGTCCCCAGGGATACCATGTGGAACTTCAACTTTATCATGAACTTGTTGAGTCCTCGCAGGTCTAGGATAGGTCTGAGACCTCCCTTCACCTTGGGGATTAGGAAATAGCGGGAATAGAACCCCTTGCCCCTCGAGTCCTTTGGTACCTCCTCTATAGCTCCCATGGCAAGGAGCGTCCATACCTCTTGCAAGAGGAATTGTTCGTGAGAGGGGTCCCTGAAGAGGGACGAGGATGGGGATTAGCGGGGGGGGGGGGGAAACTGGAGGTGGTATCTGAATTATACCGTGTGTAGGACCCAATGATTGGAAGTTAGTTGGGTCCACGCAGGAAGGAAAAGGGAGAGGTGGTTGTAAAAGGGAGGGAAAGGATCCTGGGAAACAACTGGTATGCCGTCCTAGGGTGTGCCTTCAAAAGCTTGGTTTGGGTCTGGCAGGTGGTTTGGAGGGACCCTGATTCTGACCCCCTTGGGGTCCAGACTGCCATCTGCGATTGCCTCGGCCGCGCCTTCTGCTGAAGTCCTGTCGTGGCCGAGGCGGGGGGTAAGGGTGGTGAGGCTGGGGGCGGAAGAATCTGTGCTGAGTCAGCGTGTGTGCATCCTGAGCGAGCGCATAATCACTCGACTGTCCTTTAGGCTTTGCAGCCTAGGGTCAGTCTTTTCAGAAAATAGGCCTTGGCCATCAAAGGGCAAGTCCTGCATGGTGTGTTGTAATTCAGGTGGAAGGCCTGACACCTGAAGCCATGATATTTGCCTCATGGCGATTCCTGAAGCCAGAGTCCTGGCTGCGGAGTCGGCTGCGTCCAGCGAGGCCTGGAGAGAAGTTCTCGCCACCTTCTTCCCTTCCTCCAAAAGGGCAACAAACTCTTGGCGGGAGTCTTGGGGAACTAACTCCGTGAATTTTCCAACCGCCGCCCAGGTGTTATACTTGTACCGGCTAAGCAGGGCTCGCTGGTTTGCCACCCTGAGTTGGAGGCCCCGAGCAGAGTATACTTTGCGGCCCAATAAGTCCATGCGCCTAGCCTCCTTTGATTTTCAAGCAGGAGCTTGCTGGCCATGGCGCTCCTTTCGTTGACTGATTGCACGACAAGGGAGCAGGGTGCACGTACTAGAACTCGTACCCCTTACAGGGCACCATGTACTTCCGCTCAACTCCCCCGGCCGTGGACAGAATAGAGGCTGGAGACTGCCAGATGGTATCAGCATTTGCCTGGATCGTACGAATGATTGGCAAGGCCACTCTTGCGGGGGTGTCAGCTGACAAAATATCCACCACAAGGTCCTCTATCTCTGGGACCTCCTCCACCTGAAGATTCATATTCAGGGCCACGCGTCTCAGGAGGTCCTGATGTGTGCTCAGGTCAATTGGAGGAGGGCCTGAGGAGAATGTCCCCATCACCGCTTCATCTGGAGAGGAGGAAGAGGAAAGGCGAGGGACAAGAGGGTCCTGTGTGGGCTCCTGTTCTTGGGCGACGTCAGGCTCAGGTGGGACCTGAGAGTCTGTTGACTGAATGGGAGCTTCCTCCGTACCTGCAGGAGGGGGGTGGCTGACAGTCGCCTCCGGCACACGGTGTTCCGATGGTACGGAGCGTGATGGCACTGGAGGCGCACCTTGGGCTTAGTGATATGCCCAAGGTGTCCAGAAGGACCACTGATGAGGTCCTTGTTCTTGGGCCTGGGTCTCCTGGAAGACTCGGCTGGGCACATCTGAGTCACGGTCCTGTGCATAGGAAGCACTGTCCGCCGTGAGATGACACAGATGTGTGTTGAGACGGCCACGGAGGAGCTGAAAAGCCCTGGGAAGGGTCTCCATCTCTAAACGATCTCTCTCTGTGTGGCACCGGAGAGCGGTACCGGGCGCCATACCGGTACCGGGAACGACCGGGACCTGCGACTGGAGTGGTGCCGGGAGGTCGACCGGGATCTCGAAGCTCGACATCTGGAACGGCTACGAGAGGCATGGTGCCGGGAACGGTGCCAGGAGCTGGATCAGTGCCGAGAGTACCAGGCCGGTGAACAGGATGCTGAACGGTGCTGCGAGTGCGACCGGTACCGAGATGGAGAGCGGTGCCAGGACTGCGAGCGGCGTCAGGACCGGGATCGGTGACGGGACCGAGAGCGCTGGTGGTACCGTGATTGTGATTGGTGCCGACAGAGGATGCTCTGAGCAGGGCAGACTTGCCAATTGATTGTATAACCTGCACTGGCGGTGCCAGGGGTTGAGGCAGCGCAGACTCCGTCAGCGCAATCAGCTCCCTCGCTGTGGAAAAGGTCTCCAGCGTGGAGGGAATAGTGAGCTCAACCACGGAGTGCGCTGGGGAGCTTTCAGGCACTGGACTCGACAGCCCTTGCGGGACCGGAATCGACGGTGCCGAAGCTGGCGGTGCTGCGGCAGGTGTCGGTGCCGGATGGTCCGACTTAGGTGGGTGCTCTGACTGTGGTGCAGGCGGCATGGAAGCAGCAGGAATCTTATGTTTCTTAAGCCGCGGGGAGAGGGAACGGTGCCAAGCAGACATCTGTGCCGGCAACGGTCGGTGCCGAGGGGCCTTAGCGATACCGGTGCGATCTGGTGCCAAAGAAACGCTTCTCCCTGATGCGGACTGTCCGGTGCTCGGTGCCAAGGGCGGAGGAGTAAGAGCTGCCTCCATCAGGAGCTGTTTGAGACAAAAGTCCCACTCTTTCTTTGTCCTCGGCTTATAGGCCCTACAGATCTGGCACTTATCCGAGAGATGGGATTCCCCGAGGCACTTCAGACAGGAGTCATGGTGATCTCCCATTGGCATTGGCTTGTGGCAGGCCGAGTACGGTTTGAAGTCCAGTGAAAGGGCATGGGCCCCGGTACTGGGAGCGGGGAAGGGGCTAATCCCCGAACCCCTCTCAACTATAAACACTAACTATATTATAGAACGAATAAAACTAAGTACAACTATAGAAATTATAACTATATACACAAGAATTAGTAAGAGAACTACGAGTAGCTAGGGAAGTGGAAATCAGCTAAGCTGCGCGCCACTGTTCCAACGACCGACACGGACGGTAAGAAGGAACTGAAGGGCTGTTGGGTCGGCAAGGGTATATATCTGGCGCCATGGCAGCGCCACTCTAGGGGATGACCCAGTGGACTCACTGAGTGTTGCTAGGGTAAAAATCTTCCGACGAACGTGCACGCAGCGCGCACGCACCTAATTGGAATCGATATGAGCAAGCACTAGAAGAAGAAGAAGTATTTTCCCCCCATATGGATCATCAGGTGGGCTTGAATTCTGACCTTTCAGATCCTCAGCATAGACAGGGCCCTGTGTATTTGGCAATTTTCATTTTTGTCCATAGAATTTTCTGCAGAATTCACCCCCTTGTTGCAGGACTGTATCCCAGAATCTGATTGATTTCAATTGCATTTCTAGACGTTATTAATGCAGAGAAAATCTCAAAAATGTGAACTGGGTTTAAACCCAATGCAGTGTCATCTGTCTGTGTCTGCAGAGAACATGAAGCAGTAGCTCTGGGAAGTGTAACCTGCCCCAATCATCTTAATCAGAGCCACTTTGAAATTCTGTGGCTGAGCAATTTAGCATTTTCCCAAGTTGCCATGGAATTCAGCTTCCTGTCTGTCCCCCTACCAGGGTTGCCAGGTGTCCAGTTTTTGACTGGAATGCCCAGTTGAAAAGGGACCCTGGTGGCTCCAGTTGGCACTGCTGACCAGGCCATTAAAAGTCCAGTCGGTGGTGCAGCAGGGGCTCCCTACCTACCCTGGCTCCGCATAGCTCCAGAAGCAGCTGCCAGGTCCCTGCAGCCCCATGGCACATGGGCGGCCAGGAGGGCTCTGCACGCTGCCCCTGCCCCGAGCACCGACTCTCATTGGGAGCTGCAGGAGTAGCACCTGCAGGCGCAAGGGCAGCATGCGGCACTAGGGTGACAAGATGTCCCGATTTTATAGGGACAGTCCTGATTTTGGGGTCTTTATCTTATATAGGCTCCTATTACCCCCCACCTCCGTCCCAATTTTTCACACTTGCCGTCTGGTCACCCTATGTGGCACCTCCCTGGCAGCCCATGTGCCTATGGGCTGCAGGGAGCTGGCAGCCACTTCCTCGGAGCTGCGGTAAGCGCCACTGGGACCCTGCAGCCCCTCCCACACCCCAACCCCTGTCCCAGCCTTGAGCCCGCTCCTGCACCCGAAACCCCCCTCAGCCCTAACCCCCAGCAAGAGCCCACACTCACTTCCACGCTCCAAATCCCTCGGCCCACTACTGCACACCGAACACCTCATCCCCAGTCCCACCCGAGTCCACACTCCCCCTGCACTCCAACCCCTGCCCCAGCCTGAAGCTCTGTCCTACATCCTTAACACCTCATTTCTGGCCCCATCTGGAGTCCACACCCCCAGTCCAGAGCCCATAACCCCCTGCATCCCAACCCTCTGCCCCAGCCCGAAGCCCTCTCCTGTACCCCAAACCCCTGCCCCAGCCCAGTGAAACTGAGTGAGCGTGGGAGAGAGTGTGCAACAGAGGGAGGGGAAAAGGAGCTAGTGGGGAGAAGGGGCAGAGGTGTTCGGTTTTGTGCGATTAGAAAGTTGGCAACCCTAGTCCCAGCTGTGCTAGAATCTATCTGGCTGCTGCCTCCTGCCCTCCAGCTTTCTCCAGAAGAGTGAGTTAATTGGATAACAGTGTATGCTGCCTACATTAAACCATGAAACCAGACACCACAGCATGAGGGCATCCAAAATTACTATCCTTCTGGACAACAAGGCCTGGGCAAGACTTTCTATGCACTTTGTCAACGCTACTCTATAATTATTCAGAAGAGTCCACGTGGATAAGGCAGAAAACTCCCCTTTCTTCTCAAGAGGTTGAGCATTCTGACTTAACAAAACGGTCTAAGAGACTGGAATCAGAAATAGATCTCAGGTCAGCTGATGAGCAGTGCACTACAGGCCATGACAACACACCGTTTTTTTTTTAAAGAGAATAAAGACTTACACTTGATTTATTAACAAATCAGCAGAGCAAGAGCTCAGTGATAATTTAGCCTTCTCTAGATTCTACAATCTATTGGCTTTTAAACAATGGCAGAATCACAGAATACATGAGGCCATGATAATAGCACAGACCAGAACTTGTTAGTTTAAATTATCTTTACACTGTGGCCATCATGAACTCCCTTGGGATTCTCCCTTGTCGTTCAGAGCCTCTTTAGAAGCTATGAAGCTTCACTTTCAAATTTTTTAATGCTTTTAAATCTTTGTGCTATACTATTATTGTCATCAGAGGGTAGAGCTTCTAAAGTAGCTTTTAAAGTTTTTTTTTTTTAAATGATTCCAACTTCCTTTGTAAAGTCTACTGAGATCTATACATGAAAAGCACTATATAAGAACTAGGAATTCTTATTATTTATTATTATTATTTCAAAAGTTTAAAAACAGCCATGAGAATTCACCACCAACCTAAGAAGACTGCAGCATCATATGGGAAAAAAAAATCCAGTGAAAAAATATTTTGTAAGGAGGGAGTTCCTGGATGTGCATTCTACTCTTTAATAAAACCTCTTCTTGAGAGCTGGAAGCATTCAATCTTGTGCATCACCAGGCATGCCAATTACTAAAGTTCTATCCACGCCCTGTTATATTTTATTGTTTACGTACCATTTTCCTCTAGAAATTTTCAAAAAAAATTAATACTACTAGAAATAAAACTTCAGGGGATAAAAAAACTTGTTTTACAGAATGACTGAGTTTGTAGCACATCAAAACAGAAAGCAGATATCCAGTTGCAAATTCAGTAAATCTAGGCATGACTGTAATGCTATTATTGAAATAAATTCAAAGTTGCACAGCTGAATTTCTAACAACGGACTGTGGGCACCTACATACTGTTACTACCCTTATTTTTTAAAACATTCTTCAGTTTCTACTCTCATACTTTTTTTTGGAAAATGTATATAATAATCATGAATAAATGCTCTGATACAGAAAGGATAAATCTTGTTATTGTTCTCCCTTAAGTTTAGACTGTGTGTATGCACACACAGAGAAAGTGATTTATTCCCAGCAGACTCTATTAGGTTTTATGTAAATGTCAAGACTCTGATCTGTTGACTTCTATAAATTAGTGCTCCTGCCATCCCATCATGCCTGAGCCAGTACCCTAATTCTACATAACCCTGAATTTTCTTTGAACTACTAATTCACTAGATATGCACCATCTCTGTATTTATGTTTGTATGTAGGGGTTGTTTTTAGTTTTAGAATCAATATGTCTTCTTCAAAAATATTTTTCCTCTGCAATGAATTTTCTTCCTATTATGTCATGTTTTCAGGGGCAGCTCTCGGCATTTTGCCGCTCCAAGCAGAGCAGGCAGGCTGCTTTCGCAGGCACGCCTGCAGGAGGTCCGCGAAACTCTCCACAGGCACACCTGCAGGAGGTCCACCGAAGCCACAGGACCAGCAGACCCTCTGCAGGCAAGCCGCCGAAGGCAGCCTGCCTGCCACCCTCACGGCGCTGGTCGAGTGCCCCCCGCGGCTTGCCACCCCAAGCACGTGCTTGGCATGCTGGGGCCTGGAGCCGCCCCTACATGTTTTACCAAAAAAAAAAAAAAAAGGCAGCCATCTAATTAGATAGTTTTGAAGCTGCTTATGAATCTGAACTCGAGAATGTGCACTGAAGTTGAGCCTATAATTTTTGAGTGTTAATCATCTTTTACTTTGTTTTCAGAATCATCATTCTCCAATTGTAAACTATAAAGATTGAATTATTAATTCACATTGCTTATTATTAGCACTCTCATACAAATAGAATTCTTGGAAAATATATGAAATAATCAAAATTATATATATATAAAATTATAATTATATTTTTAGAATTATATTTTATATTTTAGAAAGATTGGCACACATTACAGTGACAGTAAAGGGGTAGTACACAACACTTCTATGTTTAAAATGAGGAAAATGACTTTCTTTGCAATCCTATTTATTTTTCGGTAGTTCTATTCCACATAAGAAATAAAGGGCATAAATATAAAAAGCAGAATTACTTATCAGACTTTTTTGAGGACTATCCAGTCTGAGCAGGTAGAAATGTTTGTCAGAAGTTACACTTATATTTTTGAAATGTAGGTTAGCCTTACACCACACATAAACATTTCCAAAGGGACTTTTCATTGAGCTATATAGTATGGTGGATGTAAAAAAAATATATGGATAGTTCCAAATAATGAATGAGGAGCTGTGGACCTAGGATTGTGCATCACATAAAACAAATAGAATACAGAAATGAACACCAGCAGCCATACTGGTGTGCCACAGGCTCCAAAAAGACATCAGTTTCACAAGGAGAATATGATAGGCATTGGTCAAACCCAGATGGAAGCCTGTGTCCTTAAAAGTACCTTGGGTCAAGATCAGATCAGTGATGAAAATCAGATTTTGGAATGTGAGACTAATATATGAAACTACTAAAACTGCTAAAAAAAATCAAGAAAAAAAAAGGACAAATATATCTTGATGCTCTTGTTATCAGTGAGTATAGGTGGACAAATTCAAATAAATTACATTTCAGAGAAATGTATCAGAGATCATAATCTACTGTAGGAAAGCAGATGATAGCCATGAAGCTGGCATAGAAATTCTAAAGCTGAAAAAAACCCGAGCAGGTACTAAGCGAGTGGGAATCATTAAATTAAGGAATTACTGGAACTTGTTTTCAGACTAGATTCTTCAAAGTAACAGTCATACAATGCTATGCTCCAAACCAGGAAAAGCCTGGGAAAAAAATTGATTTTTATGATTTTTTTATAGGATGTGTTAACCAAAGTTCTCAAATATTATATCATAGTGACTATGCATGATTTTAATGTAAAGGTTGGAAGTAACAATAATTGGTTGGATAAAGTTATGGGCAAGTGCGTCAGGGATTTGGACATGAATCAAACTGGTGAACAACTAGCAGAAAGTTGCAGTGTAAATGACCTACTGATAAGTGGAGCAACACTCCCTTCCCACATAAAGAAATCCATAAAGTGACACGGAACTCCCTCGATGGTACTACAAAGAACCAGATACATTGCTTCTGAATTTCAAGGAAGTTTTGCAGCTCACTGGCAGATGTACGTGCATACAGGGTAACAGACATGGGAAATGACCATAATCTTTGTATCATTAAATTGAAGATCAAGTTAAAGAAGATGAAGAAGGGTAAAAAAAGGCCATGAATCAAGAGCGCAAAATTAGAAGACCCAGACACAAAAAGTGCTTTTCAGCTGGAACTGAAGAACAAGTTCAGTGTTCTCATGGAGTCAAACTGAAGAAAACAAAGTCACTGATACTATGTGGGAAGATATCAGAGAATGCTATCTAGAAAGTGCAAATACAGTCTTAATAGCAATGAAATTTAAAAGGTATGGATGGTCTAGTGATGCACTTGGGAAACAGTGGAAAAAAGAAGTGTAAAGCAAAAACTTACGAATGCTAAGACAAGAAGAGACAAGCAAGTGGCAAGAAGAATACAGAGCTCTAGACAGAAAGATAAAAAGGAATGTTAGAAGAGATAAAAAGGCACTTATTGATAGAATCTGTCAAGAGGCTGAAGATGCCAGCCAAAGAGGTGAATTTACTACTTTGTATAAAACAACCAAACACTAAACAGGCAACTTTAGCAGTATTGGAGCCCTATTAAAGATGCAGTACTTTAGTACAGAACAAGAACAAAGGAAAAGATGAGAACATTTTCAGGCTGTTTTAAATAGACCAAGGGCAAGTGAACTACTAGAAATGCATAATGAAGACCTACCACCAGAGCTTGATATTGATTTAGAAGACATTACAATGGAGTAAGTTAGGAAAGCCATCAGTAAACTTAAAAATGAGAAAGTGGCTGGAGAGAATAACATTACCAGACAGATACCTTAAAAAGTTATGAAACAGCCATCTATGACTTTCCTTGGGTTTTTGGATAGAATATGGAATAAAGAAAAGAACTCAACCAAATGGAAGAGAGGCCTTATTGTAAAATTGCCAAAGAATGCGACTTTACCAACTACAATAACTGAAGAGAAATTATATTACATTCAGTGTCTAGGAAAATCATGTGCAACATCATCCTGGGGTTTGAGCATTGGCCTGCTAAACTCAAGGTTGTGAGTTCAATCCTTGAGGGGACCATTTAGGGATTTTGGGCAAAAATCTGTCTAGGGATTGGTCCTGCTTTGAGCAGGGGATTGGACTAGATGACCTCCTGAGGTCCCTTCCAACCCTCATATTCTAAGATTCTCCACCTATAAAACATTTTAAGAAACATATAGATCTCCAACTTATAGAAAAACAAGCAGGTTTTAGACCACTGAGATAATGTGCAGACCATATTGTTGTTCTCAGACATATTACAGAACAAAGTGTAGAATGGCAAGCCCCTCTTGTGATAAATTTTATAAATTTCCAGAAGGCTTCTGACAGTGTACACAGAGACAGTCTTTGGAAAATTATGGCATATGAGAGAATACAAGCAAAAAATGATTAAATCGCAGACCTACATGATAATGTTGAATGTGCAGACAAAGATGGTGACAAAAATCAATCAATGCTCTGTAGTGATAACTGGAGTAAGGCAAAGTTGTATTATGCCCCCACTATTGTTTGCATTGGTCACTGACTACATCATGAGGAAAGTAACCACAGAAGATAAGCAGTGAATTTTATGGACAAATTATAAAGCATAATTTGATGACTTTGTTTTTGACAGACATTGTCCTGATTAGTCAACATATCATGTAATGGAAGAAAAGACCCAACTTTTGGCGCAGACAAGAAGTTAGCTTGTTCATCAGCATGGGAATGGCAAAAATATATGACCATCAAACACCCCAAAAGCAACCATCAAAGTAGATGGAGAAAACAATGAAGAAACACCAAAAGAACTAAGTTATTTTACCTCAGATGTGCCATGATGTTGACACTATGCTACATATCAAGCAATGAATATCAAAAGCAGCACAACTCACATAAATTTGAAAAGATTTGGAAAAGTAGTATGATTGGCACTAACACAAAACCATGAATTTTTAGCACTGGCATCATGTCTGTTCTCATTCATGAAGCAGCGTCATGGAAATCTACAACAGAAATTGATAAGAAGATCAACCCATTCCAAAGTTAAAGCCTGCAAAAGATTTTCGGAATTCACTGGGAAGAGTTTCTTGCAACATCAGAAATTCCAAGAGCAGACCAATCTGAAGCATTAAACATGGTATGAAGAGGAAGATGAACCTTTTCAGGACACACTTTAAAGATGCCATCAACATAATTTCCACATCAAATGATAATATGGAGACAACATGAACAGAGAAAAAGAGGGTGACCTAGAGAAACATTATGCAGAATAACAGAGCAAGAAGCCAAATCCATTAACGTGACACCCAGAAGCCTGAATAGACCAGCACAAGACTGAAATAAGTGGCAGAAAGTAGTGGGTGCCTTATGCACCAGAGGATATGAGAGGATATAGAAATAGAGAAGACAAATATAAATTTACATTTAAGGGGTTATACTTGTATACTGGGGAACGCTAATTTTCTACAGTTACTATAGACACTCTCTAATGTGTCTAATATAAATGTTATGTTAATGTGCACAGGTGGCAATTCACCTGCAAAAGAGTCAAGAAATTCCAAGTTTTGGCTCCCATAGCAACTGTATCACAACTTCTTTTACATTTTGGCATGAATCCCATGAATCCTATGTCCCAGCATAAAGCCTGAATAAACAGGTTTTATGCAGAGTGCTCCTTGGGAGCTACACTGAACAGAATCCTTCATTCCCAAGACATGGGAAGGAAATATTGCAGTTCATGGGCTGCAATAGCCTCCATAGCCCTCCATATGCAAAGTATAGCCAGCAGATCCACACAGACATAGGTCCCCCATTCTTGTTGGTAGAGAGCAACAAGGGGTGGCAATTTCTCCAGCATAAACTCTCTAAACTATTAGAAGAGAATATATCACATGGCTTGAGGTTGGATAGACTAATAGAATGTCATTGCTTCCAACTATCAAATTTCTCTTTAACTAAAAAAAAACGCATAAAAGTCTAAAGAAAGGGTAGAAGGATGGGAGGGTCTATGTTTATCAGAGAACAAAAATTACAGGTAAGTAATTTGCTTTTCCCCAGAAGTTAATTATGGTAAATCTACTCCATGTATATTCTATATGTAAAATAATTACATAAAATATATCTGCAACAAGAAAACTATATAAGAGAAAACTTGCACAAATCAGGGTTGCATAATAATACATGTAGAAATTCCATTGTGATATTAAATGAATAATGTTGACAAACCATACAGCCTACATATTACTGATTACACAGACACTTCCAAAATGTGTTAAGAAGTGAAAATAAATATGTAAGCATAAACAGCAACACAGTTTTTGTACAAGGAGACAAACATTGCAGAATCCAGTATTCAAACCAATATTTCTTACTCATGGAAAGATAAACGTTTTAAAGTCCACCGGACACATAGCATTTAAGAAAACTTTGGACTCATGAAAATTGAGTAATTAAAAAAAAGTTCCCCTGTTTTGAAGCCCATGTTCTCTGAGGACTTACGGCAGAGAAGAAGGATGGACTGGGGGATCCATACTGACTACAATATCTCAAAGAAACAGTTTCTATAGATTAACCATTCTTTCTTTGTGAATGTGTCATCATGGATTCCACTGTAGACAGCTGGCACAGAGCATCCTCTTCAGGATGGCAGGCACGAAGAACACCAGATGCATTAGTCAAACAAGGATGGGAGTACTGCTCTCCTGAATCTGGTATTGGATCTACCAGTCAAGTGCAGTGCACAGTGTTTTACAAATGTGAGCAGACTGCTCCACCTAGCTGCCTGGCAGAGTTCAGATACTGGAACATTTCTGAAACAGGCCAAGGACGTTGCTTGAGCTCTGGCAGAGTAAGCCTTGATAGTGGGAGAGGTATATTTGACAGCTGGCAGCAGCGATCAGACACAGTCTAAGTTCTCTCTTGCTGCCACAGATAGTAAGAGGGAACTGTGGGAGAGTTGTGGCTGCTATGCCCTTTTATGTTCTTGAACCGGAGCACAAGAAAGCACAGGACATTGATACTAAAAAAAGTTTCAAAGAAGAAGGTGGTGATTGCTGGTGCAGTAGGGCTGGATATTATCTGGAAGGGGAAATCAGAGAAATACAGTGCCAATCTCTCCTAGACTCCAATGCCCAGGTAACCATTGCACATACCACTGTCACTGAGAGGAGTCATCAAACCTATAAATTAGCTGTCAGGGTGGATAACAGAGTAATGCTTCAAGTTCTGGGAATGTGGCACACAGTCGTCAAGCTCCAGGTTTTACAACTAACCTGTGAATTCCTTTTGGTAAAAGATGGCACTCAGTATGCCTGATTGGGACTGACTTCCTGAAGAAATACCATGCTATTGTGAATTTCACCAACTGTTCCCATTCACTGTTGGGAAGGTGATTTTCCCTGTTCACTACAGATGGCCATGTGGAAGTGTGTGGAGTGGTGATAGAAAAAAAATCTGATGGCACCTCTAAAATTGAGATGATTATCCCAGGCAGATCAAAGGGTTGGTGCCAAGATGATGAAGGCGGTCTGATTGAGCCCTAACCTTCAAATAGGCTGGAGCTCCTCATTGGACAATCAACTGGTAGGAGCTGGTGTGGCTAGCCAACATGTCAACAAAGCCATTGGTCGCGTATCATGCTGCTCCTGCAGGAAGATCACAAAACCAAGACCCCAGCTGATGTGAGGAAACTGAAACCAGATTAGGGACAAGGCAACAAAAGGCTGGGAAGAAAGGCCCAGAGAGATGCAGAAAAGTTAGGACTTGAGTTCAAGTTTAAATAACACAGTCTGGAGCTTGAACAGATGTGAACAGTACAGGAAGTTTTGTTAGAATATGCAATTATATTTAGTCATGGTGACCCACCATCTGGGATGCCCTGGGTTAATAAAGTATTGGATCAGTTCTGGGAATGCCAGACCTATCAAACAAAGTAGTGGAAGGATCCCCATCCATTTTCAGCAGAAGTTCAAGCAATAGGTTGAAAGAAATGGAGGAGAGTGGGCTCATTAGGCTCTCTCTGAGCCTGTGGGCTGCTTCAGTGAACACAGCATACCATGTAGCAATCCAGAACAGCAATTGCAGTGGGCGTTCTGTTCAGCCCTGGGTTGCAGCATGCCCATTGAAGACAGAATCTTTCGGAAATATAGCTACTAAAATCTAAGATGTCTTTACTGAGCATGTGTGACATGCAATTTTTCAAAGGATTATGGGGGCGCTAGGGCGTTTCAAAGGAAAGAGAGTCAGAATTTTTTCAGATGGACAAAACAATGTATAATAACTGAACTGTTCTACTTGAAACTTTTCAGACTAATTTAGCCCAAGGCAAACACCCAACACAAAATTTCAGCCCAAATGGTTAAAGTTTGGCAAAGTGATAAGAAACTGAAAATAGGGTCTTATAATTGGCGGAGCTGGGCAATCTTAATAACAGGCAGTGCTGCCAGCTCTGCCTAGAATAGAATAGATAACTGAGTAATATGTGCAAGAGAGAAGGAAAACAAGCAGCCAGGCAGTATGTGCAGTGGGTCACTGGGAGATGGGAGTAGGCATAGGAAGAGAGGAAGACCAAGTTGTGCTGGAAGGCACTAAAAGAGTTAACTTCAGAAGAGTCGCTACACCAGGAAGTAAAGCTGATTCTGCTGTGTCACTTTTGGATTATCAAGAAATAAATCTTTGCTGACACCACACTTGCTTCTCTGTGCTCCTTGCTCCTAAATGCACTCACACCACAACACAGATGGAAGAGGAAGATAACTGGAGAAGGGGACCAGGTAGAGCTAATTGAGACAATGTGACTCTTATTTTCCTCCTGCAAGGGAAAGAACACATCTCCTTAAACACAGTAAAAACACAAGTAATTGTTGTAGTTGCCACAGGGAGATAGTGTAATTGCAAGTAGGATTATAAATGGAAGGGGACGTGGCCCACAACATGAGTCTTTTTTTTATGAAATGGTCACTTTATTGCAAAGTTAGATAATCCTTTATATGGCTAGGATTTAAACTTACCCATAAAACTAAAGGTTAAAAAATATGACAGAATACTGTAGATGTACATCCAACTAAAACAGTTGCAGAAATATACCATGCAGAAATAAATGTATTAATTTTAAGGCAAAAGTTCTATCTGAAAATATTTAAACGATGTGAATTCCTCTCCTATTTTCTCCCAAGAATTATTTCAAATGACACTATAAGGAACAAGCTTTTAACCACTGAATTTCTCTCATTCACTTACAAAACTGAAACCAATAAGATGTCATTAGAGATGTGTATTTAACCACACATACTGCCAAGTATGGAAATTGCAATTAATAAACTTACATAGCTCCATTTGTGTAGACTGTGTCACTTCCTTCCACATACTGCACCTGTGCTGGGTAGACATGCTGTACCTGCTGCACAGTCTGCACCTGCTGTACCTGTAAAAATAAAACAAAAACAAAAAACCATCAGGAACTTTATGGGACATGGAATTTTGCAAAAAGAATGTCCACTGCTAAATGGTTCTAATGGTTACTAAGCAATATGAAATAGTTGGGGCACATGTCTGTTCTAACAGTTATTAAACAATAGAGAATGTGACAGCTGTGGGACAGGACTGCAATTACCACATTATGATACTGACATCTCACAGCCACACTCTTCGGAGTGCACGTACTCTTAGTGACAAAGTCAGAACCACCTGGAAAACAGTGGACCATATATATTTGCTCCTTCACAACAGCAGCCTCCTGGAACTCAATCCAGTTCCTTTCTATTTAAATCATAATCTACTCTCAAGAGAACTAGGGAAAGTGGATGACAAGTGTGGGTTGATGCTGTTCATCTATTCTAAGCATTACATTTCCTAGGTAAGTAAGTTTCCTTTGGCCTTGTCTACCCTAGATTTTTGCTCCAATGCAGCTACACTAATGTAGCTGGGCTGGTATAAATCCCTAGTATAGATGTGATGCACTGGTGTAAACACTGGCTTGCATTAGTGTGATATATCTGAGTTTCTAATGGGGGTAAGCTGCATCCGTGTACATCACTTTTTACATGAATGCTGTGAAACTAGTGTAACTATATCAAAACCCCCAGTACAAATAAAGCCTTTCTCTGAGTATTGAAAGCAGTTTCCCCACTTAAACCCACCTTTGCACTCCATTGCCGCAGGTGTCACCTACTTCAGTAGGCTCAGAACACAATTCCACCCTATATCTAGAACCCAAGTCAAAAAACTAAATGTTGCATAAATTTATGAATTGAACTTCAGATAGCAACCTTCCTATCTCAGTGACAGAAATATTTCTTAGACATGCTGTTGTCAGGCAGCCTTGGACCTGGCAGAATATGCCTTAAGGCCTCCCAACACTCCAATCCCCCTCTAGCATGGTTCTCATTTCATTCTGTGGCTCATCAGGAAGGACTCTTTCAGAACTTCTCAATTAGAACATCCCTATCATCCTGACTATCTCTGCAAAATTCTGACTATAACAGATTTTTTCTACTCTCTCTTTTTTGGTACTGACTCATTCATTTAGAAAAGAGATTTTGTGACAGATTTATAGGAACTCTTCCCCATATTGACTATAAAGCCTAGATTCTGAAAACAAGCTCAAACTTAAATATTGCTGCTAAAGTTTGATAGAAAAAAATGGAGGTTTTTGACATGACCCTTTCTGAAGGTTAGATTAATTAGTACTTACCGCCAGAAGTTTTGTGAAATATTTCCTTTGTGAACCATTTATACAAAGACAGTACTGCTCTTGCACAGCCTGTTCTTTTGGAAAGAATACCTGACCTATTATTTTTCAAAAAAATTTAATCAAGTGGTAAAGGTGATTTCTTAACATATGACAAGACAAGGCTGAATATGTTTACTCTCCAACTAATCATTGGCCTTATAAAAGGGAGATCAGTAAAGAAGTGAAATGATGAGACCACTATATAATCCAAGAAAAATTGTCTTATTACTTGCGTTCAAAGCAGATTTTGTGCATGAAAAGAGGTAATACAAATTATTGCATCGCACAAAAATCTCTGTTCAAGAGTATTCAAACCTAGTGATGTTTTCATCCTCCTTGAATTCCTGTGCCCTCTATCTTATCCTAAATTGTTAACCCAAATCATAATTGCTCTACAAGCATTGTTGGAATCTGATCAGTGAAGTCTATGAGAGTAATTTCAACAAGCTTTGAGTCAGTCCTGAAAGCACACTTTTCAACCTTCAAACGTGCCAATATGTTTCATAAGCCATCAAAATTTGCAATTTGCATTTTGTTTCACACGATAAGTGACAGAAAAATATAATAATTTTCAAAAATAACGTCTGTTTTTAAGGATTTTTTTCTCCCTGTGTGAATCATATAAACAAGTTCTGTAATCTGAGATTTAAGAAGAAAGACAAGTTCCATAGTTTCATCCATATTTTAAATAAAAAAATTGTAGCAGGATAAATATGACTTTTAAAAAAAATTATACATTCTGGCACTCCTACAGCTTGTTTATTAATTCAATATGCTGAAGTATAAAAATCCTTGCAGCAGTATGAATAAAAAGCAACAGATAATGCTCTACCTCCTTTGCCACCTTGCCAGAGAGCATGCTTCAGAATAAAGGTGGGAGGATGTATGTTGACTTATTTAAAAAATATAATGAAACCCTGTTAGGAGTTCAAAATGTTGTAACTAGAAGGTTTCATGGCAGCTGGAAATGACAGTTGAGTGACATCCAGAGTCTGAAAATCAGTTGTTCAGAGTTGTAAGCTCTCAATGAAGCCTTCAGAAAATAAAAGGTTCCTTGCTGGGTCAATATTAGCGACTTGATACCACTATAGAAAAACAACCACACACACAGCCAATATTAGAGACTTGATACTACTATAGAAAAACACACCCAGCCACACTGGTAGAACTGCATATATTCTGTATAAGCATTTGAGGAGAAAATGTAAAAGATCAGGTAACTCCCAAACAGGTTTTATTTTTGAAGTTTAAGAAAAACTTCATTCAAAACTGAATTTAGAGCTGGATCCAACACATTTTTAGGGAAAAACCATGACTTCCTATAACCAAGATACTTAAATGGTCTCTTTATGGTGATAAGTTAGAAATAATATAGCTAAAAAGCCTTTGTGATGGCCTTTGTTGTGGAAAATTCTGTCTTGAAGAAAACCACTTTAAAGAAGTGTTAAGCCTTGTTAAATAATCAAGCTATATTCTATTTTAAATTATATATTTATAAGGAAGCATATGACTTTTTCAGTTAGAAAAAGTTCATTCACTACCAAAGCCAAATCTATGTTAAACCTCTTGAGAATGTAAAAAGCAACAATGAGGCCTGTGGTACCTTAAAGACTAACAGATGTATTGGAGCATAAGCTTTCGTGGGTGAATACCCACTTCGTCAGACGCATGTAATGGAAATTTCCAGAGGAAGGTATAAATATACAGGCAAGACTCAGTCTGGAGATAACGAGGTTAGTTCAGTCAGGGAGGGTGAGGCCCTCTTCTAGCAGCTGAGGTGTGAAAACCAAGGGAGGAGAAACTGCTTTTGTAGTTGGCTAGCCATTCACAGTCTTTGTTTAATCCTGATCTGATAGTGTCAAATTTGCAAATGAACTGAAGCTCAGCAGTTTCTCTTTGAAGTCTGGTTCTGAAGCTTTTTTGCCGTAAGATGGCTACCTTTACATCTGCTATTGTGTGGCCAGGGAGGCTGAAGTGTTCTCCTACAGGTTTTTGCATATTGCCATTCCTAATATGTAATTTGTGTCCATTTATCCTTTTACGTAGGGACTGTCCAGTTTGGTCGATGTACATAGCAGAGAGGCACTGCTGGCAAATGATGGCTTATATAGCATTGGTGGACGTGCAGGTGAATGAACCAGTGATGATGTAGCTGATCTGGTTAGATCCTGTGATGGTGTCGCTAGTGTAGATATGTGGGCAGAGTGGGCATCGAGGTTTGTTGCATGGATTGGTTCCTGAGTTAAAGTTGTTATGGTGCAGTGTGTGGTTGCTGGAGAGAATATGCTTAAGGTTGGCAGGTTGTCTGTGGGCGAGGACTGGCCTGCCTCCCAAAGTCTGTGAAAGGGAGGGATCATTGTCCAGGATGGGTTGTAGAACAGTGATGATGCGTTGGAGAGGTTTAAGCTGAGGACTGTAGGTGATGGCCAGTGGAGTTCTGTTGGTTTCTTTCTTGGGCTTCTCTTGTACCAGGAGGCTTCTGGGTTCACATCTGGCTCTATTGATTTGTTTCCTTATTTCCTCATGCAGATATTGTAGTTTTGAGAATGCTCGGTGAAGATCTTGTAGGTGTTGGTCTCTGCCTGAGGGTTTGGAGCAAATGCGGTTGTACCTGCCTCTGGAATTCCATTACATGCGTCTGATGAAGTGGGTATTCATGCTCCTATACATCTGTTAGGCCATGTCTACATCTAAAATTTTGCAGCGCTGGTTGTTACAGCTGTATTAGTACAGCTGTATAGGGCCAGCGCTGCAGAGTGGCCACACTTACAGCAACCAGCGCTGCAAGTGGTGTTAGATGTGGCCACACTGCAGCGCTGTTGGGCGGCTTCAAGGGGGGTTCCGGGAACGCGAGAGCAAACCGGGAAAGGCGACCAGCTTCGCCGCGATTTGCTCTCGCGTTCCCGGAGCCACCCAGCAAACCGCAGGGAAGGAGACCTGCTTGCTCGGGGTTCCGGGAACGAGAGAGCAAACCGGGAAAGGAGACCAGCTTCGCCGCGGTTTGCTCTCGCGTTCCCGGAACCCCGAGCAAGCAGGTCTCCTTCCCTGCGGTTTGCAGGGTGGCTCCGGGAACGCGAGAGCAAACCGCGGCGAAGCTGGTCTCCTTTCCCGGTTTGCTCTCTCGTTCCCGGAGCCACCCTGCAAACCGCAGGGAAGGAGAACCGCTTGCTCGGCGGTTCGGGGAACGAGAGAGCAAACCGGGAAAGGAGACCAGCTTCGCCGCGGTTTGCTCTCGCGTTCCCGGAGCCACCCTGCAAACCGCAGGGAAGGAGACCTGCTTGCTCGGGGTTCCGGGAACGAGAGAGCAAGCCGGGGAAGGAGACCAGCTTCGCCGCGGTTTGCTCTCTCGTTCCCGGAACCCCGAGCAAGCAGGTCTCCTTCCCTGCGGTTTGCAGGGTGGCTCCGGGAACGCGAGAGCAAACCGCGGCGAAGCTGGTCTCCTTTCCTGGTTTGCTCTCTCGTTCCCCGAACCGCCGAGCAAGCGGTTCTCCTTCCCTGCGGTTTGCAGGGTGGCTCCGGGAACGAGAGAGCAAACCGCGGCGAAGCTGGTCTCCTTTCCCGGTTTGCTCTCTCGTTCCCCGAACCGCCGAGCAAGCGGTTCTCCTTCCCTGCGGTTTGCAGGGTGGCTCCGGGAACGAGAGAGCAAACCGGGAAAGGAGACCAGCTTTGCCGCGGTTTGCTCTCGCGTTCCCGGAGCCACCCTGCAAACCGCAGGGAAGGAGACCTGCTTGCTTGGGGTTCCGGGAACGAGAGAGCAAACCGGGAAAGGAGACCAGCTTGATTACCAGAGGCTTCCTCCTTCCACGGAGGTCAAGAAAAGCGCTGGTAAGTGTCTACATTGGATTACCAGCGCTGGATCACCAGCGCTGGATCCTCTACACCCGAGACAAAACGGGAGTACGGCCAGCGCTGCAAACAGGGAGTTGCAGCGCTGGTGATGCCCTGCAGATGTGTACACCTTCAAAGTTGCAGCGCTGTAACTCCCTCACCAGCGCTGCAACTTTCTGATGTAGACAAGCCCTTAGTCTTTAAGGTGCCACAGGACTCACCTGTTGCTTTTTACAGATCCAGACTAACACGGTTACCCCTCTGATACTCTTGAGAATGGGCACATCTTCTTAAGGTTCATTTTCACCGCACACTTCTTTTGGCTGTGTGTAGAATGCATACCTATCTAGCCCCCTAGTCTGGGTATAAACATCAGTGTAGCCAGTGAGACATTGCTTAGATGGGTGGAGTAAAGAAACTCCTGAAGGGTGCGGGTATATATGCAAGTACATATTCTATATACTCGTTACTTGCCCAAGCCTGTCTACATAGCTATATTTTGCAGTGTAGTGTCCTGCTGCCTCCCTGCTGCTGGAGCCTTGACCCTCCACAGGAAAAGACTCTCTCAACAGGGAAAGGCTCTGGCAGCTCCGTGCTCTTGGAGCCTTCCCCTTCTAAAGAATCTCACCTCCTCCCCCCAGTCAGAGGCTTTCCTCACCGTAGTGAAAGGTTCCAACAGTAGGGAGCTACTGAAGCTTTTCCTCACTGCCAGAGCCTTTCACCAACACATGCAGTTACAGGGCTTGGCTACACTGGAGAGTTACAGCGCTGGTGGTGGCTTTACAGTGCTGTAACTTACTCCCCGTCCACACTGGCAAGGCACATACAGCACTGTATCTCCCTGGCTACAGCGCTGATTGTATTCCACTTCGAGGAGAGGAATAAAGAGAACATCTCTGCTCTTGCAGCACTGGGGTGCCAGTGTAAACAGTGATTAATCTTACTATGCTGTAACTGACCTCCAGAACCTTCCCATAATGCTTTTAAGTAAAGATAACACTCTTTGTTTTGTTGTGATGCCTCTCTTTGTTTTGTGTGAACTCAGGGCTCCCGGAGCTGCTTATCTAAAAAACAAACACAGCTAATGTTTGCTTGAGCAGAGGCAGGCAGGGGGATGAATGTCCACAGCTAGTGTTTGCTTGAGGAGAGAAGTGACCTGGAAGGTGGGGGGGTCCGTTTTGGAGCAGCTGCTTATCTGATCTGTGAGGAAAAAAAACAAAGGCAGCTATTTGCATTTAGTGAATGAGAGGGGTGGGAAAAGGGGTCGGAACTTGCAAGGCAGGGAGCTGACACAGTGTCGGCTCCAAAAATCCACAGTCTCTCTCTCCCCCACACTTCCTGTCACACTCTACCCCACCCTCCTCTTTTGAAAAGCACATTGCAGCCACTTGAACGCTGGGAGAGCTGCCCATAATGCACCATTCCCAACACTGCAGCGCTTTCCCTACACAGCTGTACGAACACAGCTGTAACTCCCAGCGCTGTACAGCTGCAAGTGTAGCCAAACCCACAGCGTGGACACAGCAGGATTTTCATTGTGGCCTGTAGCTACATATATCCTACATGCTGCCACCAGTGAGATGTAGTGCAGACATAGTCTTAGATTGAGTAGGATACATCTCTCTATTTAGGGACGGGAGGTGAAGGAGATCAGATATTGCCTCAAAGATATAGGGGCCCAATTCATTGAGGAGAATTTGGCCTGAGGAAAAACTCATCACCATTTTCAGTGTAAGACTGTAGCACTATGGAAATTTTTTTTCTTTCCTATCCTCTTCTGTTTTATATGTCATTTTTGCCTGACAACTTTTATTTAAATGATTAACAAAAAATTAACAGTGTGGTCTGTTTGCTTGTGAGGTAGAACAGAGACTGGGGGGCTCAGAGAGAGTGTCCACCAGAGGCCCTTTAAATCTCAAACTGTCTGATTGGTCTTCCTGCCTATGTCACAGTTGGGGTGACCATACATCCCGAAAAAATCAGGACTGTCCCGATTTTGAGGAGTTTGTCCCGCATCCCGACCAGAGTACGATTGGGACACCATTTGTCCCGATATTTTGTTTCCTGGTCTTCGGCAGCGAGTGCTTCTGCCTTTGGTGGCAAGGTTTATTACCCCCGCTGAAATACCGCCGAAGATCGTCTCCGACTGAAAGGCTCTCTGTCGAATTGCCCCCGAACTCCTGGATGGGTGAATGTAAAAAAGAAAAAAGCGCCCCCCTGTGGCAGTCCCAATATTTTCTCCTTAACATCTGGTCACCCCAATGCCAGTGTAAGAGCAACCAGCTATTGAGGCGTAAGTTACACAAGATACTGAAACATTTATAACATTTTGATAGTGTTCAAGCTCTAAAACTGGTATTATAGTCAGGTGAGCTGTTGGAACTGCCATGCCAGAAGACAGGAAATAAACTGACTGGCACAGGAAGCAAATGAAGTTAACAAGGTTCTAACAGTAGACTTCTTTGACTCTTCTTGTCAAAGAAGGTTGTTTCCAGCCTGGAGTAACTGGAAGAAGAGAAGGAGTAAGTAATCAGTGTTCCCCCAATGGAATGAGAGGCAGAATGAATGTTTATTTTGATGTAGCTTTTTAGTGAATATTTTTATTATTATTTGCAGAAGAAAACAATACCAAAACAAATTACATGCTTGAGTAAAATATGCTGCCCGAGAGGAACAAATGGAACACTAATTTATACCGTATGTGAATGTAAATGTTTGTCAACAAAAATAAAGTGAATAAAAATATTCAATGCAAAAATAGAAATCGTCTTGAACCATAAAAATGAAATGTTGCATATCAGGGAACTTTGAATTTCAAATGAAATGTATTTGTATTAAACCCACTAAGAAAGAAACATTAGAGAAATAGGATACGATAAATAGGGTAAAATAAGCTGGGTGACTGGGCAACAAAATGGAAGATGAAATTAAAGGCTGATAAATGCAAAATAATGCACATTGGAAGACATAATCTCAACTATAGAAATAAAATGATGGGGTCTAAATTAGCTACTGGCACTCAAGAAAGAGATCTTGGAGTCACTGTGGATAGTGAAAACACTCTGAAAACATCCACTCAATGTGCAGTGGCAGTCAAAAAAGCTAACAATGTTGAGAATCATTAAGAAAGAGATAGATAATGAGACAGAAAATATCATATTGCCTCTATATAAATCCATGGTACACCCACATCCTGAATATTGAGTGCAGGTACGGTCGCCGCATCTCAAAAAAGATATATTGGAATTGGAAAAGGTTCAGAAAAGGGAAAAAAAAATTATTAGGGGTATGGAACAGCTGCCGTATGAGGAGAAATTAATAAAACTGGGACTTTTCAGCCTGGACAAGAGACGACTAAGGAGGGATATGATTGAGATCTATAAAATCATGACTGGTGTGGAGAAGTAAATAAGGAAGTGTTATTTACTCCTTCTCCTAACTCAAGAACTAGGGGTCACCTAATGAAATTAATAGGCAGCAGGTTTAAAACAAACAAAGGAAGTATTTTTTCACACAACACGGAACTCTTTGCCAGAGACTGTTGTGAAGACCAAGACTATAAGAGGGTTCAAAAAAGAACTAGATAAGTTAATGGAGGATAGATTCATCAATGGCTATTAACCGGGATAGTGTCCCTAGCCTCTGTTTGCCAGAAGCTGGGAATGGGCAACAGGGGATGGAACACTTGATGATTACGTGTTCTGTTCATTCCCTCTGGGGCACCTGGCATTGGCCACTGTTGGAAGACAGGATACTGGGCTAGATGGATCTTTGTTCTGACCCAGTAATGCCACTCTTATGTTCTTATTTATAAACAGTTTTAAAAATATCAACTGCCATGCCTATAAATAATGCTGGATATGCATTTTTTTTCCTTCTCAGATTTCAGAATCATTCTTAGTATCTTCATTAGAATCATAGAATATCAGGGTTGGAAGGGACCTCAGGAGGTCATCTAGTCCAACCCCCTGCTCAAAGCAGGACCAATCCCCAGACAGATTTTTACCCCAGTTCCCTAAATGGCCACCTCAAAGATTAAACTCACAACCCTGGGTTTAGCAGGCCAATGCTCAAACCACTGAGCTATCGACTCTCTGCCCCTTAGTCTGGATTGCTTTTGGTAGACATCACAGAAACAACATACACTGCAATATTCTTAGTCCACATTCATCCATGTAAATGACTGATATCAGTTCATGATTATGTTTTGCACATGATTTTACACTAGGTCCCAATTTTGGTTAATAGAAGTGCATCTCTGTCTCAATCATACAGCCTCACAATCCTTTCTGCATGCTATGGCTGTGCTCTGAGATGAATATGAAGATTTGTTCAAATGTTGGTGGATGGATGTTTCTCTCTAGATAGATTACATGATCTATTTTAACTCAGCCCCTCTAATTGCTTGTGTAATATGAGGCATGAATAGGAGCTAGTGCCAATCCCTTCTATATTTGCTCCCTTATACTTAACAGTGCAAAATAAAATTGGGGAAGGATATGAGTGGAAAATGGACATGTTTGAGGAAACATGGAATTAAACAAATTCCTTAGCATACTTCTGTAGCACTTAGCTACATCCTTTCTTTTTCAGCCTTATTTCCACTATTAGGCAAGAATAATTTGGCAGCCCACTGCAGCACACATTGTTGCCAGATTGGGTCCAATGTGCTCCCTGTTCTACTCATCATTTTATCTTGCACTTATATATACACAAAACTTCACATCTCTACTGTGCAGGACCAAGCTCTTTTTCTCTCTCTAAACAGACATTTAATGACTTTTATTCCCTGTGAGGTCAACTGCATAATTCAATTTTGTGAATCTTTTCAAAGGAGAACAAAATAAATTAGTTTTTTCATGCCGTCTTATTAACCTTCATTTGTAGTGTTTATGTTTACTAGTTCTAAAAGCATGTCTCTGGAGCCCTCATTACTATTGAGAGGTCCTTCAAAGACCACATTATACTTTATTTCATCCTTCTCTATAGTACTACTGTTGTTCAAATAAAAAGTCTCCATTACATATTAGAAAACAGATACTAAAAGTTACAATTTATAGCAGTCTTAATACTAGAAAAGGGTTATATACAAACAGGAGAAAAACAGAAAAAGAAGATAGGATCCAGACCTGAAAAAAACCCCATAAATTCCTAAGAAAACCCAACATTTACAGGTATGTTAATACACAAACACACTAAGTGTGTAAGTTAAGGCTGTCCTATCTTCAAAGAAACTACCGAACTCAGAGAACTGATAGGTAAGATCCCATGGGAAGCACATTTAAGGGAAAAAAATTCAGGAGACTTGGCAGCTTTTTAGAGAGACATCATTAAAGTCACAAGAGCAAACTATACCAATGCACAGAAAAGATAGGAAGCATGGTAAGAGATCATCCTGACTTACTCAGGCAATCTTCAATGACCTGAAACTCAAAATAGAGTCATACAAAAAGTGGAAACTAGGTCAAATTAAGAGAACAACACAAGCAGGCAGGAGCAAAATTAGAAAGGCCCAGGCACACAAGATTAAGCTAGCTAGAGACATGAAGGGTAACAAGAAAACATTTTAAAAATACTTTAGAAGCAAAAGGAAGTCCAAAGACAGGATAGGACCACTACTCAATGAGGGAAAGAAATTACAGAAAATAGAAACAGGGTCTCAGGACATTCTCATAAGTAAACTAGGGACATGTGGTCTCGATGAAATTGCAATAAGATGGGTGCACAACCGATTGAAAGACCGCACTCAAAGAGTAGTTATCCATGGTTTGTTGTCAAATTGGGAGGGCATATCTAGTGGGACCACACAGGGTTCAGTCCTGGGTCCAGTACTATTCAATATTTTCATTAATAACTGCAATAATGGAGAGTATGCTTATAAAATCTGCAGATGACACCAAACTGGGAGGGCTGCAAGCACTTTGAAAGATAGGTTTAAAATTCAAAATGAGCTTGACAAATTAAGAATTTGTCTGAATTGAACAAGATGGAATTCAATAAAGTAAAATGTGAAGTACGTCACTTAGGAAGGAAAAATCAAATGTGCAACTACAAAATGGAAATAACTGTCTAGGTGCTAGTACTGCTGAAAAGGATCTGGCTCTTGAAGTGGGACAAACTGAATATGCATCGTCAATGTGATGCAGTTGCAAAAAAGGCTAATACGATTCTGGGGTGTATTAACAGGAGGATTGTATGGAAGACACAGGAAGTAATTGTCCCACTCTACTCAGCATTGGTGAGGCCCTGCTGGAGTACTACGTCCAATTCTGAGCACCACAATTTAGGAAAGATGTGGGCAAATTGGAAAGAGTCCAGAGGAGAGCAACAAAAATGTCAAAAGGTTTAGAAAATCTGACCTATGTGGAAAGGTTAAAATAAATAGGCATGTTTAGTCTTGAGAAAAGAAGATTGAGGGGGGACCTGTTTTCAACTTTCAAATATGTTAAGGGTTGTTATAAAGAGGACAGTGATCAGTTGGTCTCCATGTCCACTGAAGGTAGGACAAGAAGTAATGGGCTTAATCTGCAGCAAGGGAGATTTAGGTTAGATATTAGGAAAATCTAACTATAAGGGTAGTTAAACTCTATAACAGGCTTCCAAGGGAGGTCGCAGAGTCCCCATCATTGGAAGTTTTAAAAACAGTTTGGACAAACACCAGTCAGGGATGGTCTAGCTTTACTTGGTCCTGCCACAGTGCAGGGGACTGGACTTGATGACTTTTCAAGGTCCCTTCCAGCCCAACATTTATTTGATTCTATGAACAGGCAGCCATGGCCAAAGTGTTAAACGCTTTTTTTGTTTCAGCTTTCACCAAAAAGGTTTGCAGTGATCAGATGACTAACATAGTGAACATCAGTATAAATGGAGTAGGATCTGAGGCTAACATAGGGAAAGAACAAGTTGAGAATTACTTAGACAACTTAAATGTCTTCAAGACAGCAGGACCTGATGAAATACATCCTAGAATACTTAAGGAACTGGCCGAAAAGATGTCTGAGTGATTAGCAATTATCTCAGAGAACAGGAGGATGGGAAAGATCCCAGAGGACTGGAAAAGGGCAAATATAGTACCTATCTACAAAAAAGGGAATAAGCACAACCCAGGAAATTATAGACCAGTCAGTTGAACTTTGATACCCAGAAAGATAATGAAGCAAATAAAAACATTGATTTGTAAGAAAGATAAGGTGATAAATAATAATCAACATGGATTTTTCAAGAACAAAGCATGTCAAACCAACCTAATATCCTTTGACAGGGTAAGAAGTCTTGTGAATAAGGGAGAAGCAATAGCCGTGATATATCTGAATGTTAGAAAGGCTTTTGACACAGTCAAAAATTGTTGTAAACTCCTCAAATGTAGTTAAAGGTCTAGATAGGGCCAACTTGTATCCAAATTCCACAATAAACTATTTCATTTGTAAATATTAAAAACACAGGATTTTTATATTATTACATATCTCTTGGTACATGTACTGGGATATACTGGCCCTTTAAGAATAGATGGGGCCAGACGACCCCATTTCCAGGAAGCTGAAACAAAGACCCAGGAAACGGCTTTGAAGAGAGGAAGCAGTCCTGGGGAATTAGAAGATGGATTGGGTGGCAGAGGACAGGACACCATACCTTTAGGGGACTAGGACCTCCGGAGCACTGTACTGTAGGGTGGGGAAAGGCTCTCTTCTCTTCCAGTCAATTTAGAAGCGCTCTCTAGAGGAGGGCAGCATATAGATAGCCTTCTCACTCAGAATAAGGGAGAAGATAGTAGAAGGAAGCTAGAGCCTGAAGGCTGAGCTCCAGAAAGAAACGGCTATGAGTGGTAACCCTGTGAAGAACAGATGCTGGCAGCAGAAGAGCTCTGTATGGGTGGCATAAGAGCCAGAAATAGCTGTGAACTCTTGGGCTGCATTGCTGAACTTTATTTTTGAGACATTAAGTACTATGTGGAACTGTTTGTGGTCATTAAACCAGCCACAAGTGGCGAATGGTTCTACACATAAGAAGGGTTGTGTAAAGCTCATAAAGGGCCCAGGAGTGAGAAAGCTGAGGGAGGGCACTCTAGGGGGAGCTGTGGCCGTGGGATGGCACTCAGTAAGTGGAAGCCCTGTTACACTGTGATTTCAAATTAGGAACAGCTCTCTCAATTGATTAATCTCAGTTCTTACCCACAACAAATAGTCACTTTGACCATTAAAAGAGATAAATTCCTGATTATTAATGAAAGTAGCTAAGGGAAAGAGCCTGACCGACAGGAGTTTAGAAAATTTATTCAAAGCTGCTAAGGTAATCTGGATGAACAGGTGATTTTTTTTATTATTATTTCTAGTGACCTAAATTTCATTTTAAACCAACAATTACTATGAATAGCTATGAACATCTGGGGTTCCAGTCTTGTTCAAGTTTTACCTAGTGTTTGGACTGTCTATTACAGGGGTTCTCAAACTAGGGGTCAGGACCCCTCAGGGGGTCGTGAGGTTATTATATGGGGGGTCATGAGGTGTCAGCCTCTACCTCAAACCCTGCTTTGCATCCAGCATTTATAATGGTGTTAAATATATTTAGAAGTGTTTTTAATTTATCAAGGGGTCGCACTCAGAGGCTTGCTATGTGAAAGGGGTCACCAGTAGAAAAGTTTGAGAATCACTGTCTATTGTTAACCCAGTTGATCACATCTTTTAATTGTGATGCATGATAATAAGACAAATTAGGGAAAGGTAGTCCACCCCACTTTGTAGGCTTATACAGAACTTAAGAACTCACCCTTTGCTTTTATGTATTACGTGAACTTTAACAGCCATCCGGCTATGTTTTTAATGTCATGATAAAGACCCAGTTGCAGAATCTTATCACTGATGAAGATGTACAACTCAGTAAACGTGCAGATTGATTTTTAGAGCCAGGCTGAACTTGCAGGGCTGGCAGTTAGGGGAAAAAAGTGTGAGAAAATGGCAGAAATTTAATATGAAGTTATTGACGGACAAACGTGGAACTCCAACAATATCATTTTTACAGGTTACTTTTCAGAGAAGAACTGCTCTTCAAGTGCTTTTCGTAGTGAATTGAAATGTTATCTGATTTCAACAACTTTAACTCTTCTGGGAAAATATATTCACAATAACTTTAGGCCAATGAACTTAATCTTCTTGTCCATCACTAGCCCACTGTTGACACTATATAAAATAATAACAAAAAAGGATTTTCAGAAATCAAACCAGTGATTTTGGATTTCTTTTATCACTTATTTTCTATATTAAAGTTTTAGATAAGGCATGTTTATCTAGAATGCAAAGAAATAGCTAAATAATAATGGAATTTCACATTTTAAATTACAATTTTTTAAACTTTTGCTTATTCTTGTTTTTTCTTTGCAAAGCAGAAGGTGCTAAATTGGATTGCTAAGAATTCTTGTGGGAATGTCTGAGAAATACATTAGAAAAGGTCTTGTGCATAAATATTTTGTTGGAAGACACATTTTATATTTCAGAGTTTAAATATGGTGTCCTACTAAAAAGAACTGTTACAATAGTTGTGCTGTTTCAGTAAAACTTGAACATTCTTGATGGCACTTGTCTCTAATGCGATAACTTTTAAAGACTGAGTCCAATCAATTCCATGATTTCAGAGAATATTGTAAGCATCAGTGGGAAGAACCCTATTGATTTTGGTGACAATTGAAAAGGAACAATGGAAAAGTCTGATATCCATACTTAGTGCTGCAGGCAGCGCATTCTGACATCACAGGTAATCCAGCCAAGTTATCACTCCCTCTCCCTCCAATTTATTTGCATACTTAAGTACCATTGGTTGAAATGAGTCAGTAAATTAAACAACAAGTTGGGGCTGAAGTAGTTTGACAGATTTGGGAGGGCACAGGAATTTCGGACTAGAATAGTGGGGGCTGCTTCAGATCAAGAGCTATATTGGCTGAATAGGAGTGAGGCTGGAGATTTGCATTTTGGCTCCATCCACTCTGTGCCTGGCTCAGACAAGATAATTTATCTTTGCTCAGTCAAAACTGTTTTAGATCATCTAAACAATACCAATGTGGTGCACTGGCAAGGGGAGAGATGATCAAGGCAAGAAATAGGGTTAAGGTTTAAGGTTAGGGTTACTGGAGGAAGTGAATAATGACAGCACTATGCTGTAAAACTGGTACAGGTATAGCAATAAAAACTGCATTCCTGTCTCTTCCGCCAGCTCAGCCATAAGCACCAAAGTAGGTGACTTTCTAGTATCTATGAAAGCTCAGAATTTAGGATCTACTGTCAATTACCCCTTCAGTTAAGGCACAATGCTACTCCAGCTGAAATATGTCAGAATTTAACCTATGCTTCAGAAATCATCAACTAATACTTTCGAGCCATCCAGTTACAACTCTGTCTTTGATCTTCCTTTAAGGAGGATGATAGAGAAGTTGCTGGCTGAACAACACCCCTTGTATCAGGACAGCATGGGATATTTTCAGGGGTGAAAGTAGGCCCATACTGCTAAGAAGTGGCCGCCGGCACCGGCCCATACACAGCCAACATTAAAGCGCTACAGTGGTAGCACTTTAAGGACCCTCCTTAAAGTGCTGCCATGACAAAGGACCAGAGGTGAAAGTAAGGCGGTAAGGAGTACCAGTGAAAAAGGTGCAATAATGTACCAGTAAATAAGTGGAGCATTCAGTACTGGCTTACTTTCACCTCTTTTGGCTGCATAACAAAAAGTTCAAACTCAAAGCTAATAAAAGCTTGGAAAGGGAAAACTCATTGTCACGTTTGTTGTTTCTTTCCCTCTCCTCCTCCACCCAAACTGTACAACGCGGCTAGGCTCCGCGTTCCCCCAACCCTCCCACTCAGCAGGGGCTGCAGAGGCTCCCCTCTAGCTTGTAGCAGGGGGACTGGCTGAGGGAGAAGCCTCCCCAGGTAGCCTGACCCCCCAGCCCTGCCCCTTCCACCCGAGACGCCACCCCTTCTAGAGGCAGGAGTTGGCCCCCATACCGGTAAGTGCTTAATGTTACTTTCACCCCGGGATATTTTTGACATCATGACATTTTTTTTAATTTGGTTCATGTCCTGACATTTTAGATTTAGATATAAAGAAGAAACTATTCTAGGCTATTGATGATTTGATAACTTCTAAAAATAAAAATGAGAACTGGTCAGAAACTTTTTGACACAGCTTTTTTTTCGGGGGGGGGGGGGGAGGAGGGATGGAAAATGCCAATATGTCAGAACTGTAACTTTTAGCAGGAAGTATCTGTTTTGATTAAAGTTTCATTAGTAAGATCAGGATAAGCACAACTAGAGAGAAAACAAGAGACAGAGATCCAACTCAGAATAGCTAATATCTTAATGTTTAAAGCACTCACCTAAGATGTGTGAAACCAAAGTTCAAGTCCCTGCACCAAATCAGGCAGAACAAGGATCTCCCACTTCTAAGGTAAGGGTTCTTAACACTGGCTATTAGTTCTTTTTCTTATTAGTCATGAAAAATTTCTGATGGTCTCTGTTTTATTCTAGTGGGGAAAAATTAATTTCAAAACTTCGAAATCTTTCATGAAATAGAATTCTTGTTTTCCAGTCAGCTCTAATTAAAACCCATCCAAAACCAAAATGATGCTCCGTAACATATCCTAACTCACAGACATGGGCATGGGCTGTCTTATTTTATGTTGTACAGTACAATAGTACCCCTAATCTTTATAAACAAACAGATTAATAATTTAAAAAAATACTCTAACCTCCCCATGAAACTCAGTTGACCCCAAAATCTGCATATACATACGACATTTGTAGTATGCCCTGAAGGTAAACCAATAAGGACTATTTCAAATCAATTTTGAGGGACCTTCATGGACAAAACTACACAAAAGCAGCTTCCAGGAGAGATCCAGCTTGAACACGTCTGCTCATTATAACTGCAGTTGTATTACCCAGGAAAAAAAGGGAGTCTCAAGGAAGCAGATGCAAAGCAAGTAAGATTATGTTAGCATCTCGTCTGAGTGAAGAATGTCAAATGGTTGTCCACCATGCAGATTATATTTTTGTTGCCATTTTCATGATGTTATTGACCCATCTGTGGATTGGTTTAGGATGAATCTATGTATTTCCTTCAGTTAAGTTTCAATCAGTGTTTATAACAATTAAATATAAGACACAAAGGCCTCCCTCAAGGTTCAGGTTTAATCAGCAGGACGTATACACAGTCCATTTGCTTGCCTCCTATCTTTCCCCAGTTCCCTGTCAACCTCCCAGTCCTGACTTTTTTGAGAGACGGGGGGTTCCTGGCCTCTTAGCCTGGGTTTCCAGGAAGATGTTTATTCCCTCATAGATGAAAAGGTAGTGGGGTGGAAGGAAAGCTGACAGGAAAGGCATTGCTATTTCCTATCCTGCCTCCTCATTAATGCAGGATATGGTAGGTGCCTTCCATCTCCCATCTGCTATGCTGAATCCTGGGCAGGCTTACCCCTCCTCCATAATACATGCAGTTTGGCTGCCGACACCACCTCTCTTGGCTGCCATGAGGGAATCCTATATTTCTACTGGTGACAATGTGAGTTTTGTCTGACTCAGGAGCCCTGAATAGGACATTCAAAAAAGAGTCATGTTTATTTTGGCTATGTGCAAAGAAAGGATGTATAATATCTGAGAAAATGAGATACTAATTTGCTGTCTGCTCAGTGTAAAGGACACTTTAATATAGCTCCAGGAAAAGAGCTGTCAGTTTCACCTTTTTATTTAACTATTTCTCCAGGAAAAACACAGAATACATTTTGCAAGGACACATCACTACACTATAAAAACAAACACTAAGCAACACAAGCATGAGATGTCATTTAAGAATGATGTAAATACTATAGAAATGTGAGAAGACAATAGTTTGCTAGACAAATGAAATGCTGTAATCAGTTTTAATTTAAAAAACCCTAATCTAAAACAGTATCATTCACTAAAAAGAACAGCTATTTATATTACCATAAATGTAAATATACAGAAGTTTCTGCTTACTGAAACATAGCACACATGTGATGTATTACTTTATTTTCTAATAAAATTCAAAGATGCATTAATTTTATTAGAAAATAGCAATTCTCTTTAAAAATCGCCATATCATATACATACTTAATGAACCAAATATAGATTCACTGATTTCTCTTTAGCCTAATTGTCACAAAGTGAGTATTCTGTTTAATTAGTATATATCCAGGATGTCTGAAAATTGTTTTCATTTATCAACAAAGAAAAAAAATCCTTGTATATTTGAATTTATATCTGAAATAAAACTAAGTGCAGCAAACTCTTAGTAAATAGCATCTAGGATAACTGCATAGGGGACATCATCTCCCTGTGTCTGTGCATGGAGGGATATCTGTGTTCATGGATAAGCTCATGCCTGTCTTTAATCTCCATCTTTTTCCTCCTGTAGCCAGTATTGCCAATACCAGGCCTTCAAAATTAATAAGAGCACCCTGTGAGCAAGTGTGCTGGTGCAACAGCACGCCGTTTGGTCAGATGGAGCGTTGCACTGAGTCTGCTCAATTTGGTGGGGTGGTCAGTCAGCTCCTCTTGCCTGAGTCTCTATGGCAGTCCCATTCTGGGCTATGAAGGTTGCTAGTTTCAGTCCCGCTGGGGTGTTTGGATTTTCCTCTTATACTTGGCAAAGTCAGCTGGTCCTGCTAGTCAGAGGATCTGGAAACCTCTTTGGTTTTTAAGTCTCCGAGTGGTCTGTAGGGGAACTCAAATTTCTGTAGAGTTCTCCAGCCTGTAGATCTGATTGTGCCTTCTCTTGGTAATGTCTCTGGGCAGCTACTCAGCAGCCTGCTGGCATGAGTTTCCTTCTCCAGCCTGCTTGCTCGTCTGGCAGCCACCTTATCCCTCTGCTTCTCAGCTCTTTTATTCTCCGAGCTGTTGTGAGGTTACCAGTCAGTACTGGCTGGTAGTTCCTCCCCTTAACCATTGTTTGCCAGGCCAGCATGGGGCCTATACACCCTATGACACACACACACACACCCCCAAAAAATCACAAGAATAGCTTAAAATCATTACATTTCTTTTTGCATGTCTTCCCATTACTTTCATCTTTAGGAAAAAGATGCCAGCTCCTGAAGTGCATGTGAGGTCAATTTTCAACCTTAACCCCACTCTGTATCGCTCTCTCACACACACAGGCCTCTTGATTCACTGTTCAGAGAGGACTCCACTTACCCTCTCAATTCATAGTATGTGGGAAGCATCTGTTCTCTCCCTCCTATCTATACTGGATATGCAGTTGCGCCACTTAGATTCTCTGTCTATGATCCTTCACAGTCCCCTGTTCACATTTACATTCACATTTTGACTCCTCCTCCTCTGCTCACACATCCACATCATTCCTAAATTCTGCCACTTCTTTCTCAACAGCTCCAGAATCTGTTCTTTTCTGTTTCCCAACACCGCAAAATCTCTTATTCACATTGTCTTTTCATCCTGTCTGAATTACTGCAACTTCCCAGGCTCTGGCCTCCCAGTCTATACAAAATGCTGCCGCTAAACTCATCTTCCTTGCCAATCAAGTTAATCATGTAACTCCCCTTTTTAAATTCCTCCATTGGCTTCCCATAAGATAGCATATCAAATTTAAGCTTCTTGCTATCACCTTCAAAGTTCTACATAACTCCGTCCCTCATCGGTTATCCTCCCTTGTCAAGGTTTGTATTGCCTATGTCCTCTGGGCTCCGCCACATCTCTCACCTTTGTCTGGTTATTTGTCACATTTCACAGAATCACCTCTGTACCTTCTTTCATGCAACCCCCTATGCATGATATGACCTCCCTGAGCTCATTTGCAAAGTCGTTTTTATGTCAGATGGATTGCAATATGAAAATACACATTCTGGAGATCAAGAGCAGTGTACCAGTCTTTCAGGTGTAGGGTTGGGATGATTATTGCTAAATTCCATTCTGAACTTCCCCCTTTTGATGTAAATGGTCAGTGCCCTGAGATGATAGGCTAAAGTCCTCTCTTTTTCTTGGGGATAAGGAAATACCTCAAGTAAATTCCTTTCCTTTTCAGATGGTGTGGTCCCTCCACTATTGCACTGGGAGCTAGAAATGATTGTATTCTCTGTTCAAATCTGCTGTTGTGAAAGGTGCTCCTGAACTGGGGGGTGGGGGAGAAGTGAAGATAGAGGGTGAAATAGGGAGTGATATTGCATTGTATAACCCACTACACAAACTCTTGTATCTTTGGTCTATTATTGTAATCCAGAAGTCGTGGAAGTGAGACAGTCCATCCTCAATGGGAGGAGATAGGTTAGAAATATCTGAAGTAACTGGTAAACTCCTTCCAGGCACTGAGTCAATTTTGTTGCCTGGAAGATGAGGGAGGCAGGGGCAATGATATGTCAGTTAATGATGGGCTTCTTCCAGAGAATTTTTGCAGCTCCCTGAGAAGTTGTGTGAACCTGAACTGATGACACACAAGCTGCTTTTGGTACATTTGAAGTGTTTGCATTTTGGGGCTGGTGTGTATACTCAATGAGCATTGCCCTAGAAGATCATGGAATAAATTACAACTCTCAAAGGGCAAGTCCTCTGTAGCCATTTGTAATTCTCTAGGGATATCACAGAAGGAGAACCAAGCGTATCTGTGCATTAGTATAGCTGTTGCCGTCAATTTAGATGCCGTATCAGCTGCTTACAGAGCAGTCTGCAATTATGTTTTCACTACCAGCTGCCCTTTAAGATGGATGGAAACTCCTCTTTAGAGTTTATAAATAAATTTTTGCTTTGTATTACAGTGTATGAAATCATACCTGGCTAATACCTCTCAGTAATTAGAAATCTCCAACTGCAGCCTAGAAATGGAACAACATTTTCTGCCAAAAAGGAATCTTTTAGGTTCCTTATGCTTAGAGTAGATCCTAGCTGAGTCTGGCAAGATCTCATTTGCAGTTGTAGCTACAAGAGATCCCAGTATTGGGTAAGTATAAGGTTACACAGACCCAGTGGATAGTACCCAGTAATGTCTGTCTGCACATTTCAAAGTGCGACCCAGTGAAGCTGGCATCTGCCACAATATTTTAGCAAAATCTAAAAGAGAGCTAGACATTTTAGTATCAAGTGTGCAAGATGTCCAATAATCTATGTGGCCTGTCCTGAACTTCATCCACGGGGCTCCTGAGTGTCAAGGCTTGTAATCATCAGGAGTAGAAGTTGAAATTTCTGGAACCATTGCTTCATCTTGAGATGAAAACATTGCGCAGAGATGGACAGTTATGTCTCCCGCAAGTCTCGTCTAGAGGAGAAACCTCCTGAGATGGTTCTGGCTGTTATGGTGGATATAACTCCATTTTCAGTTGTTCAGGAAACAGAGATCTGAGTCTTGTACAGGTAGTTGAGACAGGTCTTCAGTGCTGAGGTTATCCCGAAAGCATCCAGAAATTCCAGGTATACTGGAATGTATAAGATGCTAAAGGCCAAGGAAGTGAATACCAGTGGTCAGGGTCCCTTTATGAGCTCCTTCCATAATAATAATAGGAGCCTCTCTTAGATGCTTTCCAGAAAGCCCAGACAACTAGGATCTTGTAGAAGGCTCTCCACTGTCCCACAAAGCTTATGAGGTAAATGAATACCTCCTCACTGAATGGCAGTTCTGTTCCCACTGGTGTAGTGGGAATTTGCATGGGACATACTTTAGTTAGTACCAGTGCAGTAGATGGTACTAGACCTAGAAATAAAGGTGGTGCCAACAGGAATAGTTTTGTGGAAGAAAGAAGCAGAGAGTCTGGTACTGATGAAATGATAAGTTCTTTGGTAGCAAGACATGGTCTTGGTGACAAAAACAGTTTAAGATGGAAGCAATACAAAGGGAACAGGCATGAGAGCAGGTGGTGCCACAATATACGATCTTGGCAGCATCAAGATACACCAGTCATCAGTACTAATGTTGCCAGTACTAGGGTAGTCAGTGCTGGAGGCTTGGTCATGAGATCCCAAAATGGCCGATATGGTACTAAGTAAAATATGAGATAAGTCCAAGTCCCAGTCAGCCCAAGCAGGACCAGAATGGGTGCTCAAGACCCCCCCCCCCCTTTTTTTTTTTTTTTTTTTTTTTTTTTTTAAGTTTAGAGGCACTATTTACATCAAAAAGCCTTGACATTTTCTGAGGCCTAGATACCACACTTGGAGAGCGTGATCTGTGCCTCTTCTCCTTCCTGTTACCTCTGTCTCCTGATAACTTTCTCAAAGCAGAAGACTTGATGGCTATTTCAATGGTCTAAGAAGATAAAGCTGCAGGAGCCGTCCTGGAAGACCATTCATCCTTTTTAGCTTCCAAAGTTGAAAGGCCAGAGTCCAAATGTGGACAAATGTGGATGGACTGTTCAAATAAATGCTGTGAGGTGAGATTCTCTAGCTCTGAGGTATCCTCGAGAATGCTCTCCAAATGTCACACCAGTCAAGGAGAAACATCCTGTCTGAACTTCATTCAGCAGCATGACTGCTTCTCAAGACAGGTGATGTTTGAATCACATGGATTTATGGTCAGTCATGGTGCACAGACTGCTAGCAAGTACCTCCCATAAAGAAAAAAATGAAAATAAGCTCCCAAGTGGAATTCTAAACAGAAACTATCAAAAAAACTACACCAAACCTCTTACCACTAACTAAAAACTACATAAGTAGGAGCATGAATAGAATGCCTTGTGTGTTTGTACCCTAGTGGAGCGGCAGGAAGCAGGGGAGCTGGTGTCAGTACTGATCTCTTTGAGATGATGGGGCCCTTATGCATGGTTGGTTCAGTGCCATATATTACCATAAGTACCAGATGACGCTGCACACCAAGAGACTTTTCAGAGCAAGGAGCACTAAAAGTCTTTTTAGTCAGTGCAGGAAGCTCAGTAAAGGAGGGTCTTGGAGCCTCAACTATACCCATACCAGGATACAATGTCTCCTTGCTAACAGATTTCTGATGCAATTTATACCTTTTCTTCAAAGCCTCTCTGTCAGGAGGCTTATGTCTCATCTTTTTTCAGGACTCTGAGCTCCTCTCTGGAGATGCCCCATGTTTCTTGCCCCTTAGAGTGGAGTGATGGAAGTTGAAGGGGTGCGCTAGACTAGTCAAAGCTGCTGAACAGACAGGGCAGTCAGGCCCCAAGTTGGAGGAGGTCTCAGAGAATGCTCCATGAGAAGCAACTTAAGTCTGTCCTCCTTCAGTTTCCTGGATTTGCTTCCAAATCCAATGCAGATCTTGCACATTGATGGGATATTTATCTCCCCCAGATATTGGAGACAACTAGAATGAATGTTGTTGAGGGGTAAATACTTTCTATGGGTCAGGCAGCATTTAAGACCAAGGGTTTGGGGCATAATCATCAAGAAAAAAAAACACACCTCAAACAAAGGAAAAAGCTCTAAGTGAGGTGGGAAGCCTGACCTCAAAAAAAAATGAGGGGACCCTCTAAAAAACAAAAGAAACAACAACAAAAAAAGTGTGTAGGTAAGTTCAAAAGTAAAATAAAGTTAATAAAAAATACCATAAAAATAAAAGATTAAGGCACGGACAGCTGGCTAAGACTAGGGGTACACTAATCCATGGACACTCCAGAGTTCCCTTTCAGGCAATGGGCAGCTGAGAAAGCAGGTCTGTCCTGCCCTCAGATCAGAGCAAGGGGGTCTAGAGAGCCCAGGTAGCACAGACCATGCAGATATCGCTACCAAAAATCTCTCACTTGAGGTGCACATGCACACCTGAAGTGAAGCACTCATAGGAATAATTACGAAAAGAAGAACGAAGGTTGATAGTGGCCTGCAAAATATACAAACTCACGTATTGCTATATAGCTGCAAAAATAGACCAATGTGATTTTCAGATGCCTGCATACACTAAGGCAACACATTGGAGCAGGCAGATAAGAGTTCACTGCAACCACACCTAGATTATCGTGTTCTGTTCTGGACACCACATTAATAGAAAAAAAATTGGAATAAGTATAAAAAAGCTACACAATTGATGATAGAGCTAGAGGGATTAATTTATGAGGAAAAACTAAAAGAACCAAATACTTACTATACATTGGCTAAGCAATAGCTAAGAGCAAGAAGGAGACAGAAAAACATAACTATCCCAAATAATGAAAGATCTCAACACTAAGGCCCCAGCTCAGGAAAACCACTTCGAGACATTCTTAACTTTAAACACATGCTTAAGACCATCCTTATTTAACAAAGCATGTAAGTACACACTGACATCCTACTGACTTCAATGGGACTTAAGTACGTGCTTAAGTGCTTTGCTGAATAGATGTCATTTTAAGCAAGTGCCTAAAGTTAACTATGTGCTTAAGTAGTTTTGCTGAATTAATATCCTAGAAGGGAACAGAATTATTCCATGTTATACATAGAAATATAAGCAGAAGTAATGGGATAAAATTAAGAGAGAGAAAGTTAGGTCTGACTATCAAGAAAAATTGATCAACAATGAAAAGTATGAGGCAAGTCACCTGGAATTTTAAAACTAAATTTGACAAAATACTAGAACCTGTTTACTCCTGGGAACAAGACTGCATTGGAAGAAAACAGATCTAAAAGGTCCTTTCCATTTCTAATGTCTATGGCTCTATAATTATTTAAAGACAGTTCTCAGCGCAAGATAACATCAGTGTCATACACAATCTCCAAAACACTCATGACAAAATTCTGATTTATTTACATATATGAGAAAAAAAACCTTGGACACTATTTTAAATATAGGGCACAACTCTTGCACCCAATTACCTATTCCCCCAAATCAGTTCAATTTACACTGTAGATCTTGCACAGGTTCAGCAGCTGAAATGAATTCTAGGGTGGGGCTTTCAAATCAAGGGTGTCATCAGAGTTTAACATACAACTTCCCAGCAAGAAAAACACTGCTAAATTGCTTATGGTCCTTGCCCAGTACTCTTTAGAGGGGCTGTGAAAGAATCTTCAGGAAGACTAGAATAGAGGTGAAAAGTAATACTTGTTTTGCAATTACTTTACACTGATTCAAGGGGGAAAAACAAAAAAGGAAAAGATCTGGCTATTAATTTTAGGAATATTTTCCTTATTAACCTTTCACATAAATTAATTTGAATATTTAATAATTTAAATTATGATTTTACATGATTATATTAACGATTATTACTACTTTATATACCTCTGATAAATGTCTTGATGATCTTATTCAAGGAATAAATCCTAGAAGCAATGCATTTTTTTAATGTAGCTCTTTTGATTTAAGCAAAATAAAACGGATAAAAACAGGCAGAAGAGTTCATTTAGCAGACCTATACTAAATCAGTCCTTCATTATATTTGAGGAAAGGCACAGCTGTGACTTGACTTTTCATGTTTTTTCCAAGACTAACAGTCACTTACCTGCTGCTGCACTGGTACTTGCTGTACTACCTGCGTGGGCACTGCTGCTTGACCAGCCACAGATGTCTGTAAAGTCACTGTTGAACCTGTGTCCGACACAGTCTCTGATGTCTGCATCGTGGTCTCTGAATAAAATAAAAATGTAAAATCAAGTTTACCACATGAACTTTTTTGCTTGTTGTCACTTATACTTATGCTAATCTTAAAAGAGTAACATTTGCCCAAATTCCAGTCTAGGGATTAGCTAAAAGATTTTCCCCCCTGCCATCACATGGCTATGTGCACATTTCTTCCGCCAGCCCCCCAGCTGCTGTATCCTAAAATATAAGAAAATCTGTATGTAGTGTTATACAGGTTATTGCTCTACTTATGGCCTGCTGCACAGAGAACTGAGTACTTCAAGCTTTAGATGCCAACAATAAGTAATTTTTCCTAATTTACCTATCAGCCTGCTTTATAACAGTGTACGTTAGTTCAGTAGCAAGGTGCTTTTGAACCTATTTACCACTGTGAAGTAAAGAACTTTTAGAGAAATTAACCTGATTCTTCTCCACTTGACATGGGATAAATTGGTTTCAACTCCATGAAAGTCATTGGAAGTTATGCCATGGTAAAACTTATTTGAGAGGATAATCAACCCCTTTATCTTTGCATAACAGTTAAATCTGGACACTTGAAGCTATCTATACAGTGGACAATATAATTAGCCCTAGAAACTGTATTTTGTATTTCATTTTTATTTAGCCAGTATTAAACATGCCTTCTTATAAAGCCTCCAATAACCACTGTATTGAACTGAACACTTCAAACACAATTCATATTGACTGTCCTTAATTCTAGAGAACTATAAGTCATTTCTACAAAAAGGCATTTTAAATTATGGTGTATCCCATATAGCCAGTTTTCAGAAAGTACTGGCATAAAATGAGCAAAGTATATTGAAAAAGTTCAATTAGTAAAATATGTAATAACAGAAATATTTTTTTTAAAACTTTTTTTCTTTCTGAAGAGTCACCGTGTGGAAGGCATTTTCCCCCCTAAAAATGCAGGCTCAAAAACTTACAAATTTAAATATTTTGGGGCATCGTCTGCTCTCACTTATGCCCCAAATATCTCTATTATTTAATAATCTTAATGAACAAAGATGTATCTGACTTATTTGTAGTCTATTATTCAAGCAGGAAATCAATCATGAAGGAACAAATGTGGAGACTTAGAAATGAGTCAGTCCTTAGTCTGTAGCTGATTCAGGTAATTTCTTAAAGCCAGTTATTTCTTGTTTCAGAAAAGATATAGTATAAACCAGGGGTCGGCAACCTTTCAGAAGTGGTGTGCCAAGTCTTCATTTATTTACGTTAATTTAAAGTTTTGCGTGACAGTAATACAATTTAACGTTTTTAGAGGATCTCTTTCTATAAGTCTATAATATTTAACTAACAATGTTGTATATAAAGTAAATAAAGTTTTTAAAATGTTTAAGAAACTTCATTTAAAATTTAATTAAAATGCAGAGTGCCTCCCCTCACCTCCCCCAGATCAGTGGCCAGGACCCGGGCAGTGTGAGTGCCATTGAAAATCAGCTCGCGTGCCGCCTTTGAGACACGTGCCATAGGTTGCCTACCCCTGGTATAAACAAACAAACTCTATAGGCAAATGCAAAATTATACATCTAGGAACAAAAAATGCAGGCCATACCTATTAAATGGGGGTCTCTATCCAGGAAAGTATTGACTCTAATAAAGAATTTATGGGTCAGAGTGGACAAGCAACTCAAGGTGAGCTCCCAGTGCAATACTAAAGAAAAAAGGGCTAATGTGATCCATGGATGTGTAAACCGGGGAGTAATAGGTAGAAGTAGGGAAGTGATTTTACTTCTGCATATAGCATTGGTGAGACCAATGCTGGAATAGTGCATACAGTTCTGGTGTCCACATTTTCAAAAGGATTTTGAAAAATTTGAGAGGTTGCAGAAAAAAGCTACAGAAATGATTCAGGGGCTGAAGAAAATGCCTTACAGTGCAAGACTTAATAGCTCAATCTGTTTAACTGATCAGAAAGAAGACCAAGAGAAGACTTCACTACAGCATATAAGTATCTTCATAGGGAGAAAATACCAGATACTAAAGGGCTCTTTAATCTAGTAGATAAAGTCAGAACAAGAAGCTGAAGCTAGAAAAATTCAAATTAGAAATAAGGCTTTTTTTTTTTTTAATAGTGAGTGGGATTAACCAATGGAACAAACTACCAAGGGAAGTGGTGGATTCTCCATGTCTTGACATCTTCAAATCCATACTAGATGTGTCTCTGGAAGACATACTTGAGTCAAAACACAAGTTCCTGGACTCAGTACAGGATAACTGGGTGAAATTTAATGACCTGTGATATACCAAAGGTCAGACTAGAACATCTAACAGTCCCCTCTGGCCATAAACTCTAGAATCTATAACTAAAGTACTGTGACTGAGAAAAGGAATACTAGTATCATCACCTATAAATAAAATACTTCCTTCACAAATCCAGACTGTAGGATCTTCACATATGATTTCAAGCACACACACACACTGACCTACCATGGCCAAATGTTCTAGAGAAGATTGCAATGGGCCTGCATCGTCAGTTTTCCTCTGCCTGCACAAAATCATATGAACATGATGAAGTGAGGAATAAGGGAAGGCAGAAGCAGTACAATTGGAAAAATCTTTAGAATCTTCTATATTATCTTCCTCCAAAACTGGGATTACTCATATAAGTATTGCTCAGTCTGAATAAGGGCTCAAGAATCTGGACATTAGTTGGGTATCGCTACTGCTTACTAACTGCCTACACTGGGTGCTGAAGAGACAACTTTGTGAATGGGAAAGGAAGGTTACACAAGTGACGCATTATTCAGCACCACTCAGCATGGCTAAGGGCCCAGTATAGAGACAGACTGCCCTCCTGAAGCAGGCATCTAGCACTTCTCTAGACTTAATGTGGGTTTGGGTGGCTCCGCCCCATTGCACCCATGAGAGATGTTAGGATTGGAGGGAGGAACTTAAGAGGGAGACACTCATGTCAGTTGATGGCAAACCAGGGAGCAGAGCTGACCTTCAGTCCTCAGCTCCTTGAAAGAGGGCTAACTGCAAGAAGGAACTTCCCAGATGACTGTTGACCAAAAGCCCCTCCCTGAAGGAAAGGAGGGCCAGAGGCTGACTCTCCCAGAGAGAAAACTATTCACCTCTATTACAAGTGATCTCAGTTTAGGGCCACAGACAAATGAATGCCCTCTGAAAGAAGACAGCCTTAACCCAATTAAGGATCATTCATTTGTGTTAATTCCTCTTATTTCTCTTCATTAACTGCCCTGGAAGGGGAGAGACTTTAAAATGACCTGGCCAGAGGGCCATGTAACAGGAAGAGGGAGACCACCACAGCCTCAGAGTGACCTGTGAGTTACGGAATAAGGAGAGAGATACTAAGCAACAGCTGGCCACAAAGAGGTACCTGTGGTGAGACAAACCCTTCATACCTACTGAGAACATATGGATAGCCTTTTATCTCATTTCCTTTATTACACAAGGCGAAAGAGAAACAGCATACAGGAAACCTTTATCCCAACATGACAGAAATGCATTTGATACAGATACCAATCCCTTCGTGCTTTTCTACAAAATGTCCATCACTTCAAATTTTCTGGAAGAATGTCTGTCTTCAAGTGACAGAAATCTTGTCATGTGACATTCAACTCTTAAAAGAGTGGGATTTTTACAGATTTACAATTTTGTATGGCTCACTGAGCAGACAAAGTTCTCAATACAAAATCTGGTAAACACACACAAGAAGTTTTAAGAAATATTATTTCAAAAATGACAAAAAGCATCAAAGACAATGGGAAGACTATTTCTGTAACCCAGTGTTGCTGGCAGAGAGGAACTGAGGACAGAGGGATGTGTGCACACCACCTAACAATAACCTTATTTCTTTCTTCTCTAGCCAGAAATCACCTCTTTCCTGGCTGGTACAGAGAAATGAGATTATACTTTATATAATTCTCTTTCCCCAAATCAGTTTGGGGCACTTACTTTTCCACCCCACCTCCTAAGGACCACATACTGGATTATTTTCCACATGTCTGAATCAAGCAAATTATCTCATTAAATAATGTACATAAAATAGCACACATACAGCTGCTTGGAAGCTGAACCTGAAACCTTGGAACCTGAAATTTAGGCAGGCAGATGTAATGGAAATTTGGAGAGAACATACGAATTACCAACACTATTGATAAAAAAGGTTATATGCAATCATTAATATTCATAAGTGGTCAACTCCTTTATTTTACAGTTTGTCTGACAGCCAATAATTCTACTAGCAAAATGGTCCTTAAAATTATGTTGGGCATCTGTTCCTTAATTACTTAGCAAAGAGTGCCACCTATTGAATTACTGCTCTGCTACCTACGTACCTAGATTTTTCTGAACCAGAACAGTGAGATCATACAAAATAACAATTTGAAGTGAGGCTTTACGCCAATATAATCAATAATAATAATTAAATAAAAGCTACAGCATCAACCATCAGAGCAACAGCATGAGAAAGGCACTGGCAGATGGTAATGTTTTAACTTTAACCTTTGCGTCATGCAGTCGCGCTGTGAGCAGGGTTAGATGAAGAAGTAGCTATTCACCATGTGCAGTAATGATGGTTCTTCTAGATTTGTGTCTCTGTGGCTGCTCCACTTTAGGTTAGCTATATTTCTTTATTTTAAAAAAACTGTTTTAGTAAGATAGAGATATTTTTCTTTAATTGCCAGATTTTCCCCTTTCACCACTGGGGAAACCTTTATCAGATAATGCCTGGCTTGCCTGGATTTAAAAAATGTGACTCTTGCCGTGAGGTGATGCCTGTCTCAGATGGTCATTCATTGTGTGTCCGTTGTTTGGGGGAGACCCATATCTCCCCAAAATGTTCATACTGCAGTAACTGGAAAGTCAGGGCAAGGCACAACAAAGATCATCAGTGGACCCAGCCAGGGTTTCCCATACCGTTGCTGCATCTCAAGGATGGAGACATTTGGTCTCAGCAGCTTTCCATGTTGGTCTTCATCCTGTCAGTGAAGAGTGCTGGGAGGAGAAACGGTTCCCATGTACTTCCTCCTCTTCATCACTGGAGAAGGGATGTGGAGTCAGAGAAGTGGGCAATTGTTCAGTTAGTTGCCCCGGAGATCCCTCAGTACCGAGCAAGGGTAATTGCAGCAGCGAGGAGACTACTATATCCTTGCTTTGTAGAAACTGCTGTGGAGCAGTATGTTTCTGAGGTGGCAGTACCACTGATGTGGATATGGTAGGTGCCTTTGTCGAGATGGTTGGTGCCGTGGTTGGCCTGTCCATTGGTGCTGACGACTGAATGCCAGTGGGGGTGGCAATGCCTGTTGAGACGATCTCGGTGCCAATTCCCGCACCGGGGTGGTCGGTGCCGTGGAGGAAGAATGTCTCAACTCCATTCTGAAATGGCAGGGCTCAGCAGAGGTCCGCTGAAGGATGGTGCTGGAGGCGCCTGGAGTCTCAAAGGTACTCACTCTACTTGAATTCGGCACCAAAGAAAGCGACCTTGCCAGGGACCTCTTTTTTCTTTGAGTGTCCCTATTGGAGGAGGTTGTGGCTCACTTCCTGGATCATTTGGAAGGCTAAGCACTCCCATTAGCAGAAGTTTTGTTCTGCTGATGTAGATTTTGCTCCTGGAGGAGTAGGCTGAAGGGACTTCTCCATTAAAATGATTTTGAGGCAGAGATCTCTGTCATACCTTACCCTGGCTTTCAAGTTACTGAAATATGAACATTTTGGGGGATATGGGTCTCCCCCAAACAATGGACACACAATGAATGATTGTCTGAGACAGGCATTGCCTCATGGCAAGAGTCACATTTTTTAAATCTGGGCGAGCTGAGCATTGTCTCTGATAAAAGTTTCCCCAATGGGGAAAGAGGAAAATCTGGCCATTAAAAAAAAAACTCTGTATCTTACTAAAACAATTTTTTTTTATAAAGAAATCTAGCTAACCTAAAGTGGAGCACCCACAGGGACCCCACTCGAAGAAGAAACAGGGGTTAGCTCACCTGCAGCAGCCTGGAGCCCTATTTACACAAGTGCTCCCACCATTGCTCCCACTAGTGGCTACCAATGGAGGCAACAGTGAGAAAATATCTAATGCAGATGCCTTCCTAGGGAAGGGCCTTAGTCTGCAAATTTAAGAATCTAGTAAATGAAAAGAACAAAAACAAAAATAAACCCTCTACATTTAAGGATGTAACTTGCTGTCTCTCTCTCTCCAGTGGAACTACAATACATCCTAACTAGTATTTTGCCAAAGGCACTTCAATTGATTAGTTCTGTAGGTTGATTTAACAGTAGGCCAATTAGAATGCTAAAGCATGTTTGGGGACTATAAACACGGCTGCCAATTTTCACTAAAAGGATAATTTAAAGGTAACACCTTAATTCAGATCTATTCAGAAGTATTTTGGTTTGTCTCTATTTCTACAATCATCAGAGGGTAGCTGTGTTAGGGCTTGGCTACACTGGAGAGTTGCAGCGCTGTAAACCCACCACCAGCGCTGCAACTTACTCACCATCCACACTTGCAGGGCACATACAGCGCTGCATCTCCCTGGCTGCAGTGCTGGTTGTACTCCTGCTCTGCCTCGGGTATAAGGATGGCAGCGCTGGTGATGCAGCGCTGCTCCGCAAGTGTGGCCACCAAAAGCGCTGTAATTGGCCTCCGAGGTATTCGGAGGTATCCCAGAATGCCTGTTCAGCCACTCTTCCAGTTTGTTGTGAACTCCGGGGTCCCGGAGCTGCTTATCTAAAAAACAAACACAGCTAATGTTTGCTGAGCAGAGGCAGGCAGGGGAATTGCTTTGGAATGTTCACAGCTGTTTGCTTGAGGAGAGAAGCAACATGGCGGGGGGGTGGGGAGGGGAGGGTCAGTTTTGGAGAAGCTGCTTATGTGGTCTGAAGGCTATTTAGGAGTGCATAATTTGCATTTAATGAATAAGAGAGGGGTGAGGGAAGGGGTCGAAACTTTTAAAATGATTGAAGGTTGGTGCTGTGTATCTTCCAGTCCTTAGAACTTGCAAGGCAGGGAGCTGACACAGTGTCAGCTCCAAAAATCCACTCTCTCTGTCTCCCCCACACTCCCTGTCACACTCCACCCACCCCCCTCTTTTGAAAAGCACGTTGCAGCCACTTGAACGCTGGGAGAGCTGCCCATAATGCACCACTCCCAACAGCGCTGCAAATGTGGCCACACTGCAGCGCTGGTAGCTGTCAGTGTGGCCACACTGCAGTGCTTTCCCTACACAGCTGTACGAAGACAGCTGTAACTCCCAGCGCTGTACAGCTGTAAGTGTAGCCATGGCCTCTGTCTGTATCCACAAAAACAACAAGGAGTCCAGTGGCACCTTAAAGACTAACAGATGTTAAGGTGCCATCGGACTCCTTGTTGATTTTATATCTACAATGTCCAGATTCACACCATGAGGAAAATTCTTTAACATGATTTGCTCACACATCACAGGATTTTCCTTAAACATGAAATATGCTCTTCTTTACATCCAACATTTATAGCATCCCTGTTCACTGGCTTGCTGCTAGTGGCATGTCCTGGAGCAGTTTAGTTAGTATAGTTCTTTTATAGGCTTCTTCAAGTGATATTTATCAGTTACACTAATCCATTCTGAGAAACTAAATAAACCCTTGCAGTTTTTCAGTGATGCTCCACATATGTAAATGAGCTGTATATTGTTGAAGGAGAGACATGCCCAATTTCAGTCTAGTCATCTTTGCCTAATGGGACTGTCAGGTGTATCACAAGCAACAGATGCTTGTTTGACAAAGGACCTTTTTATTCTGGCTAATTAAGCAGTAGGACACACCCGCCTGTTAACAGCTCTTCTTTGTACTGGCAGTAGTGGCTGAATCATACAAATCTACAGCTAAATAGGCCACATCTTGAAAGAAGGCTAATTAACCCCTATGAGAAGGAAAAGACTATTGCACAAACCCAGCTGCTGCATGTGACAAGATTAGCATATCTTCAGCCTAATAGGCAAAACCCAAGAAAAGCAACTGTGTTAAGAATACATGTTTTACTGCAAATTTTGTGTACTCTAATATTGTTTGTTAAGCTTCCTAAAGATTATTTAATACACTCAATTTCACAGTAGGGATCCTTCTGTTTTCAACACTTTAAATACCAGACTGAATGGTTTAAGAGCCTGACCTTATCAACTATCTATCAAATAGTATTGTATAAATGCGTCAGCTTAATAGTAACTATTTGCTTTTTTATTGGGCTCCTTCATCCTGAACTAATTTACTTTTCTAAATACTAGTTTGTAAAGTTTTGTTCCACTACATACACGTTATTGTCTACACCAAATAATGTACTCAGTTTTAATTGAATGCTGAAACTAAAAGCTTGCAATTTTACTTTCAAGTGCAGCAGGAAATTTCTTTTCTCTCCTTTAGAAGGGTAAATAAAACATCTTTGAAGCCAGACTAAATTAAATCTTCTAATCACATGCAATATTGACAAGCTTTTAATGGTCAGAATGAAAACCTAATCTTAGACCTTACCTACTCATAGTAGTGAATGACTAACACTCTCATTATGAATTTCAGGCAACATAATGACTTATACAACAAAGTAAAATTCTTAGAACATGTAAGTATCAACAAATGAATTAATACAGACTGCTTAGTTCTTGAGCCATACTACAAATGTGAACCAATCTTAATAAATACTATGGATTCTTTTTATCTTTTGTATAAATTTAAATAAATAAATCAAATAAATAATGATTTCAAATAAGCTCTTACGATCTTCATTAACATTTTGTGGGCTGCATACACCTATTTCTATAATCTAGGAATTATTGTGGGAAAGTTCTATAGCTTGTGTGTTATGCAAGAGGTCGACTAGAAGATCACAATGATCCCTTCTGCCCATGGAATCTGTTAATCTATTTCTAAGGTAGAAGATAACTTCAATGCACTATTCTGAGTGGGAAAAGAAAAAAGTTTTAAACATTTTTTTTTTAATTTTAAGGAAACTAATTTGGAAAAAATTAGTCCTGGATTGTCTGTCCCCTCTGACTCACTTAGGGATAACAAAATAGACAGGAGTAGGCAGCTGGATATTTCTGAGATATGGACTGATCTTACATATTTTATTCTGCAAAATAGCTTGTTCACCATCTCGAGAGTTCTAGGGAGGAGAGAAGGAATAGCTGTGAAATTGGGGAAAGTCAATAAACTTGATTCTGTAGCTCTATACATCACTAATGCACACCTGACTACGGTACCTGGACCCAAGAGGAAAAAGCACAGACAGCTACAAACAAGCATGGACCCTTTCTGGTAATTCCCAATGGAAGAGTCACAAAAGGCACATTGACTAGAAATTTTGATTACTGGTTTACTTCTAATTTCCCATACATGTATCACTCACTAGTCATCATAATAGGGTTCCCCATCTCCAGTTAAGCACAGTATCTTTTGGCCGAAAGGATGTGGCATAGACCTCTTGCTGTGACCTACGAAAAAGTGCTTCCAAAGCTGTAGCAACATATTAGTAAAACCTGTTAGAGCATCAAAATTATATTTAATCCTGCTAGGTAATCTATCAACATTACAAATATGTCATCTTAGGAAAACTAAATTCTAAAAAACATTTCTTTAACATTCTCTCATAAGGTCTCCCAAGGCAAGATCAGACTCATAAGTAGGAAAGTTAGAAGAAAGGAAATGAACATTTCAGTCAACTATCACATTTTTCTATTCTCAGACATTATTCTGTTCACTAGATGTTTTGGCCACAACCAAGTGGAAGAAAACAAAGGAGGGAGAATCACAGGAAAGAATAAAAACTATGAATAGAGAAGGCTAAGTAAGAGTGATAAATCAACAAAACACTACTGATGGCAGGATTAGTCGGCCAAAAGTGATATCTGAAAATACCTGCACTTTTAGTCTCCAATATCTAGACACTGAACACAGTACAGAAGCCGTTTTACAGATCTCCTTGTATATTGCTTGTGCTCATTTCATCCATGAAATTTCTATCTTTCTCACATAATAGACTGTAGGCCTTCTTTAGAATGCCTGGTCACTGGCCTTACATGCTTCCATAAAGCATAACTTCAGCTATTTGGTGACAGATATTTTTGCTGTTTTTATTCCTTCCACTGAATGAAAAATGTCTTTGATTTCTTATGAACGTTTATGTCCCTACTCATTTCTAGCTTGTGTCAGTTCTTCTCGTTTTCACATCCATGTTTTGGACAATAGGACTGCAGTACAAACATTGAGATCAGTAGAAGATAGAACTCACTTTTAGTGCAAAGTCAGAGCCTATTCTCAGTAATGGCTTGTCATTATGAAAACTACAGAAAAAATGGTTACCTACCTTTTGTAACTGTTGTTCTTTGAGATGTGTTGCTCACGTCCACTCCATTCTAGGTGTGCGCGCGCCCATGTGCACAGTTGTTGGAGACTTTTGCCTTACCAGTATCTGGAGGGTCACCTGTGGCGTCCCCTTGAGTGCCGTACTCATGCGTCAATATATTAGGTGCCACTGTCCCTATGCCCTCTCAGTTCCTTCTTGCCAGCAACTCTGACAAAGGGGAAGGAGGGAGAGTAATGGAATGGACAAGAGCAACCCATCTTGAAGAACAACAGTTACGAAAGGTAGGTAGATAACTGTGTTTTCTTCTTCAAGTGCTTGTTCATGTCAATTCCATTCTAGGTAACTCACAATCAGTATCTACGGAGTGGGTTCTGAGTTCACAGCCTCCTGGCTTGCAGTACTGCCCTACTAAAGCCAGCATCATCCCAGGCCTGCTGAGTAAGTGTGTAGTGGGACGTAACCGTGTGGACAGCGAATCAGGTGGCCGCCCTGAAGATGTCCTGGAGAAGTTCCTGGGCCAGAAAAGGGGCCAAAGAAGCCTGCACCCTCGTCAAGTGAGTAGTGACAATTGCCAGGGGCAGCAGCTTCACTTGATCTTAGCAGAAGCGAATGCAGGCGGTGATCCAAGAAGAAATTCTTTGAGTGGATACAGGATGACCTTTCATCCTGTCAGCCACTACGATGAACAATTCTGTTAACTTACAGAATGGCTTGGTCCTCTGGTAAATGTAGAAGGCCACAGCCCACCTAACGTCTAAGGCACACAGTCTACGCTTCTCTTCCGATTTATGTGACTTTGGAAAGAAGACCGGTAAGTAAATGTCATGGCGTGAATGAAACAGAGACCACCTTGGGCAGAAAAGCCAGGAGCAGTCTCAGCTGGACCTTGTCCTTGTAGAAGACCGCATAAGGCGGTTTCAAGGTGAGTGCCCAAATGTCAGAGACTCGACAGGCCGAAGTCACGATGACAAGGAACACACCCTTCTAGGACAGGAAAAGGAGAGAACAGGAAGCCAAAGGCTCCAAAGGAAGAGCCATGAGCCGCAACAGCACCAGGTTCAAGTTCCATGGGGGAACAGGGTACTTGACATGTGAGTAGAGGAGTTCAAGACCCTTGAGAAATCCAGCCATCATGTCCTGGGTGGAAACCAATCTGTCCTCGAGCAGCAGATGGAAGGCTGAGAGGGCCGTGAAGTAGACCTTGGTCAATGAAAGGAACAAGCCGTGGAGCTTGAGATGCAGATGGTAGTCTAAAAACAGCTGCAACGAGGCTCGCTCTGGCCGGATGCCTTTATCCAAGGTCCAACAGGTGAACCGTTTCCACTTGGCCGGGTAGATCACTCTGGCAGCAGGCTTTCTACTTCTCAAAAGGATCTGTTGGACATCGGCCGAGCAGCTCATTCAACCACGCAGATTAGTTAGAAAAAAGGTCTATGAAGAACCACTAATGCTCTACAGTCGCTAAGGCAAAAGTCTCCGACAACTGTGCACATGGGCGCGCACACACCTCAATTCAAATGATGGTTTTGTCAGTGCTTGAAGGATTAGATTAAGTTTTCCATGATATTGATCTTGGCATTGTAGTCAGACTGATATTGTCTGCTGCTTTAGGAAACTTTTTACAACGGGGTTTCCAGCACCAATACTAGGATTCTTGATACTTAAGATGTTTATTATTGAATAACATGCACCTTCATTGAGGTTTATTTTAATGATAATATTCACCTAGCTTTGCAAGTAGTCCAGGATGATGAGGATTTGGGCTAGCTAGGGCCTAAAATCCCTTTCCTCAAGTCAGTATTTCCCATACTTTGGCATATGCAAAACACATAGCTTTTTGTCCTAAATCAAACCATGAGCTTTTTGGAATTAAGGAAATAAATTGTGAGAAGTAATTCTCTTATAAGCATCTGACACACAGCTTTTAAATTTTAGGCAATCTGAGTGAACTGCGCATCCTTGACTAAATACATTGTCCTCAGAGTTAGTATCAATGGTTGATTAATGGCTATGTCCAGTAAGTCAGGGAACGAGTCTCTTAGGCCAATAAAGTACTATTTATTAAGTGCACTACAGCTGTGGTTTTATTTTTCTGATAGTTCTTTGGAATGAGCAAAATTGGGAGGAGGATGTTTACATACGATCAAAGCTCCGAATCTGTAAAGGTGCATCTTTTCCTGCCTGTTAGATCCTTTTATTGGGGGGTGGGGAGAGGAAATGAGAGATTTCTGATTTTTTGCTGAGACAAACAGGTCTAAACCACTGCAATACCCAATATCCTGGTGGTCTGTATGAACACTCCTGCATGTGGAGTGCATTCTCCATGGTCCTTTAGTAGTCTAATTGGTTAGCTGGCTCAACAGTCTGGTTTCCCGTATACTCACAGCTATTACAACAACAACAACGAGACTGGTGGCACCTCAAAGACTAACAGATTTATTTGGGCATAAGATTTCATGGGTAAAAAACCTCACTTCTTCAGATGCATGGAGTGAAAGTGTTTTTGTGGGTACAGACTAACACAGCTACCCCAACCACAGTCTAAGTGGAATTCTGACGTAGTCTGTGTAAGCAAGTAGGGATGTCTGGAAGGTTTGAGGCACTGGTTCCAGGGTCTGGGGATGGCAGGACAACAGTCTCTCATGTCCCAAGGAAAGGTTCAGACTAGAAGTCTGAGCCTGGGAGCATGCCTTACCGACCCACAACTAAGAACAGTGACCAGGTTCTCTACAGACCCCGTTTGCTTAGAAACATATGGGAAACAGTGGCTGGGTCCATTCACAACACAGCACAGCAGCTGGTGTCCATCCAGAGGGAGACTGGGCCAGGCTGTGATAAGTATTATATAGGCTTCTTCAGAAGAGTGGGGTACTCTTATACACTACATTGGTGTACATAAGACATAACTGTCATTCTCAGTCATGATGAAGATAGCAGACAGTCTGCAGGTGTTTCATGGTCAGGTAGACTGCTCTAATTTCTAACCAATTCAGGCTCCTCTAGCCTTCTGATTCATTCCTTTGATAAGCAAGCACCCAAACTGTTAAACCCATATCTGTGTTCATCTTTGTTCTGTATAGTTCCATAACAAGGCCACCCGGAAGGGGGGGGGCAATTTGCCCCAGGCCCCGGGCACCGCAGGGGCCCCCCCCCACGAGAGTTTTTAAGGGCCCCTGGAGCAGGGTCCTTCACTCGCTCCAGGGCCCCCAGAAAACTCTCGCGGGGCCCGGGCCCCCGGAGCTTCTTCCGCTCCGAGTCTGAGTATAGCTGTAGTCCTGGTCCAGCAGCTCTGACCCCAGTAGCCTATCAGCAACACTCCAGTCACATTCTAGCTTCCATCAGTCTTGTTTACTACTTGTAGGGTGAACCCAACAAACTCCCAGATCCGAATTTTCCCCAAAACGTGTGTTCTGCACTGTCCAGCCATTTCCTGGACAGTTCAGCTATTAAAGGTTCATTGCCCCTGTAAAGCAATTTGCTACTTTGAACTGTTTGGTAACTCCAGTTAATTTAAACATAAAATACGTTTATTTAACTACACAGAGATTATATTTGTAGTCACTTAAAACCTATATATTAAACTCAGAAATTATTATAAGAGAAATAAAGATAAAATGCTTCCTAGCAGCTAAAACTTAACAAGCTAGACTTGGCTCAAGGTAAATCCTTACCAGATGTTCCCAGCAACTGCGCTGACCAAAAGTCTCAGGTCAGGATTTCCCCTGAAGTCAAAGGGCTGGTTCTTTGTCTTCTTTGGTGAAAGAGAGAGAGAGAGTGTTTTGCCTCTCACGTTTATAGTCCAGTCACCCTTTTGATATGCATTTTCCAGAGGGTTATCCCTAGACACAGGCGCCGACTTCCCTGGGTGCTCGACCCCACCTCTGCCCCAGCCCCACCCCCACTCCACCACTTCCATGCAGCCCCGCCCCTGCCGCATCCCCATTCCAACCCCTTCCCCAAAGTCCCTGCTCCAGCTCTATCCCCTCCCTGCCCCTATTCAAACCCCTTAGCTAAATCCGCTCACCAGCCTCGCCTCTTCCTCGCCTCCTCCCGAGTGCGTCACATTCCCGCTCCTCCCCATCCCTCCAACACACCACCCAACAGCTGTTTGGCAGCGGCTTGGGGGGAAGCGCTGGGAGGCAGGCGGAGGAGTGGGGATATGGTGCGCTGGGGGGGGGGGCGAAGAAAAGACTGGAGGAGGAGCTTGGCTGCCAGTAGGTACAGAGCACCCACTAATTTTTCCCCATGGGTGCTCCCGGAGCACCCATGGATTCAGTGTGTATGCCCCTAGATAAAATTCATTCCAACTGTAAGGAAGGAGACATGAAGTCTCATGATGAAAGAGGTTCCATGTTGTTTGTTTGTTAAAATGTAGATTGATCTGTTCCTGCTCCCCTTTGCTGCCAAAGAATGACCACTTGACAGGTGATTGCCAATTAACTTTGATAACATCTGGCTAGAGGTATGACGACAACCTCTCACTATTCTGGACTACACCCACACAAACAACATACCCATCATTAACTAAGGAAGTACACAGACAGAAAATCCCTTATTGTCAATACCTGAGATATCTGTATTCCTACAACAGCATTAAAAATAGTGAAATAAGTGTTCATACAACAAAATAATGAAGAGTATTAGGAAGTAATGAATGGCCTTCCTTTTGACCATGAACAACAAAAATCTCAGTTTGAAGTCAACACTTGTGCTTACTTACAAACAGAAAAAAAATTACACTAGCTATATTTTGTCTCTAGTACAAGAAAAATGTTTATAATGTCCAGTATAAGCAAAGAATTTTCATCTCTATAAATCATTGAATGCTCTTAAATGAAAGGTTTCAAATAACATTTATATTTTTTTGCCTATGATATTTAGGTTTGATGTAATTCCCAGGAATGTATTATAAAAAAAGTTTTCACTAAACTGATTTGAAGAGAAGATGACAATGATACAGCGTAGATCAGTGTTTTTCAAAGTTTGGGTTGCAACCCAGGGTGACCAGATGTCCCGATTTTATAGGGACAGTCCCGATTTTTGGGTCTTTTTCTTATATAGGCTCCTATTACCCCCCACCCACTGTCCCAATTTTTCACACTTGCTGTCTGGTCACCCTAGTCGTGGCATGTCAGGCACTGGTTTCTCTGGTCAGCACCACCTAATGGGACATTAAAAGTCCCATCAGCGGTGCTGCCCAGCTAAGGTGCCTATCTGTTCCAACACCACACTGCGCCCTAGAAGCAGCCAGCAGTGGGTCCAGCTTCTAGGCAGGGGGGCACGGGGCTCCACATGCTGCCCCCGCCCCGAGCACCAGCTCTGCACTCCTGTTGGCCGGTAATTGGCCAATGTGAACTTGGGAAGACTGGTGCCTGTGAGTGAGAGTTGTGCACCTCCACCTAGGAGCCACACTTGCTACTGGCCACTTCCGGGGCACCGCTGACCAGGAATTGCCAGAAGTAAGTCCGTGCCCCAATCTCCTGCCCCAGCCCTGAGCCCCGCCCCAAACCTGGAACCCCTTCCTGCACCCTAAAACCCTCATTCCCAGCCCCACCAAGAGCCTGCACCCCCAGCCCAGAGCCTTGACCCCCTCCCGCACCCCAACCTCCTGCCCCAGCCCGGAGCCCCCTCCCACACCCTCAACGCCTCATTCCTGGCCACGCCCTGCAGCCCTTACCCCCACACCTCAAACCTCTTCCCCAGCCCTGAACCCGTCCCACACCCCAAACCCCTCATCCCCAGCTCCATTGGGTCACGGGCATCAACAATTTTATTCAATTGGGTCCCAAGAATAAAAGTTTGAAAACCACTGGTGTAGATAACTAATGACAATGATTAATGCTGGCAATGAATTATCTGTATACAGATGACATACACAAGTTGCTTAACTATCTTTTTAAAACAGAAGCATGCAACCATTTTTTCTTCTTATTTCAAATCAAATTTAAACTGATGCTTTTTTCATACAAAGTCTGAATCAAGTTATTAAGATCTTTCAAGTTGAAGGCCTAATTCAGGGATAGTGCAATGAAGTTTGAGAACGACCCCTTCTGACAACAAAAATTACTACATGACCCCAGGAGGAGCGACCAATGCCTGAGCCCTCCTGAGACCCTGCCACCCCAGGCATGGGGGCCAAGCCTGAGCCCTACCACCCTGGGTGGGAAGGGGGCAAAGCCAAAGCCTGAGCCCCACTGCTTAAGCAAGGGAGCTGTAACCTGAGCCCTGCCACCCAGATATCTGTATTCCTACAACAGCATTAAAAATAGTGAAATAAGTGTTCATACAACAAAATAATGAAGAGTATTAGGAAGTAATGAATGGCCTTCCTTTTGACCATGAACAACAAAAATCTCAGTTTGAAGTCAACACTTGTGCTTACTTACAAACAGAAAAAAAATTACACTAGCTATTTTTTGTCTCTAGTACAAGAAAAATGTTTATAATGTCCAGTATAAGCAAAGAACGTCTAATACCAGCACTATGACCCCATTAAAATGGGGTCATAACCCACTTTGGGGTCCCGACCCAATTTGAGAATTGCTGGCCTAATTCATAATATGACCCACTTACACATGATTCATGTAACAATTTAGATAGCAGTTTGGGTCCCATTGTATTATATTCCATATAACATGTAATAAATCACAATTCCTGCCCCAAAGAGCTTACAGTCATTGAAACCACAATGTGATAGTTATAATAGTACAATCACTGACAGCAAAATACGATCTCCCCTAAGCACTACTCCCAGCTATTTCCTTTCCAATCACAAATAAAAGGGGATAGCACTGGCACTTGGACTATCCTTCCTCAGCACAATGGCCAGGTTAAATGATTTACTCCAACATCCATTATCTTAGTACCAAGAAGGAGGAGAAACAGGATTAATAATCTTGTGCAGTGAAGGTGAATCAGGTAGAGGAAAGGGAACTGGAGAGGGTAGAGGGAGATGTAGTAATATCCCACAGCCCTGAGAGAAACATGATGTAAATACACTAGTTCCATTCAGCAAAGATGTCACTACAATACAGACCTCATTATACTAGACTGGAGATCATTCCCATTAATGAGGATGAGTGAGGTTCTACTGAATAATATTTAGCAGTAAGATGGGATTGAAAAAAAAAAGATTTAGAAAAGATCAAAAATGCTTTCTGGGCTACAAAAGTAAGTACTGCTATTACAAGAATTCTAGAGCTCCTAGAAAGTTAGAAGTTGGGCTGATTTTTAGGGAATTTTTTTCTAGATACTTACAGTATGTACAAAAATGACTAACTAGTAAAAGGCACAAATTATAGGAATAAACAAAAACCAAGTCATGTCAGGTTAGAGAACAACAGTTTTGGGATACGTAAACAAGTGTCTGGTGGGGGAAGAGGAAATGATACGAAGCTCAGGAAGAACCCTCTTATGCCTAACTAATTTCAGATGATCAGAGATCCACATGGCGTATCAGTCACTTTCCAAAACTAGAATTCTATGGAAGCAATTGTTTGAGGGAGAAGCAGTGATTTAAAAACACTGGGACTGGTGTAAGAGGGTCTTAGAAAAAGTCAAATACCCTCCAGGATAAAAGAAAATATTGATCTTACAAGAATGCTCACATTACTAGTGAGTACAAAGTTTAACTGAACAACTCAACACATTATGCTTTACTGGGTATCTCTATGGGTCACTTATTGTATAGGAGCACTTTCAGAATAATGCAAAGTATTACATTCCACTGTGCTCCCTGTGCTGCTAGAAGTGGGTTAAAGCAACCCCTTCAAATGAGACTTTACTATTCATTACCAAACAGTAGGTCAGCAGTTTGAATTATTTTCTGCAGCTAACACAAAACAAAAATCCTATCAAAAGAAGACGGATCATTCCTTTGTGTGAAGAACTGATATTTGCTCTTATCATCATCATCATTATTTATTTTTGTTATTGTAGAGCTTAGGAGCCCTAGTCATGGATTAGGACCCTACTATGCTAGACTCTGTACAAACACAGAACAAAAAGTTGGTTCTTGACCCAAGAGCTTGCTGCTGTTTAAGAAATCTCCCAAATCACTATTACACAAAATTCTTACTTTTATTGATAAAAGGAAACACTGATAAGGTGTCAAAGTTACAAGACAACATAGGAGCTTTCTACTCACCGTAGTCCCACCATAGTCCTATTAACTTATTCCTTTCACAGTCTTTTAGGCTAGCTCTACACGGCAAACCTTACAGCTGTGCCATTAAGATACTAAGGCCTTGGCTACACTGGAGAGTTGCAGCGCTGGTGGCGTCTTTACAGCACTGCAACTTACTCACTGTCCACACTTGCAAGGCACATACAGCGCTGGCTGGTTGTACTCCTCCTCTGCCTGAGGAATAACAACTGCAGCGCTGGTGATGCAGCGCTACTCCACCAGTGTGGCCACCAAAAGCTGTTATTGGCCTTCAGAGGTATTCGGAGGTATCCCAGAATGCCTGCTCAGCCACTCTACTCATCAGTTCAAACTCTACTGCCCTGGCCTCAGGTGACCTGCCCTTTAAATGCCCCTGGGAATTTTAAAAATCCCTTTCCTGTTTGCTCAGCCAGGTGTGGAGCGCAATCAGTGAATCTTTGCAGGTGACCATGCCTCCATGCGCCAAACGAGCCCCAGCATGGAGCAATGGCGAGTTGCTGGACTTCATCAGTGTTTGGGGGGAGGAAGCTGTGCAGCCACAGCTGTGCTCCAGCCGTAGGAATTATGATACCTATGGGCAGATATCAAGGGCCATGCTGGAAAGGGGCCATGACCAGGATGTGATGCGGTGCAGTGCAGGATTAAAGTGAAGGAGCTGCGGAGTGCCTATTGCAAAGCCCGTGAGGGAAACCGCCGCTCTGGTGCTGCCCCCATGACCTGCCGTTTTTACAAAGAGCTGGACATGACCCCACCGCCAATCCGAGGACCACCATGGACACTTCAGAGCGGGGGAGGGAAGGTGGAGGCGGAGGAGGGGGAGGAGGAAACCGACAGTGAGGGTATTGGGGTAGGGGGAGACACCCCAGAGTCCTAGGAGGCATGCAGCCAGCAGCTCTTCTCAAGCCAGGAGGAAGGCAGCCAGTCGCAGCAGCCAGTACTTGGTGAAGGACAAGCAGAGGAGCGGGTTCCCTGTAAGCAGCTTTTATTTTCAGGATGGAAATGTTTCGGGAGAGGAGGGAGGGTTAGGGCTGCATGCATGCATGCATGCCTAGATGTGGAATAGCCCATTGATGTGGTCTATCATGTCGCGGTAATCGGCCTCGGTAATCTCTTCAAAAGTTTCAGCCAGAGCGCGGGCAATACTCTTCCGCAAGTTTATAGGGAGAGCCACTGTGGTCCTTGTCCCAGTCAGGCTAATGCGTCCGCGCCACTGTGCCGCGAGGGGTGGGGGGACCATTGCTGCACACAGACAAGCTGCATAGGGGCCAGGGCAGAATCTGCATTGCTGTAGAAGACCCTCTTGCCCTTCCCAGGTGACCTGCAGCAGCGAGATATCTTCCAGAATTAACTCCTGTGGAAAATGTTGGGAGAGTGTTCAGTGTAGGTGTCCCCTGCAGCAGTTTGCTTTCCCCAACACACAGAAACCCCAGCACAGCCCTGAAGCAATCATTCCCCCTTCCCAGGTGACCCAAAGCAGCGAGATATCTTCCAGGATTAACTCCTGTGGAAAATGTTGGGAGAGTGTTCAGTGTAGGTATCTCCTGCAGTAGTTTGCTTTCCCCAATGCACAGAAACCCCAGCACAGCCCTGAAGCAATCAGTCCCCATTACTCACCATTTCGGGGCTCCTGTGGGTTATATGTGCTTTCTTTGGTATGGGAAAATTATGCTAAAATGAAGACTGTAAACTCCTTCACTGTGTGGGAATAACTGTCTGAGATATAAACAATGCTGCTTCTGTTAACTGTAGCCTTTTTTTCCTTTCCACAAGCGACCTTGAGATCTCAGCTGCCCGTGTTAACAGCAGCTCAAAAGACTCCAAAACCTGTGGAAGAAGCCGCGAAAAAGCAAAGACAAGCTGCTGCAAACAGTTATGGATCACTCTGCCAGAGAGAATAAAAAACTACAGGACTGGAGGGAAAGGGAAAGCAGGATCCGCCAGAGAAACGCAGCGGCCAGGAAGAAAAGCACAAAGCAGCTGATAAGTATCCTGATGCGCCAAGCGGACTCTATCCAGGCACTCGAAGCCATGCAGGCAGAGCACTACTGCACGGCCCCGCCCCTGTCCCAAAGCTCTTTCCCTTGTGCCCCAATGTCAGCTCCAAACCCCCTTCCCCAGCATTCAGGTTCTTACCTCCACCAGCTGCCTCCAACACCTGTACGTTCACCAACCAGCCCTGAGAACTACGACCCTTACCCTCTGCTCTCAACCCCCATCACCATGCAGTATAGGCATCCTGAAGTGCAGCAGTCATTGCACAGCACTCCAGACATGACATATTCAAACCTGTGACTGTACAGTTCCCCACCACACCTCCTTGTCCTTTTAGGTTCCCAAAATGTTGTGTGTCTGTCAATAAACTTATTTTCTTTTCAATAAATGAATTCTTGGCTTTGAAAACAGTCTTTATTATTGCAGAAAGTCAAAGATACCTTAGCCCAGGAAAGAAACAGGCACTGCAAATCAGCTTAGGAAAAGCAGATTCCTACTAACATTGTAAGCACTGCACTTCACTCCCGTGCAAGGCACCAAACATACTGTTGGTTTTCAGCCTCAAATTCCTCCCTCAAGGCATCCCTGATCCTTGAAGCCCTGTGCTGGGCCTCTCTAGTAGCCCTGCTCTCTGGCTCTGCAAATTCAGCCTCCAGGCGTTGAACATCAGAGGTCCATGCCTGACTGAATGTTTCACCCTTCCCTTCACAAATATTATGGAGGGTACAGCACGCGGATATAACCACAGGGATGCTGCTTTCCCCCAAGTCTAGCTTGCCAGACAGAAATCGCCAGCACCCTTTTAAACGGCCAAAAGCACACTCCACAGTCATTTGGCACCGGCTCAGCCTGTAGCTGAACCGGTCCTTGCTCCTGTCAAGCTTCCCTGTATACGGTTTCATGAGCCAAGGCATTAACGGGTAAGTGGAGTCTCCAAGGATCACAATGGGCATTTCAACGTCCCTTACCGTGATCTTCCGGTCTGGGAAAAAAGTCCCTGCCTGCAGCTTCCTGAACAGGCCAGTGTTCCGAAAGATTCGTGCATCATGCACCTTTCCAGGCCAGCCTGTGTTAATGTCAATGAAATGCCCACAGTGATCCACAAGCGCCTGGAGAACCATAGAGAAATACCCCTTCCGTTTAACATACTCGGATGCTAGGTGGGGTGGTGCCAGAATAGGAATATGCGTCCCGTCTATCGCCCTTCCACAGTTAGGGAAACTCATTTGTGCAAAGCCATCCACAATGTCCTGCACGTTCCCCAGAGTCACGGTTCTTCTTAGCAGGATGCGATTAATGGCCCTGCAAACTTGCACCAAAACGACTCCAGTGGTCGACTTTCCCAGTCCAAACTGGTTCGCGACCGATCGATAGCTGCTTGGAGTTGCCAGCTTCCAGATTGCAATAGCCACCCGCTTCTCCACCGGCAGGGCAGCTCTCAATCGCGTGTCCTTGCGTCGCAGGGTGGGTGCGAGCTCAGCACACAGTCCCATGAAAGTGGCTTTTCTCATCCAAAAGTTCTGCAGCCACTGCTTGTCATCCCTGACTTCCATGACGATGTGATCCCACCACTCAGTGCTTGTTTCCCGAGCCCAAAAGCGGCGTTCTACGGTGCTGAGCATTTCCATCAAAGCCACAAGCAATGTTGTGTCATACACGTCAGGCGACTCGCAATCATCATCGGACTCCTCATTACTTTGGAGCTTAAGGAATAGCTCAACTGCCAAACGTGATGTACTGGCGAGAATCATCAGCATACTCCTCAGCAGTTCGGGCTCCATTTCCCACAGAAATCGCACTGCACAGAAATCATTTGGAGAGTCACAATGGTGCCAAACGTGGATGGAAAAGCAAGGACTGCTGGGATGCAAAGCGATGCATCACGGGGCATTGGGACAGGAAGTAGAAATGACCCGCACCCTTCCGTCCCCTTCCCACAACCCACGGCGCCAAAATGGAATGAGGTACTCTGTGGGATAGCTGCCCATAACGCACCACTCCCAACACCGCTGCAAATGCTGCAAATGTGGCCACACTGCAGCGCTGGTAGCTGTCAGTGTGGCCACACTCCAGACCTTCCCCTACACAGCTGTACGAAGACAGCTGTAACTCCCAGCGCTGCAGACCTCCAAGTGTAACCAAGGCCACAGAGTAGCCACTCTCCTGCCGACAAAATAAAACCAACTCAATGAGGGACAATAGCTTTGTGAGCAGGAGAGTGTCTCCCACCAACAAAGTGCTGTCCATACCAGCGGTTTTCATCAGTCAAACTTTTGTCAGTTGGGAATGTTTTTTTTCACACCTCTGAGAGACAAAAGTTTTACAGATGAAAGTGCAGTGTGGACATAGCCTTAGTTGTAGATACTCTCCAGGTTAAATACAGCAGTATAGATTGTCAAATGCTGCTGCTCTCTGGGACTGAATTACACCACAGTGCACCAGAAGAGTCACAAAAATCATACTCTCCATCTTGGATTCATTTCTTCTGAGAAATAAGATATTGAACGTTTTTTAATGCTTCATTTCATACTGAAAATTCACTTTGCAGGGACAGGACAGCTCAGGAGGTTGGTACTGGAGATGGTCTTTCAGCTCTAGGGAAGTAGTTACTGAAATTCTTCCTGTGGCCATATGTTCATCAAATTCCAATGAGCTGTCATGCAAAGATAGCCTTGGGGCAAGAATGGCAAATCAGAAACAATTCACAGGACTTTGACTAGGAAGATGAAAGGGAAATAATCCAAACCTAAATCCCTTTTGACAGACCACAAACTAATCTGGTTCTCCACCCCAGAAACCCAACATCTCTCCAATGCCCCTGCCATACAATTCTCCTGCACAGAAAAAGGGCAGGTCTACAGTACTGCTTATGTCATTATAATGTACTTAGCTCGGGGGTATGAAAAAGCCACTTCCCTGAGCAATGCAAGTTATGGCAACCTAAGTGCTGTTCTCGGCGGGAAACACTCTCCTGCCAACATAGCTTCCGCCTCTTGCGAAGATGGAGTAATTATGCCATCAGAAGAGCTCTCTCCTGTTGGCATAGAGCAGGGGGTCTCAAACTCAAATGACCACGAGGGCCACATGAGGACTAGTACATTGGCCCGAGAGCCGCATTTCTGACACCTCAGCCAAGCCCCCACTCCACCCGTTCTATGAAGCCCCGCCCCTGCCCCGCCTCTTCCCACACCTTCCCTGAATGTGGGGAGTAGGGGTGGACAAAAGACCAGAGGATTTGCACAGCAGTGGATCCTCCGGCCCAACCCCTTTAACCATTGCATAATTCCACACAGAGCTTCTGATCATACCAGACTCAACCATACAGATTCACACCCCACTTGCACAAAAGAATCCCAAAGGATAGGGGCACACACTCTTCATTTCTCATGTACAACCCACAGGCAATGCCCTTTTACTCAGGTTTTGCTTGTGGGACCAAGTGCAGCTCTAAAAAGCAGAAAGCAAATTAATCTATTTTATGCACCTTTCACTTCAGCTATTATAAATATTAGCAATTTATTACCAATGTTATAAGACTATAAAACTGATAGCAATTAATCAAACTAGTATTAACTATTTTTATTTAATGAGCAAATAGTTTCTGTCGTGACGCCCGGGTAAATGGCCTCTTCTGAGACTTTTCTAGTCCCACAAGTAACCCTCCTTTCAAGTTTCAGGACCATGCCTCCACAACTCTTTGAAGTGAGACCGCATGATCCAATCACACTGGCTGGATCTCAGAGTTACATCTGCCCCTCCCCAGTTGGCAGCAATGATACCTAGCAGGCCCAGTGACTTTGGCAACTGCAAGAGTTTCCCTTTAGGAATTTATGGACATTAATAGTATGCATGACCCAGATTCAGCTTCTTCAAAACAATGTATGATTTATTTGCCAAAAGGCAGAGAATGCTAAGAGAAATGGATTTAAAACAACAGAAAGACTTGTATGCATATTGTCTCACCAACACCTGGAATTCCTCTCGAGCCTGCAGGTAGACTGACTTACTCTTGCTGCCCCCCATTCTCTTGAGGACCAACATAACGCTTCAGACTCTGACTCCCAGTCAGTCTGTGTCAGCCTGCAGCAGCTGACAACTCCCCCCACCCCTTTCTGCAGATTACCATATACAATGTTTTAGTAGTCACTTGAATCGTAGGCCTTGGCTACACTGGCGCTTTACAGTGCTGCAACTTGCTCGCTCGGGGATGTGAAAAAAACACACCCCTGAGCGCAGCAAGTTACAGCACTGCAAAACGCCAGTGTAAACAGTGCCCCAGCACTGGGAGCGCGGCTCCCGGCGCTGCAAGCTAATCCCCATGGGGAGGTGGAGTACCTGCAGCGCTGGGAGAGCTCTCTCCTAGCACTGGCGCCGCGACCACACTCGCACTTCAAAGTGCTGCTGCGGCAGCGCTTTGGAGTTTTGAGTGTAGCCAAGCCCTTAGAGGTATCCTGGCTTGCCAGCCTGAAGGCAGCCAAGTAGGGGCATTCCTCAATTAACAGCTCCCTCAATTGTTCTCTTAAGAAGCCATGGTATTCTCTAAGATAGTAACTTATCTTTGCCATTGTTTTGCCTTTTCTGCTTGGTCTTTGTAACTCCATAGCCAGGAACCCATCATAAGCAAAACACACAGAGAGGTATGCACACTCTTTATGCAAAATAATAGATATTTTCCATTTTGTCACATCTTCCTGCAGCATATTTTTCATGAATATGAATGTATAATAAAAATATGTTATTGAATTGTAAGACACTTAGGCCAGGTCTTGACTAAGAAGTTAAGTCAACCCAGTTATGTGGCTCAGGGGTGTGAAAAATCCACACTCCCAAGTGACTCAGTTAAGTTCAGCTAGCTCCCAGTGTAGACAGTGATAGGTCAATGAAAGCATTCTTCTGTCAACCTAGCTAACACATCTCCGATAGGCGGATTAGCTACAGTGATGGTAAAATCCCACCCATGGCTGTAGCGAGTGGCTACACTGAAACACAACATTAGGTGTAGATGTAGCCTAAAACTAAACAGCAGTAGTTATATCCCTTCTAAAACCTTAGTGTATATACCTAATGCTAAAAAACATAACAAAACAAAAAAATAAATATAATCATTACTCAGTTATTACATAGGAAACAGTTTATAAAATAACTGCTATCAACTACGCTGTAGAAAACATTAAGATAAATCAAGAATTCCAGCTGGAACTTTTTATCCATAAAATACAGTATGGTTAAATCCAATTTTTATATGCTCATTATTCTAAACCAACGGTGACAAATCTATCACTAAAATAAATAATAATAAATAGTAATAATAACGTTAAGGTTGCAAAGTAAAAAACTCAAAAATTAGAAAATGCCAGAATGAAGGCTGCTGGTGCACCTCTAATTTTGGCCTGTGCGCCATATATATTATGATCGTCTTTAATTACGATTGCAAATTTTTTTCATAGTAGTAAGTAATATGCTTGTTACTATTTGCAGGATCAGGCCCTAAATAGACAACATATCAAGGATGGATGGATGGAGGAAAGAAACAAAAAACCTAAGGGATTGATGGCATTAAGCATGAGACTTGTTTGTTCCACTTTTTTTGTACAGACTTTTTATTTGTTCTTGTCTATGTCACTATTTGTTAACACTTCTCTAAGGAGAGAACTAGGCTTTATAGGCCCCAAGCAGTTTTAAAGAGGGACTTTGGCAAAGAGAATGATTACATGGCAAATTAGGTCAAGAAAGATACAGATCAGAGATGTAGGAAGGTGCATAAGAACTCCATCATGCTTTCTTTAATAAAAATCACACACAAAGCAACCATTATTTCACAGGAAGCAATTTAAAATGTCAACTATATCCTCATTTTAAATATTTAGTTGTTTTGTGACAAATTAATGAAACGGCAATATTGCACTCTTAATTGGCTAAGCACCATTAACCTTTTCCAAGGCTCCCAGCTTGCAGATTTGAGTCAGCTTAGTTGGCATGCTGCCTTAATTATCCTGGGGACTGGAATATAAGCTTCACTATACTCAAGACATACTACTTTGTTTTTTTCACTATTTGTCAGCCTACCCAAAAATCGTAACTACAAGTCCTCACATATTGAAACTCTACTTTGAGGTTGGGTGCAAATGCATTTCAAGGGAATTGAAATGTCAAAGGGATGATGCGTCTGTGAACATGGCTGAATATCTTGATAGTCACAGCAATACTTGTGACCTGTTCATAATTGAAAAACAAAAAGTGCCAAAGAATACATGGGAAGAAATTGGCCTAGTTCATACTAATAAAATAATAATACATTGTAATATTAGAGTCCTTTTTCTTGATATAACTACTCGAGCAGCTAGACTTTTAAAACTCAGTAATAAAAGCAGATAATGAATCTTAGGACACTGAACAGACCACCCTTAACAGATCCTTATTCAGTTTTCCCTGTAATATTAATAACAATGTGTAAACTGTCTATAGCTACAATATTAGAATAGTATACCTTCCAGGATATCTGTTTAGAAAGAGCCTCCTCTCCCTATTCCTCCCCAATCCAATAAAAGCAAGGCAGAGTCCTCAATTAAAATATGAAACTAACTTCACCCCTAACCCACACAACACATGCGGACCAAAAAGTTTCCTGGTGGATTCCACTGTTGAAAACATGCCAGATCTTGCTCTTTCAATAGTCACAATAGTCAACTCACATGGCATTAGAAAAGAGAAAGTGTGTGTTAAGGAGTCACTCCTTGCGAACGGAAAACAATTTTTATCATATGAAAAATATTCTAAAGCTAGAGTTAATTCTCAGTTCCTTTGGTTCACTCTTAATAATTCTCAAGATATTAGTATGTCAGCGAACACAGATCTGGCTTTTTGCATCATGCTGTTGAATGCAAAGTCAGGAGCAAAGAAAGCTACCATAATAAATCTACGACTTGATCAAGAATGAGGTCTCAGAGTATGGCTACACAGCAAACACTCCAAAAAACCCATGGCAGCAAGTCTCAGAGCCCAGGTCAACTGACTTAGGCTCATGGGTCTAAAAATAACTGTGTAGACATTTGGGCTTAGGATAGAATCCAGGCTTTAAAAACCAGCAAGGACAGAGGGCCTGTGAGCCCTCACTCCAACCCAAGCATCTACACTGCCACACTTAGCCACAGCAAGAGCCTGATTCAGTTGACCTGGGTTCTGAGACTCTTCTCCTACCGAGTTTTCTTTGTTGTGTAGATGCATCCCAGCTTAACATGCATAACCAAGACCTGGTTGGAAATACTGCAAGACTGCTGTTGACACTGTTTTCCACATGGATATATGTTCCACATGACATAATGTAATCCTAGGGGAATTCTGCACCACTGCATGTGCGCAGAATTAATGTCCCCTGCAGATTTCTTTGCTTCGTCACAAAAAAATGGAGAAGCAAGGATATTTGCGGAGGACACACAGTATTCAACATTTCCCAAGCAGCCCAGGTATGTCTGTTTGAGCACCTGGAGAAGGTGGCGGAGACATAAATCAGCGCGGGGACGAGGTCTGGGCATGCCTGTGAGTGAAACTCCGTCCCTCTCGCTGACTATTGTGGCACACCCAGCAAGGAAGAATAGGGCTTCGGACTGTTTGGAAGTAGGCATGAGGTAGGCTCTGTCCCCTTACACAGAGCAGAAAATATATTCGTCTGCCTGCATAGTTGTTACTATTATTGTTAGTTAATCGTTCCCATTCTTAGTGAATTCCCTCACTAGCATAAAACAGGCATAAAAGTTTTAAGGCTCCTTTATATTGCCACAGTGGTGTGAAGGGGGCTTATTGTAAACAACAGTAAGGGAATCCTCAGCTAGGAAGATCTATGTGCTTTGTTGCTTTTTTCCTGTGCCAGAGTGTCACAATGGGGTTAGATTACAGCTCAGGATCTATTATACTTACCCATTTAAAAAAAAAAGACCTTGAGGACAAATAAAATGTTTATCAAGCAGTCAACAAAATGTCAGGACAGTCAGAACCAAGCATTTCCCAAAGTAGCTAGCAAGGACTATAACTGGAATGCAGGGTACTGGTTACCAAACATTTGTAACTTAACTTTCATTTCTTTAGGAAATGCTAAATAGTTATTGTGACTTTTTTCTGTATTGTAGTTGAAATAAATTACCAAAATAATTGAAACTGGCATGATTATATTGTGTTATTTTGACAAACAAAATATGCAGCATTTAGCAGAATTTTTAATTTTTTGGTGCAGAATTGCCTCAGGAGTAATGAGGGAGCATAAGGAGAAGATGCAGTTGGACCTTCTTCAATCTTACCTCAAATACAGGAAATTCCACACCTGAAAGCTAGATATGACTGAATGTGTCTGCCTGTGAAAATGACCTGGGATGGTTTCAGGACAAAATTAGCATGGAAGTATCGGTCAACCCTCTCAAACAAAACGATGTTCCTGTTTTATTGTTCTGTGACAATTACGTGGACTTTGTGCTTAACTTCTCAAAAAACAGTATAATTCTTTGGGTCCCATAATACAGCCATTAGTTTCTCTTCTTTCAAAAGAACTTTTCAGGTAATGAATAGACATCTAGACAACAAGGCTTTTTTGCTAACTTATTCTCACAAGAGGTATAAAATGTATTATTAAAATTCTATTAAATCCTGGAAACACCACCACTTAAACGTACCCAAAATTATCAGTACAGTACATGTATTAGAGTTGTAATTTCCCAAAGAAAAAAACCTAAGCTAAATTAATTTAAAAATAAAATTTTATATTTTCCTAAAGCATCCCAAAGGGATAGTGGATTAGTGTTAGTACTTATATGTAGGAGGATACAAGTTAAAGTGATATCTGCATTAGATTGTTGCTCCCCAGGCCAGGTGGGAAATTCTTTACAGAAAATTACAGAACACAATGTAATTTTGTACCTTCTAGGGAAGCTAATCATGGAGAGGAGAATCTATAATGCAAGTTTTGTTTGCTCATATGGCTTTACTATATTAATGGATGTAATATCCTGTATTGATAACCCTGTAATTCAATTATTTATTTTTCTCTTGGTGTCTTCATAAAGTATATCTGACAACTATAACAAGAAATGGGACATTAAAATGTGATATACCTATTATATTAGAAAATACAGAGACCTATGAAACACATTTGCCTCATACTTGCAAAATGTACAATAAATTACTTTTGAATCAATAAACATTTTGCAGCCTTCAGCCTACCATATACAGTGATTAGATTGCCCTGGTTGCTCCATGGACTGTGAAAGGCCAACCTGCTTGTCAAAACTTTACCCCTCAGAATGTCAGTGATAAATGTTAAAACATAAATCTAGAATGTGGCATTTAAAGGATACAAATTATGGCTACAAACACTCATACAGTAGTTTGAAATTTTTATCAAAAGGTACAGTTGACTCCATTTTAAAAATAGACATTACCATTCAGAAGTTCCTTCAATGAAAGATATTACCTCATCCTTGACTCTTTAATATCCTGGGATCAAGATAGCTACAACATTGCATACTACTATTCAGTAATATTTCCCTTAGTGAGGTATTTCATATTCTTAGAATAAAAATTGCTGTAAATATGATTGTTAAAACTCCAGTTTTTAAACGGTACTGTCTTTTATAAAACATAAATTTGTATGCTTATATTTATAGATATCAAAACAGATATCTCTATATAATCAGACAGATAAACAAACTCACAGGCTTGTATTGAGCACTATTACAAAACCCCCAAAATAAGACATCACATATCAATAAAACAGCTCAAGCTACCTCCACTTGCTCCCAGCTGGTCAATAAAATAACCAACCAAGCAACCAAATGTATATCTATTTTTACGATAAATCAGTATTTTTCCTCTTGAAACACCAGGAAAAGTAAATATATACATAAATTCCTAAAAACATATTTTAAAAAAATCTGAATTTAAAATTTTCTAGTAACAGACATCTGATATATAAATACATAATATGTTAAAATGAAATGTATTCCTCCTAAGCAGGGAAAAAGCCTTAAAATTCACTTATTCTCCTGTTTTTAGCTCTGGAATAAACATACACTGCTATAAATCATGGTTGTTGTTTTTTTAAAAAAATCCCTTTACTGCTTACAAACATATAAGCATGTAGTTTTTAGTATGTCTTCTGTACTGTACAACGTGCTACTTTAGATGTATGCATAGCAGCACTTCTAAAAAGTGTGACAAAGGGTGGGAAAGGACATACAGAAAGGAAGAGCTAGCATACTTTCTATCCTGGTCTCCAATCAATCAACTACTTATATGAGTGAACCCTTGCACCTATCCAGCAGGGGATTAATGCCTTACTTCACAGCACACCTTGGAACCAAATGTTTTGGCATCTATGAAGAGGGAATCCAAAAGTAAAATAAACCAACTGTGGAAAAGTTAATTTCTAAAAATTTTACTGATTAGTATTCTTGATTTCAACACTTAAAACAATACATTAATTTTGAAATATTTTTGCACTGATGTAAACTTGTTTACAATAATTTTTGCTAAGTATACCTATCCAGATTTCCACTAGCTTAATATTTTTATTAATTTCTCAATTTAGTATCAAAATCATGTGTAAATGTGAGATGTCTGGGATACTGACTCTGTTTTGTCTTTAACATTGCCAAGTGCATTGGAGGTATTTAAATATTTTGACAATACCAAATCAGAAACTACCTACACAAACAAACCTGGATCAAAATATATTTTCTATCATGCCACTCTACAACGGAATGTTCAGTAAGTGGACTGAGGACTCTGAAGGTACGCTTACATAGCAATTAAATACTGGTGGCTGACTCATGTCAGTTGACTCAGGTTCGCAGAACTGTAAAACTTCAATGTAGACATTTGGGCTCAGGCTGGATACTGGGCTCTGAGACTCTGCCTTTCACAGGGTCCCAGAGCTTGGGCTCCAACCCAAGCCCAAACATCTACGCTGTAATTTTACAGCCCCACGAACCCAAGCCAGCTGACCTGGGCTAACCACGGGTGTTAACTGCTGTGCAGACATACTCTAACAATGACCCACCAGTGGGCACCTTCTCTTGAGTTAGTTCTCCAGAAAGAGAGAAACTTGACTTCAAGCAATAAATCCATTCCTCATGTTCAGAGACTTTAGTCCTGATAATTCCTTCTCCTTTTCCCTTGGAATCTAGGACACACTATTTACCCGAAGCATCATTTTCTCTTTTCCAAGCAACAGTCTTAGGTCCAACTTTGCCATATCTTGAGTTCTTCATGACTGCTGAGTATCTGTTTTATTTTAGCTAGAGTAGTTTATTTCAGTTAGACCCACCAATTTTGCTCCCTGTGGAGCTGTTCCACAGAGATTATCAATTGTTCTCATATCAAATTTCTCTGGTACTACTCCTCTATGTGCAAAGTTGCATATGTGTGTGTTTTGTCTGTTTTGTTTTGTTGCTTTGTACACTAGGTTTGGCATTTTCAAAGGAATGTAGAGTTAGATGCCCAACTCCTACTGAAATTCAGTGGGGGTTGAGTACTCAGTTTCTTTAAGATCCTTTGAAAATCTCAGGCCAGATGTACAATTAAGTAAAATTCACCCCAGTGGGCTGGGCCATCCTCAAGGCAGTATACACCACACAAACCCTAGTTAAGAACTTAAGTGAGGCTTGTGTGATGAACAGTTTCATGCAGGACCTTGGTCTGGAAATGAATGTCACCCTAAATGATTGAATCCTTTTAAAACAATAAATAAATAAATCTCTTCTTAAAATGAGTTTTCCTTTCCACGAAGTAATGAGTTACCATATGTAAACAACTTCCATAATTCAAAAGGTATGTAAGTTCCTTTGTCAATTTTTCATAACCAGAAACATAACTAAAATCCAATATACTTTGCAGGTGGGGAGGGAAGAGAAAAACTGATGAGAAGCAATATAATTCTAAACAGAATGTTCATAGCTAAACATATGACAAGTAAAAGTAGACGTTAACCACAACACAGAGACAAACAATAAAAAATTCTCCCTTTTCCTCCTTTATCCAGCTGTAACAACTTGAAATGGTTGCAATTACTAGAAATGGCAACTACATAACATTTAAAGATACAAGAATTAATACATTGTGCTGATATCATTGTGTTGTTACTACTGTATCGTTTCCTGATTTATGAAATAAGTATTTCACAGCATGAACACTGTACAATGTACATGTATTTACTATATAAAGTGATAACTTCTGTTACGAATACCTGCGTGACAAACAACACAGTATTAAGAACAGGAAAAAAAATAGGAGGGACTGGATGGCTTAGGGCATTGGTAATTGGATAAAAAAAACTTTTATCTCAAGGTTGCTATTCCAAACATCTAGCCAAGTTGGTAAGGACCAAAGATGTCATCAAATGGCTGTTTGGTGGTCTATGTGACATAAGTTTGGCAGCTGCAGTTCAGTTTTACCATATTTCCTGCTACCCTAAAGACTAGAGCATTAAATGGGGCTGTGATCTGGCAATCTGCTATCCATACACACATGCCTGTGACAGCACAAAGGCACACAGCAGTCAATAATAATATGCAGAGGCAGGGATTCATTGGCAGGCATTCAATTTTAGGATCATGACCACTCACTTAAACTACTGAAGAAGAACACATACAAAAAACTTATCTTCCAAAACATAGGCCCAATCCTGCCAACACCTACTTGCACGTGAACAAGCTTCACTCATGGGAGTAAAGTTATTTGTGTGTGTTTGCAGAATCAGGCCTAGGTCTGTTAGTTGTATTTAAAATAAAAAGAATTTGAGAATTTTAACCAAATGTCACAACTGAAATATACTAGAAGGAGTTCTAACAAGTCAGTGGCTCACTGCTGTTTCCACTTATAGAAGTTAATGTCAGAGCAACAAAAAAGTAAGTACTTTACAATAATAATGCTTTCAAAACGGAACCAGTGATTATTTTAAAGCACTTACCCATCCTGCTTTTCCCTCAACCCCCTCCAATCTGACATCCATTTCTATGGCAACAGGAACGGTCAGCTGAGTTGTAAAGAAATCTCACAGATTTCAACCATGGCTGCAGTTGTCCTCAGCAAGTGACATTTCTGAAACAAAATCTACAGACTTGAGGATCAAACGAGATTCCCTGAAGTCTAAGTCCCCAATTTTGTAAGTAGCTATGAGCAGGCACTCAGGCTAGGTCTACACTGGGGGGGGGGGGCGGAGTGTCGACCTAAGATACGCAACTTCAGCTACATGAATAGCGTAGCTGAAGTTGGCATATCTTAGGTCAATTTATCTGGTTGTGAGGACGGCGGCGAGTCAACCACTGCCGCTCCTCCATCGACTCCACTTCCACCTCTCACCACGGTGTAGTTCCGAAGTCAAACGGCAAGTGATTGGAGATCAATTTTATTGTATCTACACTAGACGTGATAAAATCGATCCCTGATAGTTCGATCATTACCCGCCGATCCAGCAGGTAGCGTAGACATACCGTAAGGTTCGCTCATATAGCACTGCCTACGTGATTCGGCCTAATATTTTAACTTTGAGGAAATAATTACATCAGGGATGATTAAAGTGGGTAAACTATTTTCCCAGGCAATATTTTCCCCTTCTTCATCACAAAGATTGATTCGCTTCAAGAAAGTAAAATCAGTTAATCTTTGACAAAGTGAGTATTCACCCACGAAAGCTCATGCTCCAAAACGTCTGTTAGTCTATAAGGTGCCACAGGATTCTTTGCTGCTTTTACAGTGAATCTTTGTTAGACTAGACCCCAGAACAATCAGAACCTTTGTAAATCAGATGATTTCTTTCCAACACTTACAGCCCAAAAGATGATGATGATAGTTAGCTCTTGCAGAGTTTTTCCATGTACAAATCTCAAAGCACCTTACAAAGGAAGGTAAGTAAGAAAGTATTTGAGCTTTACTCATCTGAAGTGTAATGGCAATTACTTCAGGCTCTCAACTAGAGTAGCGGCAGCTCCATGTGCACCACTCTCACTGAGTGCTGGGGCCACTGGTTCTGCATAACCATGGATACCTAAGCCCTTACCTTAGCCCACCCCAGTATCACCCACACTGTCAAGGAGGTGATCTGGAGGCTCCATTGAGTAGCTGCCACATCAGTGTCCCTTGTTATCTAAGTTCCCCTAAATATCAACCCAGGGTCACACTTGTATTAGTTTTATTATAATGCCACTGTTAGGTCAGATAGAGAAGAGATGGAGCTTATTCATACATGCACATATTCACTGCATTCATACTCTCATGCACCCACACGCTTACACAGGCAGAGAGTTACCAGAGACAGCATGGAAGCCGAGAAGCCGAAGCATGATAGATCTGGTGTGTCTGTCTGCGGTCACGAACCCAGGCTGCTGAGAGGGTCAAGAAGCAGGGGCTTGTGTGCATGCCTTTTTCCTCTTACTTTGGAATTGGGCGGCTCCTGTCACATACACTGAATTTCCTTTCTGTGTCCGTCACCGAGAAGCATTCCCAGACCAGTTCCTTTCATACAGGTTCTTTTTTTCTTTACAGCACTTCATGACTGCCTTCTCAGGGCAGATTATATCAGACACACCTGGCTCCTGTGTCTGGGCTCCTCTCTCCTTGCAGTTCCTCTCTGCCAAGTCTCACATACACTCCCTTGTTCACACTCCCTCCTTCACACTCTCTCTGAGGGATGGGATATTACAAAGCTTGGAAGTTCATACAAGTGGCAACCTGAAAAGGCCACAGAGCTTGCAAAGGTTACAAACCTTCAAAGGCTATGCTTACAATAACTGAAGTTACAAAGTCTGCAAAAAGGTTGCAGAACTTAATGATACAAGTTACAGATCTTACAAATGCATTTGAGCGGAGGCTTTACATAGCATCCCTCTGCAGCTCTACCGCAATACTTAAGTGGTTTTGAGGGCCTTGCGCAGCCCATCCTCATCTAAATGAATTGCACACTTTATAAACAAATATAACTGATCTAATCAGAATACAATACAAATGTAACAAAATCACTCTACAAAACTGTCAGCAGGAAACATCAAGACAATGGCAAAAACATGCACCATCACTTATATGGGGGATGCAGAATATCATCTGATCCTTATAGTCATGTATTACAGCTTCCTGAATATTTTCCTAATACATAAATGTTTAGATTCCAAGGCTAGAAGGGACTATTGTGATCATTTAATCTGACCTTCTGTATAACAGATCCCTCAGAATTCCTCAGAAATAATTCCTAAAGCATATCTTCTAGAAAAACAACCAATCTTGATTTTAAAATTGTCAGTGATAAAGAATCTGCTATGACCCTTGGATAAGCTGTTCCAATGGTTAATTACACTGTGAAAAATGTACACCTTATTTCCAGTCTGAATTTGTCTAGCTTCAACTTCCAGCCACTGGATTGTGTTGCACCTCTTTCTGCTAGACTGAAGAGCTCATTATTAAATATTTATTCCCCATGGAGGTACTTAGAGGCTATAATTAAGTCACCCCTTAACCCTTCTCTTTGTTAAACTAAATAAATTAAGCTCCTTGAGTCTATCACTTTGAGTCTATCTAAGGAGTGTTTTCTACTTCTTGAATCATCTCCTGACTCTTCTCAGACACCTCTCCAATATATCAATATCCTTCTTTAATTGTACACGCCAGTACTGGACACAGTATTCCAGCAGAGGTCGCACAAGTACCAAATACAGGGGTGAAAAACAAAAAGTTTCCATTTTTGTTCAAGATTCCCCTGTTTATGCATCCAAGGATCTCGTTAGCCAGAGCACTGCACTGGGAACTTATGTTCAGCCAATTATCTGTCACGACTCCCAAATCTTTTTCAGAGTCACTCTTTCCCAGGATAGAGTGTCCCATCATAATTTCTCAAAAAATAATCAGAATCTTTTTGCAACAACTCTCAATATTTTGCATGCTCCAAATAGCAAGGATCAAGATCATTTGACACATTTATTTTATTGGGAGAGGAAGGGGGTTGGTTTTGCTTTTCAGGTGTCCCAGAGTCATAGGTACCTAGCTCTGTTTTGTGGGACATCTCAGCACACACACCCCAGAACTACACTGGTACACAGAACAATTGGGCAGTGGTGTGGTAAGTGACAGAATTTTTTTAGTATACTGTTTTGATCTAGGAGAAATATCCCTATTTTATACCTCATAAAGGTATATAATCAAAGTTATTTAAAAATATAAAACTTGGAAATTCAAAAAATATCATAAGTCTCCCATCCCCAGAACTTGCCCAATACATATAGAACCCCCGACCCATGGTTAGCTCTACGCTCCTGTGAAGTTCCATGATGGATGTGAAGTTACCACCATAATGCATGATTAAAAATTACACACAGCAGAAGTCAGCAAGTGGTGTAACCTGAAACACAAACATAAGCTATATTTAATGTAAATACACATTGATAGCCCTTCTTTTGTATTCCTTCTTGCAGATCACCTTTCAAAAGTTTTAGTTAGATTCAGCTAATACTATGTGATCCTTTTATTGCAGTTCTCCATCAACTACACCAACAAATAAGAAAGGATAAAAAAACTAAATAAATCTAAAGTAAATTTTGTGAGACACTTGAAAACTTCTTTTGATTTTTTTTTAATTATTGTCCTTTTTTTGAAGTTAGTATACACATTAGGTCCTGGCTTCTGTCAACAGTGAAAAATCAACTTTCAGTCTTACATTCACTTTAAAGTGATTACTGTTTCCCCACAACAATGCAGACCATGCCTCATAAATTTTCATGTATTTATACTCACAATACCTCTGCAACAAAGAGAAATGAAGGTTACTCACCTGAAATTGAAGTTCTTTGAGATGAACTCTATGCATTCAGAATCTCAGGATGTGCTGGTGGAATGATTCATAGCACTGTCCAGTAGAGCACACACACACTTGTCCCCTCACAGTTCCTGACCATTCTGAAGGCGAGGCTCTGAAAAGTGGAACGGTACTGCAGCCACACCTTAGTTCCTTCCTCTGTCTCCTCAGGTCCTAGACAGCAATCAGGACTCAAAAGAAGAGAGTAAGGCGGGCAAGGAGTATGAATGAATATAATCCATCTCAAAGAACTCTGATTCCAAGTGAGTAACAATACATTTCTTCTTTGAGTGGCCTCTATACATTCCAACTCCTGGGATAGTTTGATAAGCAATACTGTAAATTGAGGAAGATTTTATTAGAATTCAGTATCCTACTTTCCTCAACAGTATTGTGCATCAGATCTAGATGCTAAATCAAGAGTAATGTTTAGTACATGTGTAGATGGAGCTACATGTTGCAACCCTGCTGATTTTAATACATAATGGGAATATGGCTAAGGCATGCTGTCATGGTATAATTCCCCACTCTGAACCTTAGCGTCCAAAAGATGGGGTACCAGCATGAATTCCTCTAAGCTCAATTACCAGCTTAGAACCTTTGTAGCGCTGCCACCAACCAGGAATTCCAGTGCCTGGTACACTCTGGTCCCCACAAAACCTTGCCCGGGGACCACCAAGACTCAGTCCCTCTGGATCTTAACACAAGGAAAGTAAACCCTTTCCCTCACCGTTGCCTCTCCCAGGCTTCCCCTCCCTGGGTTACCCTGGAAGATCACTGTGTGATTCAAACTCCTTGAATCACAAAACAGAGAGGACAATTCACCTTTCTCCCTCCTTCTTTTTCCCCCTCCCAGACTCTTCCTGAGCAAAAATAATCCTGGTGCAGAGAGAAATCAGCCTCTCTCTCCCTCTTCCCTCCTTTCTCCCCACCAATTCCCTGGTGAATCCAGACCCAGTCCCCTGGGGTCTCACCAGAATAAAAAACAATTAGGTTCTTAAACAAAAAAAGCTTTTAATTAAAGAAAGAAAAAACAGTAAAAATTATCTTTGTAAATTTAAAAAAAATGTAATAGGTACAGGGTCTTTTAGCTATAGACACTGGGAACACCCTCCCAGCCTAAGTATACAAGTACAAATTAAAATCTTTTCAGCAAAATACCAATTTGAACTCCTCCCAGCCAAATACACATTTGAACTTCTTCCAACCAAATGCACATTTGCAAATAAAGAAAACGACCATAAGCCTAACTCGCTTTATCTACCTAGTACTCACTATTCTGAACTTATAAGAGCCTGTATTGGAGAGATTGGAGAGAAACTTGGTTGCACGTCTGATCCCTCTGAGCCCCCAGAGTGAACAACAACCAAACACTAACAGCACAGCACAAAAACTTCCCTCCCTCAAGATTTGAAAGTATCCTGTCCTCTGATTGGTCCTCTGGTCAGGTGACAGCCAGGCTTACTGAACTTGTTAACCCTTTACAGTCAAAGAGATATAAATTACTTCTGTGCTATTAACTTTTCTTACCTGTTTATGACACATGCCATAGATAAACCGTTTTGGCCCTTGTAGAATGCATGCCAATTTTTATGGAAAGAAGGTCAGAGTCTAGTTTGTAGGTCTCTTCAACACATAACCCAACCCATCTGAACAAAAAATGAGGTAAAACAGCCAGACACTTACTATTTTCTTTGAATGTTATAAAACGATTAGAGGATTTTCTAAAGTCTTTAGTCCTATTTAAATAAAAAGCTAATGTCATTTTAGCAACTAATGTGTAGAGTTTCCACTCACCTGAAGGTGCAGGAGGTCTGGGGAAAAATATCAGTAGACTAACTGCCTGATTAAGATGGAAGTTAGTAACCACCTTGTGGAGGAATTTAGGATGTGGATCGAGGACCACTTTGTCTTTGGGGAAACTGAAGAGTGGCTACACCACCAAGACTTGTATTTCACTTACTCTTCTGATAATAGTTTGTATAGTACATGTAAGTCTTGATTGACACACAAAATATCAATAAATCATTCATAGGCTCAAAGAGGGAGGAAGGGTCTCAGAGGTTGAGTGAGAACTAGGTTAAGGTTCCATGATGATATGTGATTTTTGACTGGCAGATATACATTCAGGGTAACCTTCATAAACTGTTTAATTGAGTCATGGGCAAACATAGATTGGCTGTGCACTGGTATACGGTAAGCTGAACTGGCAGCTAAGCGGATTACAGCAAGGAGAAGGAGAGACCAAATAGTTTCAGATGTAGCAAGTAATCAAGTTTGGACTGAAACAGGGGAGGCCCGTCCATATAGACAAACTAGGCGGTTGTCTAGAGTGCCAAGTTAAATGGAGCATCAAATTCAAGGAAAAAAGTCAAATTAAAAAAAAGTAAAAAAAAAAAAATGAAAAAGATGAAAACAAATACAAATAAAATAACGAAGACGTCATTATTTCAATTCCCAACACGAACAGAGGGAATATGAATTATAATTATTTCTCTACATTTCTGAGAATATGTCAAATCTTTTCTTTACTGCAAAAATAAATAATATTTTAGTGATTTTTTTTTCAATTTGCAATGTAGGGTCAAGATGACCCACTCTGCAATTTTGATAAGCAACAACTCAGCCACAGTGAAATATATCAGCCAGTGGCAAGAGCTGCAAAGCTAGTGACACCTAATTCTGATATACAACAAGGTTGCACAGCCGGAAATTTATGCAGAGATATTGCGAGTTGATACATGTCAAATGTCCATTTTAACATATGTTGCAGGTAGATGGTTAAGAATCGAGTGAACACTGTGGAAAATTGTGTTTCTTAGTGCCAAAGAATAAAGAATAATGTCTTTCAGCATTATAAATCCAAAACGTGAGCATCTTTAACAGTTTAATAACTCTTAAAGATGCTCACGTTTTGGATTTATAATGCTTGGATTTATAAACCTTAGCATTATTATTGGGCTGTATAATTATGAATTTTTCTTTGTTATAACTGGTTCTCATGTAATAAATAAGGTCCATAAAAGAAAAGTAACAGCGTTAACACTTAATAGACTACGAAAGTGATGACATCACACTCTAAGCGGGTAACCATGAAGAAGGGGATTACTTTCCAAACCACCAGTGCCAGGTTACAATGCCAAAAAAGGTCACTTTGGGTATGTCTACATCTACAATTTTGCAGCGCTGGTTGTTACAGCTGTATTAGTACAGCTGTATAGGGCCAGCGCTGCAGAGTGGCCACACTTACAGCAACCAGCGCTGCAAGTGGTGTTAGATGTGGCCACACTGCAGCGCTGTTGGGCGGCTTAAAGGGGGGTTCGGGGAATGCGAGAGCAAACCACGGGGAAGCAGGTCTCCTTCCCCGGTTTGCTCCAGTGTTCCCCGAACCCCCCTGCAAGCAGATCTCCTTCCCCGCGGTTTGCTCTCGCGTTCCCCGAACCCCCTCCGTGCAAGCAGGTCTCCTTCCCTGCGGTGTGCTCTCACGTTCCCCGAACCCCCGAGCAAGCAGGTCTCCTTCCCCGCGGTTTGCTCTCGCGTTCCCCGACCCCCCCTGCAAACCACGGGGAAGGAGACCTGCTTGCACGGGGGTTCGGGGAACACGAGAGCACACCGCGGGGAAGGAGACCTGCTTGCACGGGGGTTCGGGGAACGCGAGAGCAAACCGCGGGGAAGGAGACCTGCTTGCTCGGGGGTTCGGGGAACGCGAGAGCAAACCGCGGGGAAGGAGACCTGCTTCCCCGCGGTTTGCTCTCGCGTTCCCCGAACCCCCCTTCAAACCGTGGGGAAGGAGACCCGCTTGGGGGGGGGGATTCGGAGAACACCGGAGCAAACCGCGGGGAAGGAGACCTGCTTGATTACCAGAGAGGCTTCCTCAAGTATGCTGGGATACCTGCTTGTTCCACGGAGGTCAAGAAAAATGCTGGTAAGTGTCTACACTTGATTACCAGCGCTGGATCACCAGCGCTGGATACTCTACACCCGAGACAAAACGGGAGTACGGCCAGCGCTGCAAACAGGGAGTTGCAGCGCTGGTGATGCCCTGCAGATGTGTACACCTCCTAAGTTGCAGCGCTGTAACCCCCTCACCAGCGCTGCAACTTTGTGATGTAGACAAGCCCTTTGTTTCTGTGTAAACGCTGTAACTGTTTTAATAGGTAAATGAGTGTATGTTACTAGTCACTGAACCTTTAAGCAGTGAAAAGACGTGTTGGGATGGCTGCAATGTGATTTAAATCTCCAACCAAGTGGTGGGTGTGTCAGCCATCCTTAATGTTACAGTGCTTGCAGTTGGGAGCACAGTACATAACAATATTCAAATACCCCATGGCAGAAAGAGGAAAAAGAAAACTCTCAGGAGCTGAGTATCATAAACAAAAGGCTGAGAAGGGAAAGGACCAAACAAAATAGCAGGGATCCTTCCTGAAGTATCTTCTCTTTAATCCAAATAAATATGGAGACAGTTCATAGCATCCAGATGAAGGAATTTACTTGGAGAGGAGGGTAGCTCACATCCACAAAAAAGCAGTTTGGAAACTCAAGTTGATGGAAACTTACTTCAAGGTGAAGGCAGCTCACAGCATCAGACTGATATGGAAATGCAGAAAATTTATTCACCTTCAGAGAGACATGCAGAAATTGAAGTAAATGAAGTAGAAGGAAGAAAGGATGACGAAGTTACAAACAAGTTACAGTATGGCGTCCCAGCTTCATGGCCCAGATGTGATGACAGTGTGCAGCAAATTCTCATGGAATTTGGACCCTAACAAGTTCATGAATTTCCCTTCTTTAAGGATGGAAATAAAATAAAATTCTCTGCTCAGCATAACAAGAGGAAACTCATTAATGGGGAAGAAACTGGTTACAATATTCAGTGTCAAAGGACTCTGTGTTTTGTTTTTGCTGCAAGTTGTTTAGAAATCAAGCAATTGGTACATCACTTACTGAAAATGGTTCAAAGGACTGGAAAAACATCTCTTCAATTCTCTCTTCACATGAAAGTAGTACAGAACATTTGGAATGTTTTCAGAATTGGAAAGAACTTGAATTACGATTAAAAAAAGAAAACCTATCAAAGAAAATTTGTGTGTGATTAAGGAAAAAGAAGAATATTGGCAACAAATATTAGAGTGTCTGATTGCTTTAGTAAGAGTTCTCAGTGGGCAAAATTTAGCATTCTGCAGCTGCAGTAGAAATGAAAAATTACACACTCCAGGTAAAGGAAACTTTTTAAAAGTTGTTGAATACCTAGCTTTGTTTGATTCAGTCATGAAGGAGCATTTATGTAAAATAATAGATCATGAAACACAGATTCATTACTTAGGAAAAAATATGCAGAATAAACTGATTTAAATCCTAGTAAATGCCATTAAAAAGAAAATTGTAGAAGCTGCCCATTCTGCAAAATACTTTTCAATAATACTGGACTGTACACCAGATGTGAGTCATGTTGAACAAATGACGATGATCATTTGTTTTGTGGATATGGAAAAGTCTGCAGATGAAGATAATGTTCAAGTGCTCACAAAGGAACCTTTTTTGGGTTTTGTACCACTGAAGGAGACGACTGGAGCATTTATGACTGAAACTATTCTACAAGAGCTTGAAACAATGCCATTATCTGTTGAAAACTTATGTGGCCAAGGCTATGATAATGGGAGTAATATGAAGGGTAAAGACAATAGTGTGCAAAGGAGAATGATGGAAATCAATCCTAGGGCCTTTTTTGTTCCTTGCAGTGCACATTCTCTGAATTTGGTTGTCAATGATGCTGCTAGATGCTGTTTGGAGGTAAGCAGTTTCTTTGATCTGGTGCAACATGTTTATGTATTTTTCTCAGGCTTAACACATCGTTGGGAGATTCTGACTCACCATGTTAATTCTCTAACTGTGAAACCACTTAGTCAGACAAGATGGGAGAGTCACATTGATGCTTTGAAGCCTCTTCGCTATGGACTTGGAAATATTTATGATGCTCTAATTGAAATTTCTGATGATACTACTTTTAGTGGATCATCTGGCAATATGGCATGTTCAGACACAGAAGCTCTTGCAAATGGCCTTTCCAAGTTCCAATGTGTGACTTCGCTCATTTTGTGGTACAATATCCTTTTTGAAATTAACCTCACTAGTAAGCAGCGTCAGGAAAAGAACTTGAACATACATTCTGCTATTCAAAAACTGCAGCAAACTAAAAACGTTCTGGAGGAATTCAGAAGTGATGAAGGGTTTGAAAGAACACTGGTAGATTCTCTCGTACTTGCTGAAGAAATAGACTTTCCAACAGAATTTGAACCAGAGCCAGAGCATTCAGCAAAGGAAACAGCAGTTTTCATATGAAGAACAAGACACACACCATTCAGAACCCAAAACAAAGGCTCAACGTGGATTTCTACTTTGCAGGCCTTGATACTGCTATTCACTCAATTGACGAAAGATTTCAACAGATGCAGCAGCTAGAGTCAGTATTTGGTTTTCCATATGATATCCACAGCTTGCAAAAGAAAACAGAAAAACAGATAAGAGAATTTTTTGTAAAACTGGAGTCGGCATTGACTCGTGAAAATTCAAAAGACATTGATGCTACAGATTATGTAGTGAATTTCAAGCTTTCTCAAGATGACTTAAGAAACATTCCACTCCTGAAGAAGTACTGAAGTTTGTTTGGGAAAATAAACTTACAGTTTTCCAAACATTTGTATAGCTCTAAACATTCTTTTAACTTTGCCAGTTTCCATAGCTAGTAGGGAATGTAGCTTTTCAAAGTTAAAATTGGTAAAAACATATCTGCATTCAACAATGGTGCAAGAGAGACTTATTGGACTTGCCAAAATGTCAGTAGACCATGAAATAGCTGGAAAACTGGATCTAAAAGAACTAGTGACTGAATTTTCAAAACTTAAAGCAAGAAAAGTCATGTTTTAAAAGCACAGAGTGTTTTTTATTCAGAGAGTGTTTTGTAAATACAGGTTAAAGTTCATTGAAGAGTTTTCTTACTTCTTTCTATATTGGATGTGGCGGTAATGGCAGTTAAATCATGGATGATTTTTTATTTGTAATAATAAAAATTATAATTAACATTTTTAATGCATTTTTATTTGAAATCTGATTGAAATATCATTTAGCTGTCATGTACAAATCTATTCTAAAAAATTCCATGTCTTTATTTTATCTGATCTCAGAAACATTGGCTGGACAGACGGATGGACAAACCGAATAATTAAGCCTCTGTTTAAAAAAAAATGCTTAAAAAACATTAAAAGGAAAAAAGGGGCAAAATGTTTCCCAGTTTACCAAAAACCTCAGCCTAGATCTGCCCTTGGGGTTTGGGGGCGCCAACTGCAGGTTCGCCTAGGGCGCCAGTTGCTAACAACTAGTCTAGGGCCACCCCTAGACTGAAATGACGCTGACTGAAGGTGTTACATTGTTTGATGCCTAAAGAAAAAATCTTTTCCACTTGAGGTCACAGAACTTACAAACAGATTGCTTTCTAGAGTTTAACAGGATATATGTTGTACCATTTCTTTAGACCAGCTAGAGACCTACAGCTCCTGCTGGCAAGCGTAGATACTGAGGGGCTACGTGAAAGATCCAGTTGTCCTACTAAGATAACGTATCTGTAATCACAGGGAAAAAGACGATTACTCACCTTTGTAACTGTTGTTCTTTGAGATGTGTTGCTCATATCCATTCCAGTTAGGTGTGCGCGCGCCGCGTGCACGTTCGTAGGAAGACTTTTACCCTAGCAACACTCCGTGGGTTGGCTGGGCGCCCCCTGGAGTGGCGCTGCCATGGCGCCGGATATATACCCCTGCCGACCCAACCGCCCCTCAGTTCCTTCTTGCCGGCTACTCCGACAGTGGGGAGGGGGGCGGGTTTGGAATAGATGAGCAACACATCTCGAAAGACAACAGTTACAAAGGTAACCGTCTTTTCTTCTTCGAGTGATTGCTCATATCCATTCCAGTTAGGTGATTCCTAAGCCTTACCTAGGTGGTGGGGTCGGAGTGAGATGTGGCAGAATGCAAAACTGCTGAGCCAAAGGTTGCATCATCTCTAGACTGTTGAATCAGAGCATAATGCGAAGCAAAAGTGTGGACCGAGGACAGAGGTAGCTGCGCGACATATTTCCTGGATTGGTACACGAGCCAGGAAGGCAGCAAATGAAGCCTGAGCCCTGGTAGAATGTGCGGTGAGATGGCCCGAGGGAACATGAGCCAAGTCATAGCAAGTGCGGATGCACGCTGTCACCCAAGAGGAGATCCTCTGGGAGGAGATAGGTAGGCCCTTCATTCGGTCTGCCACTACAACAAAGAGTTGGGGCGATTTACGAAAGGGCTTCGTCGGTTCGATATAAAATGCAAGCGCCCTACGGACATCTAGGGAGTGCAATTGTTGTTCCCGTCGTGATGAGTGCGGCTTCGGGAAGAAGACCAGAAGGAAGATGTCCTGATTGGTATGGAAGGCCGATACCACTTTAGGGAGGAACGCTGGGTGTGGTCGCAACTGCACCTTGTCCTTGTGAAAGACTGTGTACGGTGGGTCCACCGTGAGCGCCCAAAGCTCGGAGACTCATCTGGCCAATGTAATGGCTACGAGGAAAACTGTCTTCCAGGACAGGTATAGCAGCGAGCAAGTGGCCAACGGCTCGAATGGTGGAGACATAAGTCTGTTTAAGGCTAGGTTGAGGTCCCAGGTAGGGGCAGGGTGGCGTACTGGGGGTATAGGCGCTCCAAGTCCTTGAGGAACCTGGAAACTATAGGGTGTGAAAACACGGAGCGGCCACTTTCTCCTGGGTGGAAGGTAGAAATGGCCCCCAAGTGCACCCTCGATGATGATACCGCTAGGCCCTGCTGTTTGAGAGAACAGAGGTAGTCCAGGATGGTGGGGATCAAGACCTCGATGGGAGTAACATTTTGCATTTTGCACCAGCAGGAGAAATGCTTCCACTTGGCCAGATACATAGACCGAGTGGAAGGTTTTCTGCTACCCAGGAGTACTTGTTGCACTGGGGCAGAGCAACGTAACTGTGACTGGGTTAAACATGCAGGAGCCATGTTGTGAGGTGAAGGGACTGCAGGTCTGGGTGGTGAAGTCTGCTGTGGTCCTGAGTTATGAGGTCTGGATGACGAGGCAGAGTGATTGGGTTGGCTATCGACAGGTCGAGCAACATGGTGTACCAGTGTTGCCTGGGCCACGCAGGGGCGATCACGATCAGGTGAGCTCTGTCCCTGCGGAGCTTTGATAGGACCTTGTGAACCAACGGGAGTCATGGAAAGGCGTAAAGTAATTGGCTCTTCCACGGAATCAGGAAGGCATCCAAGATCGAACCCCGGGAGAGACCTTGGAAGGAGCAGTACTTCTGGCATTTCCTGTTCTCGCGGGGATGCGAATAGGTCTATGTGGGGAATTCCCCACTTCCGGAAGACAGAATGTATAATGTCCAGATGAATTGACCACTCATGAGACAGGAAGGATCTGCTGAGTTGATCTGCCAGAGTGTTCCAAACTCCTGGGAGAAAGGACGCTACCAGGTCTATCAAGTGGGCTATGCAAAAGTCCCAGAGTTGGATCGCCTCCCGACAAAGGGGGGAGGATTGTGTCCCTCCCTGCTTGTTAATGTAGTACATGGCCGTTGTGTTGTCTGTAAACATTGAGACACAACGGCCCTGTAGATGTTGCCGGAATGCCTGGCACGCCAGGCGGACTGCTCTCAGTTCTTGGACATTTATGTGTAACGCTAGCTCCTGAGACGATCAAAGGTCTTGAGTGCGTAGATGTCCAAGGTGAGCACCCCAGCCGAGAGATGACGCATCCATCGTCAGGGACATGGAGGGCTGTGGTGGATGGAACGGCAGTCCTGCACACACCAGGGAGGGCGTCAGCCACCAGTCGAGGGAGCCTAGGATGCTCGGGGGAATGGTGACTATCATGTCTACGGCGTCCCTGCCTGGGTGGTAAACCAAGGCAAGCCAAGTTTGAAGGGGATGCAGACGTAGTCTGGCGTGCTTGGTCATGAACGTGCAGGCAGCCATGTGACTGAGGAAGCCGAGACAAGTGCAAGCCAAAGTTGTTGGGAAGTTTTGAAGGCTTTGTAAAATTGATACTATTGCCTGAAATCGGGGTCGTGGTTAACTGGCCCTTGTGAGACTGGAGTCCAGGATGGCCCCAATTAACTCTATTCTTTGTGTGGGCACTAGGGTAGATTTCTCTAGGTTGATCATCAGGCCTAGTTGCATGAAGAGGTCCTTGACGCTCAGATGACTGGTGACTTAGGCCTCGGAGGTCCCCCGAATAAGTCAGTCGTCAAGGTACGGGAAGACATGTATTCGACAACAATGGAGGGAGGCAGCGACTACAGCCATGCACTTCATGAATACCCAAGGGGCTGTAGAGAGGCCAAATGGAAGGACCGTAAACTGAAAATGCTGATGGTTGACCACAAACCGGAGGTACCGTCTGTGCGGAGGGTAAATGGTGATGTGGAAATATGCGTCCTTCATGTCGAGGGCAGCATACCAGTCTCCCGGATCCAAGGATGGGATGATTGTCCCCAGGGATACCATGCAGAACTTCAACTTTTTCATGAACGTGTTCAGTCCTCGCAGGTCTAGGATAGGCCTGAGGCCTCCTTTCGCCTTGGGGATTAGGAAATACCGGGAATAGAACCCCTTGCCCCTTAAGTCCTTCGGTATCTCCTCTATAGCTCCCATGGCAAGGAGCGTCCGTACCTCTTGCAAGAGGAATTGCTCATGAGAGGGGTCCCCGAAGAGGGACAAGGAGGGGGGTTGGGAGGGAGGGAGTGAAATAAACTGGAGGTGGTATCCGAATTCTACCATGCGTAGGACCCAATGATCCAAGGTTAATTAGGTCCACACAGGGAGGAACGGGGAAAGGAGGTTGTAAAACTGAAAAGGATCCTGGGAGACAACTGGTACACTGCCCAAGGGCGCACCTTCAAAAGTTAGGTTTGGATCCCGTCGTTGGCTTGGAGGGACCGTTATTCTGACCCCCTTGAGGTCCAGACTGTCGTCTGCGGTTGCCTCGACCTTGCCTCCTGCCAAAGTCCTGTCCTGGTCTAGGCGGGGGGTAAGGGCATTGAGGTTGGGTGTGGAAGGATCTTCGTTGAGTCTGTGGTGTATGCATCCCAAGCAAATGCACAATCACTCGATTACCTTTCAGACTCTGTAGCCTAGGGTCCGTCTTCTCGGAGAACAGACCCTGGCCGTTGAATGGCAAGTCTTGGATAGTGTGCTGAAGTTCAGGTGGCAGGCCTGACACCTGAAGCCATGATATACACCTCATGGCGATTCCAGAGGCCACAGTTCTGGCTGCCGAATCGGAAGTGTCCAGCGAGGCCTGGAGAGAAGTTCTCGCCACCTTCTTTCCTTCCTCCAATAGTGCCTTAAATTCTTGGCAGGAGTATTGCGGGACCAGCTCTGTGAATTTTCCTACCACCTCCCAGGTGTTGTAATTATACCTGCTAAGTAGGGCTTGCTGGTTCGCCACCCTGAGTTGGAGGCCCCCCGCGGAGTAGATTTTATAGCCCAACAAATCCATGCACCTAGCCTCCTTAGATTTTGGGGCAGGGGCTTGCTGGCCATGGCGCTCCCATTCATTTACGGACTGTACGACCAGTGAGCAGGGAGGAGGGTGCACATATAAGTACTCGTACCCCTTAGAGGGCACCATGTACGTCCGTTCCACTCCTCTGGCTGTGGGCGGAATAGATGCCGGGGACTGCCAGATTGTATCTGCCTTAGCTTGAATCGATCAAATGAACGGTAAGGCCACTCGAGCTGGTGCATCCGCCGACAATATATCTACCATGGGGTCCTCAACCTCCAGAACCTCCTCCACCTGCAGGTTTATATTCAGGGCGACGTGCCTCAGGAGGTCCTGGTGTGCCCTGAAGTCAATTGGAGGAGGGCCCGATGAGGAGGTCCCTGCTACCACTTCATCCGGGGAAGAGGAAGATGAAAGGTCCAGGATGAGTGGGTCCTGTATGGTCTCCTGATCATGGGGGACATCAGGGACCGGTGGGACCTGAGGGTCCGGTGCATGGATGGAAGCTTCCTCCGTACTCGCAGGAGGCGGGCGGCTGACAGTGGCCTCTGGCACCCAGTGTTCTGATGGAATGGAGCGTGATGTCACTGCGGGTCCACCTTGGGCTTGGTGATATACCCAAGGTTTCCAGAAGGACCACTGATAAGGTCCCTCGTCTGGGCCGTGGGTCTCTTGGAAGACTCGGCTGTGTGTATCTGAATCACGGTCATGTGCATAGGCGGCACTGTCTGCGTGTGATGATACTGATATATGGCAAGACGGCCACGGAGGAGCTGAAACCACTTGGGAAGGGTCTCTGCGTCTGGTTGATCCGTCTCCACACAGCACCGGAGAACAGTACCGGATGCCGTACCGGTACCGGGAATGAGACCGGGACCTGCGACCGGAGCGGTGCCAGGAGGTCGACCGGGACCTCGAAGCTCTACGTTGAGAGCGGCTGTGAGAGGCGCGGTGCCATGAACGGTGCCGGGAGCTGGATTGGTGCTGACAGTATCGGGTCGGCGAGCGCAATCTCGAACGGTGCCGCGAGTACAACCGGTACAGAGATGGAGAGTGGTACTGGGAGTGCGAGCGGGATCGGTGACGGGACTGAGAACGCCGGCGGGACCTCAATCGTGACGGGTGCCTTTCAGCGGTGCCGAGCGAGTACGGTCTCATCAGGGCAGGCTTGCCTACTGATTGGATAACCCGCACCGGCGGTGCCGGGGGTTGAGGCAACGCAGGCTCTGTCAGGGCAATCATCTCCCTTGCCGTAGAGAATGTCTCCGGAGTGGAGGGAACAATAAGCTCAACCACGGCGCATGCCGGGCAGCTGTCAGGCACCGGACTCGACGACTCTTGAGAGGCCGGAATCAATGGCGCCGAAGTTGTCGGTGCCACGGCAGTTGTCGGTGCCGGGCGGTCCAACTTAGGCGGGTGCTCTGACTGCAACGTAGGCACAGGAGTCGCAGGAGTCTTGTGCCTCTTGACCCACGGGGAGAGAGAGCAGTACCAGCAGGCTTCTGGGCCGGCGACGGTTGGTGCCGAGGGGCCTTCACAGTGCCAGTGCGCTCCGGTGCTGAAGATGCACTTCTCCCCAGTGCGGACTGTCCGGCACTCGGTGCCGAGGGCGGAGGAGTAAGGGTTGCCTCCATCAGGAGCTGTTTGAGACGAAAGTCCCGCTCCTTTTTCATCTGCGGCTTGAAGGCCCTGCAGATGTGGCACTTGTCTGTGAGGTGGGATTCCCCCAGGCACTTAAGGCAGGAGTTGTGAGGATCTCCTGTCGGCATCGGCTTGTGACAAGCCGAGCATGGTTTGAAACCAGGTGAACCGGGCATGGGCCCCGGCATTGGGTGAGGGGAAAGGGCTAATCCCCAATCCTTCTTAACTATATACAATAACTACTTTAAAGAACTCAAAAAACTAGGTAGAAATATAGAAAATTGAACTATATGCACAATAACGATGAAAGAACTACGAGAAGCTAGGGAGATGGAGATCAGCTAAGCCGCGCTCCACTGTTCCAGCGACCGACACGGGCGGTAAGAAGGAACTGAGGGGCGGTTGGGTCGGCACGGGTATATATCCGGAGCCAGGGCGGCGCCCCTCAAGGGGGCGCCCTGCCGACCCACCGAGTGTTGCTAGGGTAAAAATCTTCTGACGAACGTGCACGCGGCATGTGCACACCTAACTGGAATGGATATGAGCAATCACTTGAAGAAGAATAATGACATACTTCTTTAGAGACATGAAGGAGATCCAAAAATCATTGCTCCAGCATGGGCAAAACAGTAATCAGAATTATTCTGGAACTGTCTTGCTTTATCTTCTATATCACTCTATGGATTAGAGGAAATGAAGAAAAGATGTAGAATAGAAAAATTCCCCAGTCAAATAGGAACACATCTGAAGTGGACAGGCTGTGTGCTCCTGCTCTGAAGCATTTGGCATTGTAACTGCAAAAAGATCACTATCCAGATGACTCTTAAAGCCAAAGACTTTCTCTGTCAGAGGCAGTTTAGGGGGGTAGCTGCTTCTGGACCTGCTGAATTGATCCACTAGTGCGTTCTCTTCTGCTGTTAGGTGAAGTGCTATAAAATAAATGTTACGATTAGGGCCCTAGCAAATTCACGTCTGTGAAAAACATGTCACAGACCATGAAATCTGATCTCCCCCATGAAATTTGGCTATTGTAGGAGTGGGACAGGGCTAGGGATGCCCCAACTGGAGGCTCCTACATGCTCCAGGCTCCAACAGCTAGTCCCAGCCCAGGCTGAGGAAGGATGGGACTTCCTCTTCCCCTGCAGGGGCAGCTCCTGGAGCCTGGTCAGACTTACCTCCAGGAACATCTCCTGGCTGCAGGAAGGTCCATGGCTGCTGGCTGAGAGCCCAGTTCTGAAGGCAGCACAGAAGCGAAGGTGGCTGTCAGCCCCCAACTGTGGGGGGAGGGGTCGGAGGCTGGTGGGAACATCTGGACATATGGAAAACCATGCCACTCATATGCTGCGACTCTTACTTCTGTGCTGCTGCTGGCAGTGGCACTGGCTTTAGTTGGGCGCCCCGGCAGCAACCACTGTTTTCTGGCTGTCCAGTTCTGAATGCAGTGATCCGGAGAGCAGCAGCGTAGAAGTAAGGGTGGCAATCCCACAGCCCTCTATGATAGCCTTGTGAGCCCACACCCCATGACTTTCTTTTGGGTCAGGACCCCCATGGTCACAATACCATGAAATTTTAGATGTAAACATCTGAAACCATGAAACTGATCATTTTAAAAATCCTGTGATTGTGAAATTGACCCCAATGGACTGTGAACTTGGTAGTATCCTAGTTATGATGGATCCTACAGGCGTAAGGAATAACCTCTTCTCTACTTATTCACATGGTATCTAGATGTCGATTTAGTATCTTTCATCTTTGAGGATGTCATCAGTTTTTAGAACTGAACAACCCATCTCCCTTAAAACAGATCACAGAACTAAAGAAGATTGTCTCTTCTCCATCACCAAGTTTCTGTCTCTCAGATCTGAGGACCGCTCAGAGAGGAGGAAGATGGATATCAGCCACTACTATTAATGCTCTCTTTGGATCCAGTGATGGTGTCAGAACTGGAGCAGGGACAGATCTAGCATCACATGCCTGGAAAATACCACATCTGAGGAAATAGCCACACAACACTGGGCTTTGAAGTGGAACCCAGAACTGACTTGAATCTCAAAGTTAGAACCACAGAGAGTACATCAGTATCAGACAGATCTGGTAAGTCTGATGAGTGGCATCTGGCACTGCTAACAGTGGCAATCTTCTCCCTCAACCTCTTCTTCTTCAAAACCAATATAGCTGGAACCTACATGGCTTTAAGTTCCTTGACAGGCTAACAGTCTTTTCCATTCCCAGTGCCTTTAGAGCCATGACATCTTTGTTCCATGACTCAGAAACTAGCATCGACAAATATCCCAATGACTGATATTCAGGCAAGTCCTTAAAGATAGCCATCTTCTCCGAGAGATGGAGCTGATACTTACATATCACAGCTTGATTTGAAGTATCAGACGGGTAGCCGTGTTAGTCTGGATCTGTAAAAGCAGCAAAGAATCCTGTGGCACCTTATAGACTAACAGACATTTTGGAGCATGAGCTTCGTGGGTGAATAAGATGCATGTAGTGGAAATTTCCAGGGGCAGGTATATATATGCAAGCAAGCTAGAGATAACGAGGTTAGTTCAATCAGGGAGGATGAGGCACTGTTCTTGCAGTTGAGGTGTGAAAACCAAGGGAGGAGAAACTGGTTTTGTAGTTGGCAAGCCATTCACAGTCTTTGTTTAATCCTGAGCTGATGGTGTCAAATTTGCAGATGAACTGAAGCTCAGCAGTTTCTCTTTGAAGTCTGGTCCTGAAGTTTTTTTGCTGCAGGATGGCCACCTTAAGGTCTGCTATAGTGTGGCCAGGGAGGTTGAAGTGTTCTCCTACAGGTTTTTGTATATTGCCGTTCCTAATATCTGATTTGTGTCCATTTATCCTTTTCCGTAGAGACTGTCCAGTTTGGCCGATGTACATAGCAGAGGGGCATTGCTGGCATATGATGGCGTATATTACATTGGTGGACGTGCCAGTGAATGAGCCGCTGATGGTGTGGCTGATCTGGTTAGGTCCTGTGATGGTGTCGCTGGTGTAGATATGTGGACAGAGTTGGCATCGAGGTTTGTTGCATGGATTGGTTCCTGAGCTAGAGTTACTATAGTGCGGTGTGCAGTTACTGGTGAGAATATGTTTCAGGTTGGCAGGCTGTCTGTGGGCGAGGACTGGCCTGCCATCCAAGGCGTGCGAAAGTGTGGGATCATTGTCCAGGATAGGTTGTAGAACCTTGATGATGGGTTGGAGGGATTTTAGCTGGGGACTGTATCTGATGGCCAGTGGAGTCCTGTTGGTTTCTTTCTTGGGTTTGTCTTGCAGTAAGAAGCTTCTGAGTACACATCTGGCTCTGTTGATCTGTTTCCTTATTTCCTCGTGCGGGTATTGTAGTTTTGAGAATGCTTGGTGGAAATTTTGTAGGTGTTGGTCTCTGTTTGAGGGGTTAGAGCAGATGCGGTTGTACCTCAGTGCTTGGCTGTAGACAATGGATCGTGTGATGTGCCCGGGATGGAAGCTAGAGGCATGAAGGTAGGCATAGCGGTCGGTAGGTTTTCAGTATAGGGTGGTGTTAATGTGACCATCACTTATTTGCACCATGGTGTCTAGGAAGTGGACCTCCTGTGTAGATTGGTCCAGGCTGAGGTTGATGGTGGGGTAGAAGCTGTTGAAATCGTGGTGGAATTTTTCCAGAGTCTCCTTCCCATGGGTCCAGATGATGAAGATGTCATCAGTGTAGCACAGGTAGAGAAGGGGCGTGAGTGGACGAGAGCTGAGGAAGCGTTATTCCAGGTCGGCCATAAAAATATTGGCATATTGTGGGGCCATGCGGGTGCCCATAGCGATGCCACTGATCTGGAGATATATATTGTCATCAAATTTGAAATAGTTGTGTGTGAGGATAAAAGCACACCGCACCATAGTAACTCTAGCTCAGGAACCAATCCATGCAACAAACCTTGATGCCACCAACTCTGTCCACATATCTACACCAGCGACACCATCACAGGACCTAACCAGATCAGCCACACCATCAGCGGCTCATTCACCGGCACGTCCACCAATGTAATATACGCCATCATATGCCAGCAATGCCCCTCTGCTATGTACATCGGCCAAACTGGACAGTCTCTACAGAAAAGGATAAATGGACACAAATCAGATATTAGGAACGGCAATATACAAAAACCTGTAGGAGAACACTTCAACCTCCCTGGCCACACTATAGCAGACCTTAAGATGGCCACCCTGCAGCAAAAAAACTTCAGGACCAGACTTCAGAGAGAAACTGCTGAGCTTCAGTTCATCTGCAAATTTGACACCATCAGCTCAGGATTAAACAAAGACTGTGAATGGCTTGCCAACTACAAAACCAGTTTCTCCTCCCTTGGTTTTCACATCTCAACTGCTAGAACAGTGCCTCATCCTCCCTGATTGAACTAACCTCGTTATCTCTAGCTTGCTTGCACATATATACCTGCCCCTGGAAATTTCCACTACATGCATCTGACAAAGTGGGTATTCACCCACGAAAGCTCATGCTCCAAAATGTCTGTTAGTCTATAAGGTGCCACAGGATTCTTTGCAGCTTGATTTGAGACTCTGACGCCTAACTGGATGAGAAGATCTTCCTGCCCAAAGTATCCAGCATCTTGCCTTTCCTGTCAGATTGGGTATAATACATCTTGCCTCCTTTTACCCATTGGACAGCTGCAGCTGCCACCACAGAGCTGGAAGTAGGATTTGTATGAAATAGAAAGAAGCTCTTGTAGTACAGCTGGTAAACACGATCAGCCTTCTTAGACACATGATTCAACCAGATCCTTTTGGTAAGAGTCCTTCCAATTCTAATTTTGTTATTTTGGAATTAGGGATGCTCAGAATATCAAAAACAGGATGAGAGGTCTCTTCTAGCTAGTATCTCCAAAAGTAAAAGATGTTGCTCATGAATGGCAACTTCAGAAAGAGAAGATTGTGCAGCAACTCCTGTGTTGTCATTTGGTAAACAGGTTCGAAGTCAATGTCATGGAATTTTACTTCTCCCATAGGATCTTCTTCTGAAAACATATCTTGCATCACCATAGGGAAGTGATCTCTATATCCTGGTGTTATAGGCTAATCTATGAATTTTTAACTATTTGTTTCAACATCTTTCCAGGTACCAAAGTTAGGCTGTCTGGTCTAGAATTCCCCAGATTCTCTGTGTTCCTCTTTTTAAAGGTAGGTCTATGTTTGCTCTCATTCAGTCTCTGGGACCTCACCTGTCCATTTGTGAGTCCTTGAAGATAACTGCTAATGGTTCCAAGATTGCTTCAGCTATTTCCTTAATGCTCCCTAGGATGAATTTTACCAGAGCCTGCTGACTTGAACTCAAACTTATCTAAATATTTGTTTAACTTGTTCTTTTCTTAATTTGGCTTGCATTCCTTCCCTTAAACACCTAGTATGGGCATCAGAGGCAGGAAATATGGCAGGACAAGACCGACATCTCTTAAAGTCTAGCTGTTCTACTTTTATATCCACCATGGGATCTGGGAGACTGCACCCAGGGGCAGAACCAAATGGATCTTTACAAATTTAAATAAAAATATTTTGGAGTAAAATAAAGCAATTATACTGTACTAATCCTAATTAACTATGACTAAAAACTAGCTAAAGGCATGGTATTGCTTGAAGAGGTGAATCTGAGTCAGATCTGGAGAGATTCCAGTCAGTCTGGCACTGCAGCTGGAAGAGAACGAAGGGAGGCAAAGCATCACATTCCCGTTTACAGGTTCATTCTCAGAATGTTCAAGTAAAGTGAAGGGACAGGCAGAAGGAGGCAAGAGAGTGCTCCAATGGGCTACAAACTGTTTTATTGTCCAAGCTGCACCCCGGCACACCCCAAGAGTGAGAATGCATGGAGGTCAAAGAAGTGCTATTAACCCCATTTTACACAACTGAGGTATCAGAGACTTGCCCAAGGTCATATACAGGGAGTCTGTAGCAGAACAGGGAATTGAATGCTGATCTCTGAAGTCCCACTCCAGCATTTTAACCACTCAACCATCCTTCTTCTCCAAGTAAAGTAAGTAAAACTAAAAGCAAGCATACGTTTTATACTGATGACTTATAAAATACACAAATGGACCCCATACCTCTTTCTCAGAAAAGAAACCAAAGGTCTTGCACGCTTCGTATCAAATGGGTATGCTTTTAACATAAATCAAACTATTATGTCCCTATGCTTTTCATGTGTATATATTTGCATTGGTTTTGTCACTACTTGCTTTCTTTCAAGCAGACAGATTTTCAATCAATTAGGAATGGAGGAAAAAAAATGTTATTTTAGCTATCCAAAATCCATATTCTTTTCTCTGTAATTTGCAGTGCTGGCATAGAGCTATAACATCTTACACAACTGAAAAAGATCTTTTAGAATATTTTACCTTTGTTGTTTCCGCACTAAGAGAAGTGCAAATGGCAACCCTTTTTCAAAATTTATTTCTAAACTCCACAGTGTTAAGAATGATATTTTTAGGATTTTAAAAAAATAAAGCACTGAAACATTGCTGTTTCTTATAAAGAAGAACCCAGCTGTCAATCATTCTCCCTCTTGCAGCACAAATATACTTTTCAGCGTTCACTTCTCACTCCCCTTATATGTAATATAGGCAGCTTAGACCTAAATAAATTTAAAGAAATGCAGAAGTTAAATACATACATTATTATGATGATGACAGAAAAGGCAATGAATGTCTTGCGGCTTGATTTGCTTTCTTTGTTAAGGAAGAAAAAGCTAATTATTCGCAGCTGTCAACCATGAAGGCCTAGACTTATTTAAGTCAACATTAGCCTTGGATAAACTAAAACATTTTTCATATTTTACCCTGATTGTTTTTTCTTCTTGGAAAACAGAATTTTATTATAAAATATTAATCATCCTGCAGAACAGTGAAGCAGAAATACTTGAGATATAAAAACTATAGATTTGTATCCTTTTTCAAAAACAATTCGTAATATTTCAAAGACACTGATGTCCAAAATACACTTATAATATTAATTCTGTAATTAGGATAACCAAAATATAGACAGATGTAAAGCCTCTCAATGCAAAGTAATGTTAAAAAAAAATCTAAATTCATAAAACCGTTAGTTGCAAAAATATACTTTATGGATGACTAGAAGAAGCACCTATGTTAAATTATTAAATAAAGCAAAGGTTGCGATGTGCATTGGGAAAAGTAAAACTGCAGCCTTGGCTACACTTGGAGGTCTGCAGCGCTGAGAGTTACAGCTGTCTTCGTACAGCTGCATAGGGAAAGCGCTGGAGTGTGGCCACACTGCAGCATTTGCAGCACTGTTGGGAGTGGTACATTATGGGCAGCTATCCCACAGAGCACCTCGTCCCATTTTGGCGCCGTGGGTTGTGGGAAGGGGACGGAAGGGTGCGGGTCATTCTGCTTCCTGTCCCAACGCCCCGTGATGCATCGCTTTGTATCCCAGCAGTCCCTGTTTTTCTGTCCACATTTGGCGCCATTGTGACTTTCCCAACGGTTTCCGTGCAGCGTGATTTCTGTGGGAAATGGAGCCCGAACTGCTGAGGACTTTGCTGATGAGTCTCGCCAGCACATCACGTTTGGCAGTTGAGCTATTCCTTAAGCTCCAAAGTGATGAGGAATCCGACAATGATTGCGAGTCGCCTGACACGTACGACGCAACATTGCTTGTGGCTTTGACGGAAATGCTCAGCACCGTAGAACGCCGCTTTTGGGCTCGGGAAACAAGCACTGAGGGGTGGGATCACATCGTCATGGAAGTCTGGGATGACAAGCAGTGGCTGCAGAACTTTCGGATGAGAAAAGCCACTTTCATGGGACTGTGTGAGGAGCTCACCCCCACCCTGCAGCGCAAGGACACGCGATTGAGAGCTGCCCTGCTGGTGGAGAAGCGGGTGGCTATTGCAATCTGGAAGCTGGCAACTCCAGACAGCTGCCGATCGGTTGCGAACCAGTTTGGAGTGGGAAAATCGACCATTGGAGTCGTTTTAATGCAAGTTTGCAGGGCCATTAATCGCATCCTGCTTAGAAGAACCGTGACTCTGGGGAACGTGCAGGACATTGTGGATGGCTTTGCACAAATGAGTTTCCCTAACTGTGGAGGGGCAATACATGGGCCGAATATTCCTTTTCTGGCACCACCCCACTTAGCATCCGAGTATGTTAATCGGAAGGGGTATTTCTCTATGGTTCTCCAGGCGCTTGTGGATCACCATGGGTGTTTCATTGACATTAACACAGGCTGGCCTGGAAAGGTGCACGATGCACGAATCTTTCGGAACACTGGCCTGTTCAGGAAGCTGCAGGCAGGGACTTTTTTCCCAGACCGGAAGATCACGGTAGGGGACGTTGAAATGCCCATTGTGATCCTTGGAGACCCCGCTTACCCGTTAATGCCTTGGCTCATGAAACCGTATACAGGGAAGCTTGAAAGGAGCAAGGACCGGTTCAACTACAGGCTGAGCTGGTGCCAAATGACTGTGGAGTGTGCTTTTGGCTGTTTAAAAGGGTGCTGGCGATTTCTGTCTGGCAAGCTAGACTTGGGGGAAAGCAGCATCCCTGCGATTATATCCGCGTGCTGTACCCTCCATAATATTTGTGAAGGGAAGGGTGAAACATTCAGTCAGGCATGAACCTCTGATGTTCAACGCCTGGAGGCTGAATTTGCAAAGCCAGAGAGCAGGGCTACTAGAGAGGCCCAGCACAGGGCTTCAAGGATCAGGGATGCCTTGAGGGATGAATTTGAGGCTGAAAACCAAAAGTAATGTTTGGTGCCTTGCACGGGAGTGAAGTGCAGTGCTTACAATGTTAGTAGGAATCTGCTTTTCCTAAGCTGATTTGCAGTGCCTGTTTCTTTCCTGGGCTAAGGTATCTTTGACTTTCTGCAATAATAAAGACTGTTTTCAAAGCCAAGAATTCATTTATTGAAAAGAAAATAAGTTTTTTGACAGACACACAACATTTTGGGAACCTAAAAGGATGGGGGTGTGGTGGGGAACTGTACAGTCACAGGTTTGAATATGTCATATCTGGAGTGCTGTGCAATGACTGCTACACTTCAGGATGCCTATACTGCATGGTGATGGGGGTTGAGTGCAGAGTGTAAGGGTCGTAGTTCTCAGGGCTGGTTGGTGAACGTACAGGTGTTGGAGGCAGCTGGTGGAGGTAAGAACCTGGATGCCGGGGAAGGGGGTTTGGAGCTCACATTGGGGCACAAGGGAAAGAGCTTTGGGATGGGGGGGAGGGGGGAGACCATGCGGTAGTGCTCTGCCTGCATGGCTACGAGCGCCTGGATAGAGTCCGCTTGGAGCGCCCGGATGCTTATCAGTTGCTTTGTGCTTTTCTTCCTGGCCGCTGCGTTTCTCTGGCGGATCCTGCTTTCCCTTTCCCTCCAGTCCTGCAGTTTTTTATTCTCTCTGGCAGAGTGATCCATAACTGTTTGCAGCAGCTTGTCTTTGCTTTTTCGCGGCTTCTTCCGCAGGCTTTGGAGTCTTTTGAGCTGCTGTTAACACGGGCAGCTGAGATCTCAAGGTCGCTTGTGGAAAGGAAAAAAAGACTACAGTTAACAGAGGCAGCATTGTTTATATCTCAGACAGTTATTCCCACACAGTGAAGGAGTTTACAGTCTTCACTTTAGCATAATTTTCCCATACCAAAGAGAGCACACAGGAGCCCTGAAATGGTGAGTAAGGGGGACTGATTGCTTCAGGGCTGTGCTGGGGTTTCTGTGCATTGGAGAAAGCAAACAGCTGCAGGGGGCACCTACACTGAACACTTTCCCAACATTTTCCACAGGAGTTAATCCTGGAAGATATCTCGCTGCTGCGGGTCACCTGGGAAGAGCAGGAGGGTCTTCTATAGCAATGCGGATTCCGCCCTGGCTCCTACGCAGCTTGTCTGTGTGCAGCAATGGTCCCCCCACGCCTCGCGGCACAGTGGCACGGACGCATTAGCCTGACTGGGACAAGGACCACAGTGGCTCTCCCTATAAACTTGCGCAAGTGCATTGTCCACACTCGGGCTGAAACTTTTGAAGAGATTACCGAAGCTGATTACCACAACGTGATAGACCACATCAATGGGCTATTCCACATCTAGGCATGCATGCATGCATGCATGCATGCAGCCCTAACCCTCTCTCCTCTCCCAAAACATTTCCATCCTGAAAATAAAAGCCGCTTACCGGGAACCCGCTCCTCTGCTTGTCCTTCACCAAGTACAGGCTGCTGTGACTGGCTACCTTCCTCCTGGCTTGAGAAGAGCTCCTGGCTGCATGCCTCCTGGGACTCTGGAGTGTCTCCCCCCACCCCAGTACCCTCACTCTCGATTTCCTCCTCTCCCTCCTCTGAATCCAACTCCCCCCCTCCCCGCTCTGAAGTGTCCATGGTGGTCCTCGGATTGGCAGTGGGGTAACCCCCAAGTATCGCGTCCAGCTCTTTGTAAAAACGGCAGGTCGTGGAGACAGCACAAGAGCGGCGGTTTCCCTCACAGACTTTGCAATAGGCACTCCGCAGCTCCTTCACTTTAATTCTGCACTGCACTGCATTGCATCCCGGTCATGGCCCCTTTCCAGCATGGCCCTTGATATCTGCCCATAGGTATCTTAATTCCTACAGCTAGAGCGCAGCTGTGACTGCACAGCTTCCTCCCCCCAAACACTGATGAAGTCCAGCAACTCGCCATTGCTCCATGCTGGGGCTTGTTTGGCGCGGGGAGGCATGGTCACTTGCAAAGATTCACTGATTGCACTCCACACCTGGCTGAGCAAACAGGAAGGGGATTTTTAAAATTCCCAGGGCATTAAAGGGCGGGTCACCTGAGGCCAGGGCAGTAGGGTTTGAACTGATGAGTAGAGTGGCTGAGCAGGCATTCTGGGATACCTCCGAATACCTCTGGAGGTCAACAACAGCGCTTTTGGTGGCAACACTGGCGGAACAGCGCTGCATCACCAGCGCTGCAGTCGTTATTCCCCAGGCAGAGGTGGGGTACATGCAGCGCTGTAGCCAGGGAGATACAGAGGTATATGTGCCTTGCAAATGTAGACGGTGAGTAAGTTGCTGCGCTGTAAAGCCACCACCAGCGCTGCAACTCTCCAGTGTAGCCAAGGCCTGAAAATTCAAACTGAAATGATAAAATGAAAGTCTGCTTAAGCTCTGACATGTACACTGAATACTTTCTCTTACTAAACTGCAGAGACATTGAGCAAAGAAATAACTTTTACTGTACCCTCTTTAAAACATTTTCCCCACTCCATAAAATCCAACATCATCACCTTGCTTGTTAAACCCAAACCAGAATATGCAAAAACTCTGTAACTGCACTTATAATATTCATCCATTACGCAACAACAAACAGCCAGAAAATTTCACAGAAGGGGTAAACTTCTAGGCTGAATGTTTTTTTATTGGTTGTTCAATAAGGACATTCAGCTTATTTCAGGACATAACAACAGTTTGTACTTGCAGCTCACCTTTAAGGCTCAGATTTAGAGTTCAGGTTATTGCATCATATATTTTCAATAAAAATTAAAGATAAAATTTTAGCTTTAAATATGAATTTTCTTTCTAAAACAAAACAAATCTAATAAGGGGAAAGCTCCTTCAATGAATCTGTGCCAGGTGCCCTGACTGAGATCTACTATGCTTGATAGAGAGATCACTCATGATGAAAACTTTCTATAGCTATAGTAGGATTAGAAAAATCAAGGTCATATTTGATTGGTCATTATATATGCTTCTGCTGCATTTATTTTATGTATTAGCTGACCTACAAATAGTATTAGTAGAAATAGACACAAAATATCTTTTGACCATGCTTCCTACAGCTTATTCTCTCCTTTGACTTTGGGTTCCTTGCCCCTTAAAAAACAAAGCTTTATTTTGGTGTTCCATCCACATCTGCTTTAGAGACTGAAAATTGTTGACACTCAGAGTAATCATTCCTTAATATTTCCTGTTTTGTGTTGCTGCTATGGCCAATCCTTTTTTAAAATTATTATTATTTTAAACTGTGGATACCCCTTATGTACATAGACCTGATGGATAGACGACTACTTTCTGCCTGTATCAACTCTGTTGTAGCAGACTGCCTACTTGAGTCTCTATTATTGCCTTTTGGAAGGCTGAAACTTCTTAGAACTATAGGGTTAGAAGGGACTGCTGAGGTCATTTAGTCTAACCTCCTACCAGGATGAAGGATTTGTTGTATCTAATCTATCCAAGACAGATGGCTATCCAGCCTCTTTCTGAAAACATCAAGTGAAGGAGCTTCTTGTTTTTCTTATTTATGTAGGTAGACTACTGATGTAAAATTTGTGTGTCTTCATATATAGATTTATTGAAAACTATCAAAGCCAACATATCCACTCTTAGCTCAAGAAAGCTAATGCTGTTGTGCTTCTCTGACTCTAACCACTTCTCTGGAAATGAGAAATAATTTTACTAGAGGGGGGCAGAGATTCACCTTGCCCTTTAACTCTCTTGTTTCCCAGTTTCCTTCCTGCTTCCCGAATCCTATTTCCAGTGTATGTGCAGTTGTACAGTGCAGCATACTCAGAGTCTGCTCCCACTCCCTTATTCCTCCCTGATGTCTGCTTTCTTCTCCCCACTATCAACAGCTCCCCTTAAACAGTCCACTTCCCTCATAGATATCTTCCCTCTTCTACTCCCTCTCTCCTTCATTAAGCCAACAAAGGCTGTGGGGGGCAAAGATGCAATTCTCAGCTCAGGACAATTTATCAATTTGTCAATTACTTTGGATTTGAATATGAATGTTCATTCATTTGGCTAATTTAAAATGATACTTCTCATTTTGTCAATGCACATTAAGCAGACTTTGCCAAAAGTTAACTGAAGTGAGAAAGTCTTATAGTGGATTTCAGACCTCGTTCAGTGCATTAGTGTTGTCTTTCTATAATGTGAGGCACATTAATGTATCTAACTTCAAAGCCATTTTCCATCTCATGTGTATCAAAAAAATCTAAATATTTTTGTACTGGAATTCCAAAAATGCACAGAAAAGAAATTAAAATATTAAACTATAACAGATAAAATGAAAATCCCAAAATTAGCAGCAGGAATTTTTAAAACTGGCATTATATAAGTCTGTATCAATGGCCCGAGTAGCAGGTACACTAGTTGGTGATGGATAATGAAACACAGGATTATGGGCATAAATAGAACATAAAAGTTGAGGATGAATTTTGATATTTATGCAAATCATTATCTTGATTTTTGAACCATCTGAGGATATATACTGACCCAAGCAGTAGACTGGGATAGAATGCTCTGAAGAAATTTGACCACACTTTGACTCCCATCAAAACTCTTTTCCCTGATTATATGTTTCAACAGAACAGATTCAACTTCTGTTGGATCGATTACTTTACCTGGGAGTCAGGAGAGGTATTATTATATACTGATACATTTGATTTCTGGAGGGGAGGGTTAAATGGGTGAGCAAAAGCTTTGATTTCTTACTCCAAGTTTTAATGTCTGTAGTATATTTTCTTTGATCACATTTTGAACTTAATTCTTAAATTATCTTGACAAACAAACTGATGAAACTTGTAAACCTTAATTAAAGACTGCTATTGATTATTTTTATAAGGAGGACCCAAGAGAGTACGCAATGGGAGAGTAAAGAAATATGTGCTTACAAAAAGTTCACGTGCAATTAAGATGTTTCAAATCATCATATGCAGATCAGTAAGAAGCAAAAATCCAATCATCGACAGCCATTCTTGTAATTTTTATAACTATCAGCATGACCGATTCAGTAAGTTAGAGACTATTGCAGAAATGCCTGCATAAGTTTGAATGATCAGCTTTCTGTTAATGTTACCATAGCATATAAAATGCTAGCAATAATTTCATTATACTCCAAATTTGAAAATAAAAATGAGTATAAAACAGCAGCAGAATATACTAAATCAGGATAAAGGACAATGAGAACACAAAGAAAAAGTCATCTTCAGTAAACAGCAAGATGCCATTCTGGAATGAAAATAAATTAGCCCACAAGGTGGCAGAGAAGAGACAGCAAAAATAAAACACAAAAACTCACACCTCAGTCTGTCATAGTCACAGGTGAGTCTCTTTCTTTACTATTTCTTCATGCACAGAAAGTTGTCAGATACACTAAATTTCTGACTTGTTAAGTGCACTGTTCACTTCTAAAATGTGTTGCTTATGTAAAAGTCTAAAAGACAGAAAGCATCTTCATCCCGTATTTTCTGGAGGACCGTCACCTTTCTGGGGTGGTCTGAGCCCCACTCCCTAATTGCTTCATGTGATCTGGGGAGGGGAGATCACTGGCCTTCTGGGAGCATCTGAGCCCCCCAATGTGCCCACCAGGATCTGTAGGACCCTGCCCACCCTGCCTCTCTCATGTATGCCAAGTTCTGGGGGTCTTAACTTTCTCAGAATGTCTGAGCCTCTCTCCCTCCAGTCTCCCCCCACCATGTGGGACAGGACTGGGGGAGCCTTGTCTCTCTGAGGGTATGTCTTCACTAGCAACATTAAAGCGCTATTGCAGCAGCACTTTAACATGGTTGTGTATTCGCGGCACCAGCGCTGAGAAAAAAAAACAAACACCTCCATGAGGGGAGTAGCTTCCAGTGCTGGCAGCGCGGCTCCCAGTGCTGGTGCACTGTCTACACTGCCACTTTATGGAACTGAAACTTGCAGCACTCCAGGGGTGTTTTTTCACACCCCTGAGCGAGAACGTTGCAGCGCTGTAAAGTGCCACTGTGGACAAGCCCTGAGTGAGGACTTTCGATCAGGCAAGCTCAGAGCATGGACCAAGGCAAGAGCACACTGAGAAGGGGTGAGGAGCAGGGAATATGTATGCTTCACATATATCAAAAACTCTCCAACACTGGGGAGGTGAGAAGGGAACACCCACTGACGTTAAAGGAGCAGTTCACATGTCTCAGAGCTATTGTTTCAGGCAGCATTTAAGTCCAAACTCTTTCAAATGAGACCATCTCATTGAGATGAATGGGTCACTTAACACTTCTCTGAATGCTATGCTGCTGATGGATGTATGGAAACCCTCCCCTCCGTTCTCTCTCTCATTTCAGACAATATTCTACTCCTAGGGGGAATTCTGCGTGACTGCGTGCCCACAGAAAACACCTTCTCCCCTACAGATTTCTTGCGTTTCCCTGCAGAAAACAGCAGGGAAGCAAAGGGAAGCCGCATGGGGAGGTAGGGCGATGGGTGATCATGGGTGCACTTTTGGGGGGGGAGGATTCCCCCCCTCCAAACAGAGGTGAGGCATGGGGATGCACATGGGGTTATATGCCACTGCCCCCCGTCATTCTGCTAGTGCAGAGCTGCCCAGCTGAAGGAGGCTGTGTCTGGGCTCCACTGACTCTGCAGCTGAACGCCGTTTCTTGGGTCCTAATGCCAGTCACGCTCCCCTACTTTGTGCTGGGTGCCTTCCTGTTTTCTATTCCATGCAACAGTGAGTGCTCGCAGTGGGACTGGGTAAGGGAGGGTGAGGAAAATGGGGGAAGGGGGGGTGACGAGGTGGGGGAAAGAGGCAGTGGGGAGAAAGAGGAGATGGAATACGTCAGGGGGAGGGAAAATGTGGGACTGAGCATCCTCTCAGTAGCAGCTGGGGCTTCCCCATTAAGCAGGCTCATTGACCCCTCACCCTGACAACCCCTACTCCCCTACACCTGGATCCTTTCAATGAGCCCTCAACATATCAAGCCCCAGTCCCCCAGCACCTGGACCCTCCACTGAGACCCCCACACCCAGTTTCCCCCCTCCCCCTCTGAGCCCCAATTACCTTCACCTGGATCCCCTAGAGAGTCCCACTGCCCCAGAACCCCCCAATGAGCCTCTGGGCATCTAGATCAATCACTGAGCCGCCCTCACCCAGATTGCCCCGCAGATAAACCTCTGACCCCACACCTGGATCCCCTCACATTGAGCCCCTCCACACATGGATCCTGCTGGGCTGAGCTTGCCCACCCACACTTAATGCACTTGGCACAGAGGGGCAGGGCCCTGGAGTGTTTCTGGGGCAAGCCCAACCCTTACACCTTATTGCTGAGTCTCTGTACCAGGGGAGGTGGGGGCTTCAGGGTGCTCTCCTACCTCAATGCAGCCAGTGGCCTGTGCTCTCCACTGCCATGCTGGAGCCACATTTATTTATTGACAAATACAATTTGCAGAATTTTAAAATATTGTGCACATAATTTTTAATTTTTAGGCACAGAATTCCCTCAGGAGCAATATTATAATGCTCTCCTCTAGCTAAGGTTGGAAAGCCTTTAAGTGATATTTAAAGGACGAATCTAAGTGCTGTAAAATCCAGATGCTTATACAAATTGTCTTGTCATTTGCCAAGCCTCATGGCAGCATAGGGTAGGGTTAATTAGCCAAATGTGGAGGCATCTGAGCCACGGGTTCCCAAGAGAGAGACTCCAGAAATAAGAGCATTTAATTAACTTCCCAGATTCCAATAACTTCAGAAACACACCCTGGGCAGAAATCTGAGAATGAACTGTTAACATCTGCAAAAATCTGCTTCCATCAAAGATTTTATTGGGGGCGGGGGGGGAGTTGTTTTGTTTTGTTAAGAAAATAAATTACTCATGCAAATGCTTACTAGGAGAGAAAGGGTGATTGGAGTACAAAAGTAGGTGGCAAAAGGCAGAGGGGCTTGGGTCTCCAATGAGGGATCCAGAAGGGGCTAAATTATGTGAAGGGGTGGTAAGGAAGCGAAGAGGGGTTGTGTGAGGTCATGTAAGGCAGAGAGGGGAGGAACTAGAAGAGGAGAAGACAGGAGGGGTTAAAGAATTAGAGCAGAAATTGTTGTGGGTTTTTGAGTGACATGGGCTGTCACTGAAATCTCTTCCGTGTGTGCGACCTAGGATCTGGGGGAGTCCTCCCCCTCTGCGGGGATCTGAACCCCTCTCCCTGCATGCTTTTCTAGGATCTGGGGAACACCCTTTTTGGGTGTCCTAGCCCATCTCCCTCCAAGCTGGAATCTGGCATGGGGCTAATGAAGGTAACATAAATTTAAACATCTGAAATCCAGAGAGTAAGTAGTTAAGATACACGCCACCCTGGTGTGAGATAACAGGGCTCACCAGAGTGTGTAGGGGAAGAGCCTGGATTGGAGGAGGGGTGGACTGGACCTGGCCATGCCTGGCTGAAGCAGGGGCAAGAATCACATCTGGAGTGAGGGGCCAGCTCAGTGTGCAGTTTGGGCTATGCTTAATGCAGCAGCAAGATAGGGGACCTGCAGGAGACAGCATGGAGCAATATCTTACAGGTTAATGGCTTCTATAGCCCTAATTCATGGCTTTATGGGGGCAGGAAGGAGTAAGGGAGCTGGACATTTTGGAGGGCAGGCTACATATGGTAGGGAACAGAGAAGGAGAGAGACACACCAGTCTTCTCTCACATGCTTATAGTTACTGCAACAACCATGTAATAAAACTGTCAAGGTTTTTGGACATAGACCATGGATGAGATTTCTCCCACCCTGTTAAGCAACTAAACATTGCAAAGCATGGCCATTATCCCCATTCCAGTATAACAAAATGTACAGGAAGTGGGAGGAGCACAGAGAAAACATATAGTAATTGTGTGGCTTAGAAGTGGAAATACCTTTGGCTTGGAACTATTCTTAGCTCTGCCACTGCCCTGCTGGGTGACGATGGGGCAAGTAACTTCAGCTCTCTACGCCTCAGTTTCCTATCTGTAAAATGCAGATAATGATGTAAAGTTCTATGATATCTACTGCTGAAAAAGCTATATAAAATTTAGCTCATCTGATTATTACGTAGCCACAGTAGCATATCAGATACAAATTTGGATGAGAATTCATAGAATCATAGAATATCAGGGTTGGAAGGGACCTCAGATCGCCATCTAGTCCAACCTCCTGCTCCAAGCAGGACCAATCCCCAGAAATATTTTTGTCCCAAAACCCTAAATGGCCCCCTCAAGAACTGAACTCACAACCCTGGGTTTAGCAGGCCAATGCTCAAACCACTGAGCTATCCCTCCCCCCCACATTACAGCTATCTAAATGACCAACAAGCATTTTTCCTTCTGTTTGAAAACCTGGTAAATTAAATGGCAAAAAAGTTTATTAATACAAAGTTAACATGACCAGTAATAGTTCATGCTCTTCCAGAACATCCAGTTCAGCAAAACTCAAATATTTGAAAAAAGACAGTTACTCACCTTTGTAACTGTTGTTCTTCGAGATGTGTTGCTCATATCCATTCCAATGAGGTGTGCGCATTCCGCGTGCACGTTTGTCGGAAGATTTTTACCCAAGCAACACTCGGTGGGTCGGCTGGGCGCTCCCTGGAATGGCGCCGCTATGGCTCCTGATATATACCCCTGCCGACCCAACCGCCCCTAAGTTCCTTCTTGCCGGCTACTCCGACAGTGGGGAAGGAGGGCGGGTTTGGAATGGATATGAGCAACACATCTCGAAGAACAACAGTTACAAAGGTGAGTAACCGTCTTTTCTTCTTCGAGTGCCTGCTCATATCGATTCCAATTAGGTGATTCCCAAGCCTTACCTAGGCGGTAGGGTCAGAGTGAGATATTGCACAATGCAAAACTGCTGAGCCAAAAGCTGCATCATCTCTGGACTGTTGAACCAGAGCATAATGTGAAACAAAGGTGTGGACCGAAGACCAGGTAGCTGTGCGACATATCTCCTGGATAGGTACACAAGCCAGGAAGGCGGCAGATGAAGCCTGAGCCCTGGTAGAATGCGCGGTGATGTGGCTTGGGGAAATATGAGCCAAATCATAACAAGTGCGGATGCACGCCGTCACCCAAGATGAGATCCTCTGAGAGGAAACAGGTAGGCCTTTCATTCGGTCAGCTACCGTGACAAAGAGTTGGGGCATTTTACAAAAGGGTTTTGTCCGCTCAATATAAAATGTGAGCGCTCTACGGACGTCCAGGGAGTGCAATTGTTGTTCCTGTCGTGTTGAGTGTGGCTTTGGGAAGAAGACCGGGAGAAAGATGTCCTGGTTAACATGAAATGCCGAAACCATCTTAGGGAGGAATGCTGGGTGTGGTCGCAACTGCACCTTGTCCCTGTGGAACACAGTGTATGGCGGATCCACCGTAAGAGCCCTAAGCTCGGAGACTCGTCTGGCCGATGTAATGGCTACGAGGAAAGCTGTCTTCCAAGACAGGTAGAGTAGCGAGCAGGTTGCTAATGGCTCGAATCGGGGAGACATAAGTCTGGTTAAAACCAGGTTGAGGTCCCAGGTCGGGGCGGGGCAGTGTAGTTCAGGGTATAAGTGCTTCAAGCCCTTGAGGAACCTCGAAACAATAGGGTGTGAGAACACGGAACGGCCACCTTCTCCTGGGTGGAAGGTAGAGATGGCTGCCAAGTGTACCCTCAGTGATGATACTGCTAGGCCCTGCTGTTTGAGAGAACAGAAGTAGTCCAAAATAGAGGGAATCAGGACCTCAGTGGGAGTAAGATTATGTGTTTCGCATCAGCAGGTGAAACACTTCCACTTGGCCAGATACGTTGACTGGGTGGAAGGTTTCCTGCTACCCAGGAGAACTTGTCATACTGATGCACAGCAACATAACTCTAACTGGTTTAGCCTCGCAGCGGCCACGCCGTGAGGTGAAGGGCCTGCAGGTCTGGGTGGTGAAGTCTGCCGTGGTCCTGAGTTATGAGGTCTTGGTGGAGTAGCAGGGTAATTGGGTTGGCTATCGACAGGTCGAGCAACGTGGTGTACCAGTGCTGCCTGGGCCACGCTGGAGTGATCATGATTAGGCGCGTTGTGTCCCTGCGGAGTTTTAGCAGGACCTTGTGAACCAGCGGGAATGGTGGGAACGCATAAAGCAGCTGGTTCTTCCATGGCATCAGGAAAGCGTCCGAGATCGATCCTGGGGAGAGACCTTGGAAGGAGCAGAACATCTGGCATTTCCTGTTCGCGCGGGAAGCAAACAGGTCTATGTGGGGAAATCCCCACTTCTGGAAAACAGAATGAATAACGTCCGGGCGGATCGACCACTCGTGAGACAGGAAGGACCTTCCGAGTCGATACGCCAGAGCGTTCCGAACCCCTGGGAGAAAGGACGCAACCAGGTCTATCGAGTGGGCTATGCAAAAGTCCCAGAGTTGGATGGGCCTCCTGACAAAAGGGGGAGGATCGTGTCTCTCCCTGCTTGTTTATGTAGTACATGGCCGTTGTGTTGTCTGTAAACACTGAGACACAACGGCCTTGTAAATGTTGCTGGAATGCCTGGCACGCCAGGCGGACTGCTCTCAGTTCTCGGACATTTATGTGTAATGCCAGCTCCCGAGATGACCAGAGGCCTTGAGTACGAAGGTGTCCGAGGTGAGCACCCCAGCCGAGAGATGACGCGTCCATCATCAGGGACATTGAGGGTTGGGACGGATGGAACAGCAGCCCTGTACACACCAGGGAGGGAGTCAGCCACCAGTCTAGGGAGCCTAGGGTGCTCGGGGGAAATGGTGACTATCATGTCTATTGGGTCCCTGCTCGGGCAGTATATCGAGTTGAGCCAAGGTTGGAGAGGACGGAGGCAGACCCTGGCGTATTTCGTCACGAACGTGCAGGCAGCCATGTGACCCAGGAGACTGAGACAAGTGCGAGCCGAGGTCGTCGGGAAATTCTGTAGACCTCGGATGATTGTTGCCATCGCCTGAAACCGCGGCTGTGGTAAGCAGGCCCTGGTTAGATTGGAGTCCAGGATAGCTCCTATGAAGTCTAACCTCTGCGTGGGAACAGAGTGGATTTTTCTATATTGATCATCAGGCCTAGACGTGTGAATAGGTCCTTGATGATGCTCTCATGCTGGGTGACTTGTGTCTCGGAGGCCCCTCGGATGAGCCAATCGTCCAGATACGGAAAAACGTGTATCTGACGTCGGCGGAGATTGGCGGCGACTACGGCTATACACTTTGTAAATACCCTTGGGACTGCAGAAAGGCCAAATGGCAGGACCGTAAACTGGAAGTGCTGACGGTTGGCTACGAAGCGGAGGAACCTCCTGTGCAGAGGAAAAATGGCGATGTAAAAGTACGCGTCCTTCACGTTGAGGGCAGCATACCAGTCTCCAGGATCCAAGGATGGGATAATGGTCCCAAGGGATACCATGCGGAACTTCAACTTTATCATAAACTGGTGGAGTCCTCGCAGGTCTAGGATAGGTCTGAGACCTCCCTTCGACTTGGGGATTAGGAAATAACAGGAGTAAAACCCCTTGCCCCTTTCGTCCGTTGGTACCTCCTCTATAGCTCCCATGGCGAGGAGCGTCCGCACCTCTTGCAAGAGGAATTGCTCGTGAGAGAGGTCCCTGAAGAGGGACAGGATTGGAGGGTGGGAAGGCGGTGTTGAAATAAATTGGAGGTGGTACCCATACTCCACTGTACGTAGGACCCAGGAATCTGAAGTTAACTGGGACCACGCCGGGAGGAAGTAGGAGAGACGGTTGGAGAAGGGAGGAAAAGGATCCTGGCCTGTAACCAGTATGCCGCTCTCGGGCACACCTTCAAAAGTTCGTCTTTGGTCCCGCTGGTGGTTTCAAGGGACCTTGATTTTGGCCCCCTTGGGGTCCTGACTGTCATCTACGACCACCTCGGCCGCGCTGCCTGCCGAAGTCCTGTCTTTGTCTAGGCGCAGAGTACGGGTGGTGAGGCTGGGGACGGAAAGGCCTGCGTTGGGTCACCAGCGTATGCATGCCAAGAGAGCGCATTATGACCGTGTTGCCCTTTAAACTTTGCAGCCTAAGGTCAGTCTTTTCCAAGAAGAGACCTTTACCATCAAATGGTAAGTCCTGAATGGTATACTGGAGCTCCGGTGGGAGGCTTGAAACCTGAAGCCATGAGATGAGCCTCATGGCAACACCCAAGGCCAGAGTCCTGGCTGCTGAGTCAGCTGCATCCAACGAAGACTGGAGGGAAGGTCTGGCCACCTTTTTCCCTTCCTCCAAGAGGGTAGCGAACTCTTGGCGGGAGTCTTGAGGGAGTAGCTTCGTAAACTTACCTACCGCCACCCAGGTGTTATAATTATAGCTGCTAAGCAGGGCTTGTTGATTTGCCACCCGGAGCTGTAGGGCACCGGCCGAGTACACTTTGCGGCCGAGTAAGTCCATTCGCCTAGCCTTCTTCGATTTTGTGGCTGGCGCCTGCTGGCCATGGCATTCTCTCTCATTAACAGATTGGACGACTAGTGAGCAGGGAGGAGGATGGACATACAAGTACTCGAACCCTTTAGAGGGCACCATGTATTTACGCTCGACTCCCCTGGCTGCAGGAGTGATAGAGGCTGGAGACTGCCATATAGTATCAGCATTGGCCTGGATGGTCCAAATAAACGGTAGGGCCACTCTGGTGGGGGCATCCGTCGACAGAATGTCCACTACCGGGTCCTCTACCTCTGGGACCACCTCCACCTGGAGGTTCATATTGAGTGCTACTCTCCTCACGAGGTCCTGATGGGCTCTCAGGTCGATTGGAGGAGGGCCCAAGGAGGATGTTCCTGCCACCGCCTCATCTGGAGAAGAGGAAGAGGAGATGCTGGGGACGAGCGGGTCCTGTGTGACCTCTTGCTCTTGGGTGACCTCCTGCTCCAGTGGAACCTGGGAGTCTGATGGTTGAACTGGGGCTTCCTCCGTAGCAGTTGGAGGGGGATGGCTAACTGTCGCCACTGGCACTTGGTACTCTGAAGGGACAGAGCGGGATAGAACTACTAGTACGCCTTGGGCCTGGTGGTACGCCCAAGGTGTCCAGAATGACCACTGATGGGGGCCTTGGGCCTGGGCCTGGGCCTGGGCCTCTTGGAAGACTGTGCATAAGAGCTGTCCGCGTGGGACGACACTGGTGTGTGTCTGGATGGCCATGGAGTGGCTGAAAAGCCCTGGGAAGAGTCTCTGTCTCTAGTGGATCTTGCTCTACTCGGCACCGGGGACCGGTACCGGGAGGCATACCGGTACCGGGAATGAGATCGGGACCTGCGACTGGAGCGGTGCCGGGAAATCGGCTGAGATCTCGAGGCTTGACGTTGGGAGCGACTATGGGAGTCACGGTGCCTGGAGCAGTGCCGGCAGCTGGAGTGGTGCCGAGAGTAGCGGCCCGGCGAATCAGATACTGAACGGTGCCGCAAGTGCGACCGGTACCGAGGAGGAGAACGGTGCCGGGACTGCGAGAGACGCTGGGAGCGGGAGCGCCGACAGGACATAAAACGTCTGTGGTACCGTGATCATGAACGGTGTCGCTCTGCTGTGCCAATAGAGGATGGTCTTATCAAGGCAGGCTTGCCGAGACTGTATTAACCCGCACCGGCGGTGTCGGAGGGTTGAGGCAGCGTCGACTCTGTCATGGCAATCAGATCCCTCGCCATTGAGAATGTCTCCAGTGTGGATGGAATAGTAAGCTCAACCACAGCTCACGCCATGGAGCTGACAGGCACCGGACTTGACGGCCCTTGTGGGACCGGAATCGACAGTGCCGACGTTGTCGGTGCCGCAGCAGGTGTCGGTGCCAGGCAATCCGACTTAGATGAGCTCTTTGGCTGCGGTGCAGGTGGCACAGAAGCAGCAGGAGTCTTAGGCTTTCTCAACCTCGGGGAGAGGGAGTGGTGCCGAGTCAACTTTGGTGCCGGTGCTGGCCGGTGCCGAGAAGGCACTTCTGCCCGCCGATTGTCCAGCGCTCTGTGCCGAAGGCGCACGGGTAAGAGCCGCCTCCATGAGGAGGTGTTTTAGCCAAAAGTCCCGCTCCTTTTTTGTTCTCGGCTTAAAGGCCTTGCAAATGTGACACTTGTCTGCCAGGTGAGATTCCCCAAGGCACTTAAGACAGGAGTCGTGTGGCTCTCCTGTCGGCATCAGCTTGTGACAGGCAGAGCACGGTTTGAAACTCGGTGAACTGGGCATGGGCCCCAGCACCGGGTGCAGGGAAGAGGCTAATCCCCAAACCCCTCTTAACTATAACACTAACTATAATTATATAACTCTGAACTATATACACAAAAAGTAACTAGAGAACTACGAGTAGCTAGGGAGGTGGAGGTCAGTAAAACCGCACTCCACAGTTCCAACGACCGACATGGGTGGTAAGAAGGAACTGAGAGGTGCTTGGGTCGGCAGGGGTATATATCCGGCGCCACAGCGTGCCACTCCAGGGGGCGCCTAGCCGACCCACCGAGTGTTGCTACGAATGTGATGAATGTGCACGCAGAGCACGCACACCTAACTGGAATCGATATGAGCAAGCACTCGAAGAAGAACGAAGAAATCCAGAGTTAAAGTTAATGTCCACACAGCCTTAACTCTGCCCTCTTTGGGTGCCCACACCACACATACACTTTGTCTTTTCATTATGATGCATAGGCGCTACTTGCCCTAAAACACTGAGCCTACTCCTCTGACAGAATACCACACTTTTTAATCCAGAGACCGCTTTCATATCTCATCTCACTACTGATGATACTCATGGCAAGAAGCCCTAGTGCAGGAGTGGCCAACCTGAGCCTGAGAAGGCACCAGAATTTACCAATGTACATTGCCAAAGAGTCACAGTAATACATCAGCAGCCCTCCATCTACTCCTCCATCCTGCTCCCATCACCTACCACCCACCGACAGCCCCGCCAATCAGCACTTCCCCCTCCCTCCCCGCACCTCCCAATCAGCTGTTTCGTGGCGTGCAGGAGGCTCAGGAGAGGGGGAGAGGCACGGCAGGCTCAGGGGACAGTGTGGGAAGGGGTGGAGTGGGGGCAGGGCCTGTAACAGAGCCAGGGGTTGAGCAGTGAGCACCCCCTAGCACATTGGAAAGTTGGCACCTGTAGCTCCAGCCCCGGAGTCGGTGCCTATACAAAGAGCCGCATATTAACTTCTGAAGAGTCGCATGTGGCTCCAGAGCCACAGGTTGGCCATCCCTGGCCTAGTGCCGTGCTACTGATACAACCTACACAATTTTGTATTGAAATGATGAAGAGTAGAACCTCAAAATACATATCCATCTCCTTCTTTTGATAGCACATGAGAAGGGACTTAGGCCCAGATCTCCTCATATCACAGTCAAAGTTCTATAGCGCTCCTCAAACTAATCCCCACATCTTTTTATATCACAATCACAGCTCTTCCAAGCTGCTCCAAAATATTTCGCCACCATTCAATACAGATACAACTAACACAGTCAATGCAGCTGAAGTGCAGGTAGATAATTCCTAGTGAATGCTGCCAGCTCCTGGGGGCAGAGTTAAGGCTGCATGGGTGTTTACCTCAACTCCGTATTTTCTGGTTTTCAGAACACTGAATTTTCCTGAACTCAGTGTCCTGGAATGGAACAAATTATCACCAGGCAACCTTAATGCCACATGAACAAAGTTTTTTTTTTACCATTTATTATTTGTATTTCACTAGTGCCTAAATCAGGGGTGGGCAAACTACAGCCCATGGGCCAGATCTGGCCCATCAGGCTTTGGATTTGGCCCACGGGATTGCCATCCCTGTGACACCGCAGGCCCTGTGCAGCTCCTGAAAGCAACCGGCACCACATCCCCGCAGCCCCCCTAGGGGATGGGGGAGCAGAGGGCTCCATGGGCACCGCCCCCCCACCACAGCTCCCATTGGCCAGGAACAGGGAACCGTGGCCAATGGGATCTGCAGAGGAGGTATCCGCAGACGAGGGCAGCATATGGAGTCCTCTGCCTACTCTTCCTCAGGGACATGGTGCTGGCCACTTCTTGGAGCAGTGTGGTGGGGTCAGGGCAGGCAGGCAGGGAGCCTGTCTTAGCCCTCCTGCGTGCCACTGCCATCCCAGAACTGCTCCTGTAAGCAGCACCGGGCCAGAGCCCACATCCCTTCTGCACCATGCACCCACAACCCCCTCCTGCACTCCAACCCCCTGCCCTGAGCCTCCTGACATACCCCTCCTTCATCTCAACCCCCTGCCCTGATCCCCCTGCCGCATCCTGCACCCTCTCACACCCCAACCCCCTGCCCTGAGCTCCCTTCTGCACCCTGCATCCCAACCCCCTGCCTAGAGCCCCCTTGTACACCCTGCACCCCTGCTGCGTCCCAATCCCTTGCCCTGAGCCCCTTCCTGCACACTGCACCCCCTCCCACATCCTGCACTCCCCTCCTGCACCCAACCGCCTGCACCAGCCCTACATTCATGGCCCTGCATGCAATTTCCCCACCCAGATGTGGTCCTCAAGCCAAAAAGTTTGCCCACCCCTGGCCTAAATGTTACAATCATGATCAGGGTACCATTGTGCCAAGCATGGCACAAACACAAAATATGAAATGGTCCCTGATCAGATGTAGTTACAATCTAAAAAGATAATACAGACCAGCACCAACAGGCAGACAACAAACAAGTATAATTTTAAAACATAAAAACTTTGGTAATTATTGTTTGGTTATGTTTGTTAAATCCCTAACCTTTCCCCTACTCGCTACATAGTTGTTCTATTATACAGGTGAGTAGACTTTGCATTTCTTCACCTTTAAGTCAAAAATAATCAACCAAAAAGGTTAATCTTAAAAAAATATATCTTACCCTCTCCAAGAAAGAGCAGCTCTCCTCCAACTTCTTCCTCCTCAGAAAACTGAGCAAAATTGGATTATGCAGCATGCCCTCATCAACAGATTTGGGCTATTTCAGAGTCAAGAGGTGAGGGAGTGAATTTCAGAGTCAAGCCCCAACATGGACAGCTCCTTGCCAGCTGCCCTTCCCTTTTAAACTGACGAAGTTCCTGAGCTACCATCTCCACTGATCGTAATTTATTTTGTACATTATCTAAAGCAGAGGTTCTCAAACTGTGGTCCACAAGCTCCATTCAGGTCGTCTGTGGATAGTTCCCTCTAAGGTTCCCATGCAGGTATGGCTCCACTAATTAGGTACCTGGACCCTGGAGAAGATGCACATGTAAGGTGAGGTAGTGGCCTGGGGAGGAATAGGGGGCAGATGGGAGGGAGCAGTGGGGTGAGAAGAGGAGATGGGGGGAATTTGGGACATGCAGGACTGCGGCAGCCAGAGAAAGAGACCACTTTCCCCAGCTCCAGAGTTGCAGCTGCCAGGGAGAAATGGCCCTCCTTCTCAGCTCCAGGGCTGCCACGGTGGGGGAGAGAGGGCACATCCATCACATCAGAAAGGTAAGACTAGTGATATTAAAATATGTATTGTGTGCTTTTATTTTTAGAACAAAAAAAGGTTAATTATTATTAAGGGTTTTTTTTCATATAGCGCTTTTATCCAAAGCGCTTTATAACAGTTAGCTAACAGTACAAACATCATTTGGAAAGGTCATTAAGTGGTCTGCCTAGACCCTCAGCAATTTTCAAGTGGTCCACGAAAAAAAAAGTTTGAGAACCACAGATCTAAAGTCTAAGCATTGCAGTAGCTAAGAGCTATAACTTGGCAATAGCACATGGAGAGAGTCTCCCAAACAGGCAGGCTTTAATCATGTAGGCTTAAAGTGTCAAGACCAGACTTCAAATTCTTAGGGACCCACAGGTAGCAGTATAGATCCTGAGAACAGGTATAACATACTAATAGTGAAATGCTCGACTCATCAGAAGTGTGCCCCTTTTAACACAGGACTCTAAAGAAAAGATGCTACATCAAACACCCCTTTCCTTAGAGCCAACTAATGATCTACTGTATCTTCTGTTAGGAATACTATTCGTATCTAGCAGTTTATAGTTTTGTGTGCATACCTATATGAAATTAGTTGCAAGACTCATTCCTCGGCCAGTTTCTTATACCTATTGATAGAGAGAGCATTACTTACACAGAACTTTGGGCCATTCAACAAATGCCTCATTTGGATTAGAATCCTGATTTTGTGCTGGTGCTTAGCTCATTGTTGGGTGATGAAATTGTGACATCAGATATTACTTAGTCAATCATACAGCACAGCTCACACTAGGATTTACACATTACAATCCCCTTGGTTAACATGCCACAGAAATATTAGGGTTTTTTATTATTACAAATAAATCATTAATAAAAGGCTTTTTTGATCGGGGCACATCAACCAAAAAAAAAAAAAAAAGAAGTATTTTGAATGAGACCTCACTAATTCAAACCATGTAAGAACAGTAAAAATAGTTTCCTGAATACAGAGACAGCTGGCTAAAGAGCTTGTCCTTCTGCATTTGTCTCTTTGTCCTGGGAAACTTCTTGATTATTAACCAAATTGCAAACAAAATTTTAACTTATCAGTCAACTCCAACAGTATCTTTGGGGATTAGAGTTTAAAAACATAGATCTAGACCTCTATATATTCTTCAGGGAGGTTAGAGGGGAACAAAAAACAAGTTACAAAAATGCCACGCAACAAGATCCCAAGAACCACAGACACCCACCCGGCACAAACTGAACATTACTGAGGGAGATAGTTATTGGACTTGTAAAGATTCAGACTGTTCACGCTGACACGACTTTAACCAGTTCATTTAAAATCTCACTGACCTATCAATACACCTGTGTTTTTCCATCACTTTATATGAGAGAGATTTAGATATATTATACATCATCTATTATAAAGGCTAATGGTAAAATTCCAGTAGGATGTACACAGTGGTTTTTTCATGTCTAATGACTATAATTTCATGATGGACAACTACCGTGGAAAATATCAAAGTAGAGTAATTTGCAAGAGCAAGAAAATAGTTCACTTAATCTTATCAATTTCAAGAGATGACTATAAAGCAGCAATTAAATTATTCATTGGTAATTATGCATCCTTGAAGATATCATTTGACTGGATTCTCTTAGATCACAGCTGAATAGTGAGAGACAGGCCAGACCCTTAATTTAGAGAGGAAGGATGGTCCAGTGGTTAGGGCACTAGTTTAGGATGGGGAGACCCAGCCAGGTTCAATTCTCTGCTCCATCACAGATATCATATGTGGCCAGGAGTAAAAATCACTTAGCATCTCTAAGCTTAGGTTTCCATCTGTAAAGTGCAGATGCTAGCACTTCCCTACCTCACAAGGGGATTGTGAAGATAAACACATTAAAGATTGTGAGGTGTTCAGGTACTACAGTGATGTAGTAAGTATCTAAAATAGATACAGATTAGATATCAAAGATTTTTGGACCTCCCAATCATTGGCTTTTCAGCCCCATTCTGGAACATATTGAGTCCCAACAGTCTGGACAACGTTGTCTTTGGACGACATTTAGAAATTATAACAGCCCATACATGGTTATATAGTCCCACAGTGTATACAAGACAGAGATAACTATGTTATCTGTTCTATAGAGGTATTATGCAGGATGCTTACCTGTAATTCTGTTGGTTATTTCCTCTCTCAGACTTTGATATCACTTTTGATGGAAGATATTCAATTGTTAATATAATCCATCCAGATAAGAGGTGAAGATTGCAAAAGGAAACATCCCCCACAAAGAACATTTTAAACCACAAGTGTCTGAAAAACCACAGACTGCAGTAAAGCTTTTCTTGTTAAATTTTTTAACGTTGGGAGTATAACCAACATCCAGAAGAGGTTTCAATTAAAATAACCAAATGTTTATGCAAGAATCTTAATTAAAAAAAAAAGTAATAAGTAGAGAACTGATCTGTCAGGAACCACCAGTCTCAAATCCAGGCCCCTGAGGCTGCCAAGTCGGAATCTTATATTCAGCACCTTCACGCACTGACAAGGGAACTGCTACTAATACCCAACACCTGCTGATTCAGCTGTGTCAGATGACTGACAGCATATGCTGATTGGGCACCATTGGATATAAAGCTTCCTCTTCCTGTCCCCACACCCTGTCTGAGCATCTAGTCACTAGGCCTGCTCCTGCCTAGACCTCGGACACAAAGTCCCTGCTTCCTCAACTAGTTCCGGCTCCTTGCTCTTGCTGTTTCATACATTTCTTGTTCCTACTACCATGCTTCGTCCCTGTTCCTCTCACCATACCTTTTTCTTGGTTCCTGATTCCTTGCCCTGACCTCAGCTGCTCACTTTGGCTTTGACCATTGGCATGATCACAACCCCAACTCTACTCCTGGCATCAACCACTAGGTCAGACAGCCCCTATTATGGCCCCTGTTGTGATCTGAGAAACTGAAAGCAATGAAAAGGCAACCATAGATCTTGAAAACTGAGCATCAGCAAATAATGATGTTTGCTGCCCTGAATAAAGGTAAGAAAGCCCTTACTGCCTTAGAAAATAAAGACATGATTTAAAAAATTACAATTTTGGAAGTCCTCATAAACACTGGGATATAGGAATACTTTTTTTTTTTTTAAACTCTAAGGTTGTGTTCATAACAACACAAAGTTAAATTGTTTTCAAAATATGCTAATATGGCTTAACCTGCACAATCATTTTAAATTACCCCATTTTTACAACTGAGACAAAAAACCCTCACGACCCTTCAGAAACTAGTCTGCATATGCTTTTTAATTCAGGGAATCATGGGACACAATAAGGAATCTTTTGTCCTGCTTGTATCGAAGTGCACTCATTACTGGAAATTTTTTTTCTCTGTCTTCACAGAGTAGTAAAAGAAAATATAAACTAAGAGTATGTCTACACTACCAGCCGGTTCGGCAGGCAGTGATTGATCCAGCGGGGATCGATTTATCGCGTCTAGTCTAGATGTGATAAATCGACCCCGGAGCCCTCTCCCACTGACTCCTGTACTCCAGCACCGTGAGAGGCGTAAGCAGAGATGATGGGGGAGCAACAGCTGTTGACTCACCAGGGTGAAGACACCACGGTAAGTCAATCTAAATCCGTCGACTTCAGCTACTTGAATAACTTAGATCGATTCCCCCCATAGTGTAGACCAGGGCTAAGAATACATCTACACTGTAGCTGTAATCATCCTTCGCAGAGCGGATAAACAGACACACGCATTAGCTCTGCTTGATCTAGCACAATAGTGCAGGTGGTGGCCACCTGAATAGGTACCCAAGGATCCAGGCAGCTTTGTACTAAAGCAGCTAGCCTGAACTGCTGTACATCAGAAGCTAATCCAATCATTCTGTGTTGCTAATCAAATCACTGTGCAATTCCAGTGCTGTTTTGCTGTGTGGTCCTCTCACTAAAGCTAAGCTAACTCCGGTGCAGTAACTGGAGTGTACTAACTCATGCTAACTGTTGCAGTGAAGACAAGCCCCACATGACTGCAGTTCAAATATCATAGGTGAACATACTTGTGGTATCACACATTCAGCGATATGTATACTTTTGTATTTATTTGACTGTGCAAACAGAGCATTTACTTCCTGCTTTGAACCATGTTGCAAGTGCTTATTTTATTAGAATAATGATGTGCATTATGGGAGACTTAATACAATTTTTCTGCAAGACCTATTCATAGTACAACTTATCTGTGCACAATAGAATTGTGTTCAAACTTACATTTGTAGGACTTTAACACATCTGTAAAATGTTATTTTTAAATTGTAACATGAACTATGTTGACCACTTTTAAACTATTATTTTTCTTAATATAGTTGAAAATTTGAAGCATGTATAGTACCTGATTGACTACTGGACCTATAATGAGTTATGGTTTTTGTAAGATTATTTGAATTTCATTTGCTAGATTACTTCAGTTGAAGATTTCTTCAGTTTATGTAATCAGTAAGTACAGTTTTAGTAATCATTAAGGACACTAAGCAAACAAAATAGTTAAAAAGGAACACCAACTTAAAATACTGCATTTTTGTGATTTTTTTTAATCTATCAGCACAAGAAGCATTTAAGATTATATAACTGAAAGAGATTAGAGAAAAAAATGTGAAATTATTTTTCCTTATCCATAATTTCACTTTCTCTGAAGTGTGTACCCATTGTTCTCAGTCTTGTACTGGTCTTCTGCCTTTATTCCTCAAGCATCAGAGGTAGTATATGAGGTTCCTCTCGTGACTGAGAAATCTTGAACTAAAAATAATTGATAGAAGTGTGACTTTTAATTTGACAATATCTCAAATTCCCCTGCTAGCCTGCATAAGGAAATAAAGTCACATTCAGACACTAGGCATTTTACCATAGCTGAGGAAATACAAAGATCTAAAGTCTATTTTAGAAAAATCATTACTCAAACATTATCAAGGCAGAAAGCTTTTTATTTAAAACTAAGAGTCCTTCCATTTTTTTTCTCTCCCTCACTCTGCAGATAGGAGGTTTATACTAGGATGGATATCCCTATGCATGTCCAATCAATGAAATACAACAGAGAATAAAATGCACGAAGTAAGTTCTGATAGACTACACTCTGGAGAAGATAAAATTAAAGTTTCCATTACCTTACTTTACCTTTCTATCCTCATGAGTACCTGTTGCTCCAGAGACTTTGAACTGATGGGGAGAAAAAAAAAGTAGCAAATATCCTCCAACAAAGGGCAGAAAGAGGAAAACTATTCCAAAACCAAATAAAGCTCTGAACCTTTTTTATCCTTCAAAAATTAATAAGTTTCTTTGACGAAAGATACCAAGAGAAGATTGGGGGATTTTTCATCCAAAAGTGAGTTAGACAAAAACTTCTATTTGGCTAAGCACTACAAAAGATGGAGCAAGATGATATACAACAGATCTTATCATGAGTTATCTTTGCTATTCTGCCCAATAGTGAGAGGCAACCATATGAAACAATGACCAGGTTGCTGCCTTATAAATGTTCAAATTGAACTCATGAGCCAGAAGCTTCTTGAGATCTGGTTGAATAGGCCACTACTCTACTTGGGGACACTATGTTAGCCAATCATTTATGTATGTATGTATGTATGTATAATCAAATACAACTGGACATCCAAGAGGAGATCCTTTGGGAGGACACTGGACAGCCTTTCATTCTCTTTGCAGTCCTGATGAATAGTGGTGAATAATGGATAATGGCACAGAGTATACTTCTAAAGTTTGAGGATGATACCGAGCTGTGAAGGGTGCGTGCGCTTTGGAGGGCAGGACTAGAATTCAAAATTATCTTGACAAACTGGAGAAATGGACTGAAACAAATAGGATAAAATTCAACAGGACAAATTCAAAAATGATTAAAGATCTAGAAAACATGATCTATGAGGAAAGATTGAAAAAACTGGGTTTGTTTAATTTGGCAAAGAGAAGAATAAGGGGGGACATGAAAACAGTCTTCAAATATGTAAAAGGTTGTTATAAAGAGGAGGGTGATAAATTGTTCTTCTCCACTGAGAACAGGACAAAAAGTAATGAGCTTAAACTGCAGCAAGGGAAAACATTAGAAATAACTTCCCAACTGTAAGGGTAGTTAAACATTGGAACAAATAATCTAGGGAAGTTCTGGAATCCATCTCACTGGAGATTAAGAATAGGTTAGATGAACATCTCTCAGGGATAGTCTATATCGGGGTGGGCAAACTTTTTCGAGGGCCACATTGGGGTTGCAAATCTTATGGAGGGCCAGGTAGGGAAGGTTGTGCCTCCCCAAACAGCCTGGCCTCCGCCCCCTCCCACTTCCCACCCCCTGACTGACCCCAACCCTCAGAACCTCCGACCATCCAACTCCCCCACTCCTTGTCCCCTAACTACCCCCTCCCAGCACCCCCTGCCCCTAACCACCCCCCCAGGGCCCCACCCCCTGTCCAACCCCCCCACTCCCAATCCCCTGACTGCCCCGACCCCTATCCACACCCCCACCCTGACAGGCCCCCCAGGACCCTACACTTATCCAACCCCCCTGTTCCCCATCCCCTGACTGTCCCCTCCCCACCCCAGAACCTCTGCCCCATCCAACAGCTCCCTGTCCCCTGACTCCCCCCCCAGAAACCTCCCACCCCTTATCCAACTCCCCGCCCCCTTACCATGATGCTCAGAGCAGCATATTTGGCAGCCTCACCGCCTGGCTGGAGCTAGACATGCTGCTGCTCTGCTTGGCAGGAGCGCGCCACTCCGCTGCCCAGAGTGCTGTCCATGTGGCAGCATGGCTGCAGGGGACAGGCGACAACTGCGGAGGGGCTGGGGGCTAGCCTCCCTGGCCAGGAGCTCAAGGGCCGGGCAGGCAGGCTTCGCGGGCCGCATGTGGCCCGCAGGCCATAGTTTGCCCACCTCTGGTCTATATAATACTTAGTCCTCCCACAGTGCAGGGAATTGGACTTGATGACCTATCGAGGACCCAGCAAGTCATATGTTTCTGTGATGCTTTGAACAGCTGCATTGAAGACCTATATGGTTTAATTTGAAGCACGTAAAAAGCCAAAGCTCTTCTAATGTCTAAAGTACAGAGTGTTTCCTCATTATGAGTATAACACTTTGGAAAGTAGGTCAGTAAATAGATTGCTTGGTTAATATGAAAACAGAAAACTATTTCAGTAAAACTTCAGGTAAGGATGAAAGTAAAATTTGTCTCTACAGAAGACCGTATGCAGGATTCTGACACTAGAGGTCGCAATTCCCCCACTCTCCTGGCCAAAGTAAGAGCAACCATAAGAGCCACTTTCACTGAAAAGCATAGCAGGGAACAGGTTGCCAGCAGCTCAAAGTGGGGAACATATCAACTTTGCTAAAACTAGATTCAAGTTCCATGGAGGGACAGCCTCCTGAACTTGTGGTTATAGCCTGTCCAGACCTTTCAAAAATCTGATAAACATAGGATTGGAAAAAAGAGTGACTGATTATCAACAGGAAGGTGGAAAGCCAAGATAGCTGCTATTTGTACTTTGATGGAACTAATGGCTAACTTTCGTTGTTTCAGGAACAGGAGACAGTCCAATACATGCTGGATATGAGCCCCCCAGGCCAGGGAAACATCTTTCTGTTAGTACCAGATGGAATATTTTCCATTTAGTCAGGTAAGTACTCCTAGGTAAATGACGTTCCACTATTTAGAAGCACTTCCTGTACTCCCTTAAAACAAGTCCCCTATCAAAAATGTCAGCCATGAAATATCAAGAAAAAAATCATCTCAAAAATGGAATTTCAATTAAGATAAGCAGATATTTCCTTTAATCATTACATTCCTTACCAATCACGATTCTAGTTCATAGTTAAAATAAATCTGGTCACACCTTATGCATTTCCAAATACGTATCAACATCCATTCTGTTCTACAGAATGTCTGCCTGCATACAACATTTCAGGGTTTGAGTTCGAATGCTTTAAGTTTAGTAACCTCAGCAAAAGTTCTCTCTCTCTCTCTCTCTCTCTAAAATATTCACAATATAATCTAAATAGACATACGTTCATATTGAGTTGTAATCCAGAAGACCCTATTCTTCTAGCATGCTTCAAACTGTGGAGGTTACATAAACATACGTACCATCACTTGAAGTAGTGGACATTGCTTACTGTAACTGGCGGTACTTTGAGATGTGTGGTCCCTATCTGTACTCCACACATGGGATACACATGCATGCAAGTCCGGAAATTCTTCAAAGCAGCATCCATTGGCTCACACACACATAGTAGCTCTCCTTGTACTCCCAACCGAGAATTTAAGAGGCAATGTGGTTCCATTTTTACCACAAATCCAATAGGATCCAAAGCAGAGTGAATGGAGGGCAGGTAGTAGAATCCAGATAGGGTCCACACATCTCAAAGAACATCCAGTTACAGTAAGCAACATCCACTATTTTGTGTGATGGTATGTATGCGTATTCCATACGGAGATGATTGGCAAGCAATGTTCAGACTGGAGGCATGTGCAAGAAAGCTGGTAGTAAAGATGTTTCCAATTCCACCAACACCATTACTGCATCCATAGCCTACACGTGTACTATACTGTAGTGCATCATGAACATGTGGATCAAGCTTCAGGTGGCCACTCTGCAGATGTGCTGAAGAGAAACATCTGATAGGGATGCCCAGGAAGCAGCTTGTGCTCACATGGAGTCAGCTATGAAACCCCCAGAGGATGTTTGCTATCTTGTAGCACTCGAAGGCTATGTATACACTGCACTTTTGTCAGTCAAAGGTGTGAAAAACACACATGCCTAACCAACAAAATTTTTAATGACAAAAAACGCTAGCGTGAACAGTGCTTTGTCCACGAGAGACGCTCTTCCGCCAACAAAGCTACCGCCCCTCATTGGGGGTGGTTTTATTTTGTCAGTAAGAGAGCTCTCTCCTGTCGACAAAGAGCAGCAGCAATGCATTAGTGGCACAGCTGTGCCACTGTAAACTGTGCAGTGTAGACATAGCATAAGATGCATCACAAGACCCACTGGGAGGATATGGCTTGTCCACATGATCTCTCTGCTATGGTGATAAAGAGTATCAGTTTCCTAATCGGCTTTTCAGGTAGAAGATGAGTACATGCCTGTCACTGAGGGAATGAAATCTCTTGTCTTCAGAGGAAGCATAGGGTTTCGGGGAAAATACAGGAAGTATTCATTTGATTGATTTGGAACAATCCTGGAGAGAAACTTGGGGTAGTGTTGAAGAGAAACCTTTTCCTTTTGAAATACGGTATAAGGAGAGTCCTCCATGATGGCTCAGAGCTTGCTGACCCACCTATCTGAGGTGAGAGCTATCAAGAATGCCCTTTGTGGACAGGTAGGCCATGGTACAAGTTGCCGTGGGATTGAAAGGCAAACTAGTGAGTTTGGACAGGACAAGATTAAGGTCTCATTGATGGGTAGGTTTAAGCACTGGTGGAAAGGTTCTGATTAGGCTTTTCTTGAATCATACTATAGCTGGGTAACTAAAGATGGAGCATCCTTCTACCAGAGGGAAGAAGACACTGATGGCTGCCTGGTATACTCTTAGCAAACTAAGAGAGACCTGAAGTCTTCAGGGACTGGAGATAGTCTAGAACAACTGGAATGCTTAAAGTATCTAGAGAATGTTGATCGTGCCATGCTGAAAAGTGTCTCCAGTTGGCAGGATAGCAAGTTTTAGTAGACTCATCCCTACTTTGGTTAAGAATCACCTGAACAGGGGCTAAACATGGACATTCTATTTCCGAAGCCCATCCAAAAACCAGGCCCTGAGGTTGGATCCCAGATTGGGATGCTTGGTCTCTCCTTCTCCCTCTCTCCACCTCCCACCCCATCCTGGGTTAGGAGACCCGGGAATAGGCAGACCCTGATCGGTAGGCATGCAGACATTGTTGCAAGTTCCATGAACCAGAACTGTTTGGGCTAGTGGGGTGCTAGGAGAATGATGTTGGATTTGTTGTTATGCATCTTTCCTATGATCTGTGGAAGCAGGGAAATGAGAGGAAAGACTTATTGAGGCCATTAATCCAGAATATCAGCAGATCACTGCCTTGGGAGTCACAACTATGGCTCTCCTAAAGCAATATAGGGAGAGACTTCTGTTCATTTGGGACACAAAGAGGTCCCACAGTGGTGCATCCCACTGCGAAAATATCTCACTTATGATGTGCTGCAAACCTCCCACTCACAGTCTATCAAGAAATTTCTGCTTAATTTCTCTTTCAGGGAGTTGCAAACACCAGGAAGGAATGCTGCCTGTATCATGACGCAGTTCCTGATACACCACTTCCAAAGCCTGATGGCTTTGTGTCAGAGGGGATGAGATCACGCCTCCCTGTTTGTTTATATAGAACTCCATGGTGATATTGTTTGACATAATTTGTACATGGACTGAGCATGTAAAAGGAAGGAAGACCTTGCATGCAAGGCAGATCGCCCTCAGTTCCAGTATGTTTATATCCAGTCTGGCCTTTCATGGGATCCAGGTGCCCTAAATAGCATGGCTGTCCAGGTGAACATCCTACCCCAAAAGGGTGGCGTCTGTCGCAATGGTGGCGGTGGAGTGGGAGAACTGAAGGGAACTCCCACCATGACCTTTTCTGGGTTCAACCACCAAGTTAGGGAGGTGACAACTCTGCTGGGAACGACCATCCTGGAGTTAATGTGGTCCTTGCTTAGTCAATAAATCAAGTTAAGCCAAGCCTGCAGGCACTGCAAGTGAAGTCTGGTTTAGGTGCACATGGCCTAACAGTGAGAGGTACTTGTGCACTGTAGGTGATGTGTGAAATCAGGTTGCCCATTGCACAAAACCTTTCAGAGGGGAGGTATGCTCTCATGGATATCAAGTCCAATCTTGCCCCTATAAATTTCATTGATCTTGTAGGTAACAAAACAGACTTTTCTTCATTTATGCAAATGCCCAGGGCTGTTAAAAGTTGTATGAGAAACCCTGTTGCTGATGTGACCTCCTGACAAGAGTAGCCTATCAGGAGCCAATTGTCAAGGTATGGGAATACCATATAGTCCTAACATCTCATCTGGGCTGCTACTGAGAGAACACCTTTGTATATACTCTGGGTGCCACAGCCAGCCCAAAGGGGAGGACTCAAAACTGAAAGTGTTCCTGGCCTGCCATAAAACGCAGGAAACTCCTGTGTGATGAGTGTATGTCCACATGGAACTACATGTCCTTCATGTTGAGAGCCACAAACCACATCCCTTCCTGAAGTGAGAGTTTTAAAGATGCCAATGTAATCATTCAGAACTTCAGATTTCAAATAATGATGGTGAGTTGCAGAAGATCCAGGATGGGCCTCTACCCTCTGTCTCTTTTGAAGGTTAGAAAATATGGGGAATAAAACCCTCTCCTATGGTAATGAGGTAGGACACGCTCTATTGCCTCTCAGTGTAAAAAGGATTCTGCGTTCTCTTGAACAACCACCTCATGAGAGTGGTCCCCAAAAGGGGTATTGGGACAGGGTTTTATGAGGTGGGAAAGAGATAATCTCCAGAATCCAGATGTCTGTAGGGCTCTTGTTCTAGCTGTGGGTAAAGAGTGTAAGACAGTCCCCAAAGATGACAGGGGATGGGGCAGTTGGCATCAGTGGTGGTACTTGACCAACATGCCATAAGTGGCTCTTGACTGGTGGTTGAGAGTGATTAGAGTCTGTAGCAGAAGAGGGAGCCAAAAAGTGAGACCTCTGAATCTTTTGGTGTTTGTGTGGAGGTTCAGCCGTGCGCTGGAAATAAGGTGCATGGGGAGGGGATGGCCTCAATCATGGACTGCCTCCAGTATTTCCCCCTGAGGGTTGGCGTATAAATTCCCAGGGAATGCAGAGTTGATCTTGAGATTTTTAATGAATGCAGGAACTCATCCATTTTCTCACTGAAGAGATTCAACTTGTCAAAAGGAATGGCCTGGATGTTTTGGACCTCCTTAGGAAACTCAAAGGACTGCAGCTCGGAATCCCTCCTCATGACTAGACCAGTGGTCAAATTTCTGGAAGCCATGTCCACTGCATCCACTGCAGTCTGGAGGGCTGCTTTTGCCAGTAGCTTCCTCTCATCTAAAAGAGATTGAAATTGGTGCTTGTCTTCTGTGGAAAGCTTGTCTGTGAAGTCTATGAGCGTTGATAGGTATTAAAATATGCTTGGCAGTTAGCAACACAAATGTGTTGACTTTTCTCCCCAGAAGGTCCAGTCTTTACCTTAGAACTTTACCTGGCAGTGCGACTGAGCCCTTTCAGCAGTCACCTGAACCACTAGCAAGTTGGAGGAAGTATGGAGGGAGAATAAGAATTCAGCCCTTTTAGCAGGAACAAAATGCCACCTCTTGGCCCTTTTTGGTGTAGGGGCACAGGATGCTGGAGTGTTCCATGCCACTCTAGCCAGTTCTAGTATGGCCTCACTGATGGGTAGGGCTACCTTATTCGGTCCCTGCAGCTACAAGATGTCCAAATGGGATATGCAGGTCACTGGCAACTCCTTGTAACAGCTCCTGGTATGGCAGTGGTCATCCGGTGGAGAAAGCGAAGGAGCAACCACCTCAGCCAGGGAAGATAAAGAGACAGCCATCCGAATCATCAGTACCTGTAGATTCAGTTCCACATGTTTCTACACCAATGGCAGGGCCAGCTCCAGGCCCCAGCATGCCAAGCGCGTGCTTGGGGTGGCATGCCACGGGGGCCGCTCTGCCGGTTGCTGGGAGGGCATCAGGTGGCTCCGGTGGACCCTCCGCAGCCACGTCTGCGGAAGATCCACCGGAGCTGCGGGACCAGCGGGGATACCTGCGGGAGGTCCACCGGAGCTGCGGCACCGGCGAGTGGCAGAGCGCCCCCCGCAGCATGCTGCCGTGATTGGGGCGGCCAAATGGCTAGAGCCGGCCCTGACCAATGGAATCCACTGACGAGAGAAAGAGGATCAGTATGACTCTTGAGGGAGCCCAGATGCCTGCACAGAATCCCACAGAACCCAATAAAGGCAGAAAGGACTTATCAGTTGCAATGGACCCCAAGAAAATCAGTACTAGCATTCTTGGGGAGTGGGTCATACCCAGCAGAATGGTAAGCATAATCCCCTTTACTATGTATCACAACTCAACTGCCTCCACGGAGATATCAGTGCAGCCATCTCTTCTGATTCATCTGGGAACTGCTTCACTGCTAGCAGCCATGCCATCAGTACCACGGCACTCCTGCCAGATGGTTGGAGATGAAATGGCTCCTGGGACAGTGATGTAGACTCTCCACCAGAGTAAGGACATCCCTCAGGAGAGCTGGGCCAGAAAGAAATGAAGACCGTGGATAAGAGAGGAATATACTAGCCTATGTTTTATAAGTCTCAGCACACCATGGTGCCTGAGGAATTTTGCCAATTAAGTCTGATGCATCCAGTGCTCCTGCAGTGACTGGATGGTCTTCAGAAGGACAAGGCCCTTTTACCTACCCACACTCATAGACAGAACTGAGGAACATATATCTTTGCACTTCGGTGCCAAGGTGACTGATGAAACCAGCAGATCCTTCTTTTTACATTTTGCCCTTTGATCTGGGGGTCTTCACTCGAGACAGCTCCTTAGGTTCTTTACACAACATCTCGCTCAACCAGGACAGGCTTGGGGAGGAAGTGCGTTTCTTATGGAGAATCCTCAATGGGGATCTATCCTTGCGCCCATGTGAGCCCCCTTTACTCTTATTAGGAGCCCTGAAAGTAGAGCCCTTGGACTTAGATGTTGAGGGTTCCACTCCAAGGCACTTGACGGGGCACTGCTTGTCAGCTGAGGCCGATGTACACGGGATTTCTCCCTGGCCTGGATTAGAGAGGGGCCTCATAGCCTTCTCTAACAGGTGCATCTATAGGCGAAACTCCTGGACTTCTCGAGTTCTGGGTGGGAAAGAGTGACAGATACTGCATTTCACAGAGATATGCACTTCACCCAGGCAATACAGGCAGTGTTGATGTTCATCACTGATGAAGAAGGACTGAGGGTAGGAAACACAATTCTTGAATCCCAGTACTCTATGCATAGTCCTGGAGCCAGGGAGGGGTTCCTCAACCTGGGAAAAATAAATATTCTATACTATACTTTAAAATGTAATTATTAAACTACTAATCTAAGAATATAACTATTTACAAATGGTTTCATTATAGGTTATGCAACTAAGTGAAGGAGAACACAATTCCAACTCAGGCATGCAGCAGCAAGAAGGAACTGAAGAGGCATTGACACACACTGCCTCATGCATGGGAGCATGAAGAGAGCTACTGTGCACGTGCAGGCCAACAGACACAACTTTGAAGTATTTCTGGACTTAAGCGCATCGTGCGAATGCATATCCCACATGAGGAACACACATAGGGACCATCACTTGAAGAAGAACAAGATGTTAAGAGACAGTTATTCACAAACTGCCATACAAGTTTTTGAAAATGGAACTTATGCTCTCAGTCAGATGGGCACTTTAAAAAGGTAAAAAATTGAGACATAGGGTAAAGTTTTCAATAGTTTATGGGGGAGATTTTCAAAAGGCACTAAAGGGAGTCAGGCAAAAGTTAATTGGAGTCAGGCACCTCTCTTTTGGGGTCTCCTATTTTTGTGTTTGGGTACCAGCCCTCTATCTAATTTAGGGTTTTGCATAGTATCAATCCCTGTTTTAGCCTCATAGTGAGATCCCTAGTGGATTTCATGGAGCCTTCTGCTCTTTTTTCTTTCCTGGATAGAGGAGGCTCTGCTTGGGTTGAATGTTGCTGGTGGATTGGTTTGTTTGGTTGGTTGCTTTGGTTTTATGTTATCTACCCAGTTAGGGAGAGCTTTGCCACCAAAAGAGGAGGATCTTACACCAGGCCCTAAAAGTAATTAAAATTCAGATTAGTTCAAGTTTCTGTGAGGAGTTCGGAGGGTGGGAGGGGTTGGGGCATGGAAGGAGTGCAGGTTCTGGGCAGTGCTTATCTCAAGCAGCTCCTAGAAGCTGCAGCACGTCCCCCTTCCAGGCTCCTAAGTGGAGGCATAGCCAGGCGGCTTTGCACGCTGCCCTGTTCACAGGCACCGCCCCCGCAGCTCCCACTGGCTGCAGTTCCTGGCCAGTGGGAGTTGTACAGCCAGTGCTTGGGGCAGGGGCAGCACATGGAGCCCCCTGGCTGCCCCTACACGTAGGAGCTGGAGGTGAGACATGCCACTGTCTCCGGGAGCTGTGCAGAGCCACAGCAGGCAGACAGCCTGACTTAGCCCCACCAACTGGACTTTTAATGGCCCAGTCAGCAGTGCTGACCAGAGCTGTAAGGGTCCCTTTTCAACCAGGCATTCCAGTTGAAAACCAGACACCTGGCAACCCTATGTAGAATTAATAAATCATATAAGATGACCATGCTGCTTTTTACCACTTTGATAAATTGGGCGGAGAAGCCCAGTATGAAAGGAGAATTCAGTGTCACAGTTAATTCCATCTAACCGGCATCATTTTGGTGTTGCCTACATTAAGTTTGAAGTACTGCTCTTCATTCACATGGTGATCCCCTGTACACCTTGTGAAGTCCTTGTGATGGCACTTCTACAAACAATACATACCTAAAATTCACAGTCATCTTTTGCCCTTTCATAATTTTGGTGTGATAATTCATCAACATCAAAGTTTAAAATTTTTTATTTCAAGAGATATGGTTCTTCAAGATTATAATCCAATAATAATTCCTTGGTTTCAACTGGATTTTTCTAGCATGAAGTCAATTCTCTGCAAAGAACAGGCTGAGGGCTACAAAACAATTAACAACGTAGAGTTTAATTCCACTGGAAGACAAAAACCTTGTGCACCTCTGTAATTAAACATAAATTAGGTCTGAACAGAAAATGCAGCTTGGTTTTACAGATGATTATGGATTCACCCACCATCACACAGAACACACTTTACAAGAGATTGTTTATGATTGTGTAGCACATCTCTTAACTTTAAGGGTTGGGGAAACAGTTTTCCTTATCAATGATTTTATGAAACATCTATTTTTAAAAGTAAACTTCTAACAGTTCCTGGTTATCAAGATGAATTTCCAAAGCATGCTGGAATTTGCGTCCTCTTCAGATGCTCCCACAAAGGTCTGGATCGTATGCAAGTTACCATCATTCCATTTTACTTAGTGTACCTATTGGGTTCTGGGAAGTGGGCGAGAGGAAGCCCGCCCCCCGCTAAAGGATCCCGCCCACCAGCCTAAGGGGAGGATCTACAGGACCTCAAAACCCAACTGAGTTCGGAGGACAACTAATAAAAGAACAGGGACAGGAGTGCGGTCAGAGGGTCAAAAGAAGGGAGCCTGACGGGGACACCGAGCAGAGAACCCCACATTTTGTTGAGTGTAGCAGGATGGTTACCCTGCTCCTGCCCTGAAGGGCTTAGAACAGCCCTGGCAGAGGGCTGTGGCAGGGGAAAGGCTGGGCTGATTGGAAAGCAGCCACAGCTGTGGCTGGCTTAATGAGGGCCCAGCTGGCCCTTATAAAAAGGCTGTGAGCCAGGAGCCCGAAAAAAAACTCTCTCCAGTCTTGGAGGGAGAAGGGCCTCCCTGTCTGCAGTAAGAGTACTGGAAGTGAAGCAGGACTGGGGAAAGGCCAAAGGAGCAGGGGAGCTCCCAGCTGGCAACTCCTCAGGCTGCAGGGCCTGGTCCTAGGCCCAGAGAGGTACTGAGTGGTAGAGGAAGGCAGCTGGTCCAAACCACCCTTGCCTATGATGAGTGGCTTTTACACCGCAGTCTGCCCCGGTGAGCAGGGGCTAGATGATGACTGGCAGTAGCCCAGACTGAGGCAAGGTGAGGATTAGAGGGTTGGGGGTTTCCCAGAGAGGGGAGACCCATAGAGACGGGGGGGTATTGCCACGGGGCAGCCCCAGGGTAAAGGGGCACCGGGGCCCGGGAGGGACATAGGGCCAGCTACAAGTGGGACACCGCCCCTGCAGAGGGCACTCTGATGGCTGGAGAGTTAATTCTTTGAGATGACCAGCAGGAGGCGCCACAGGGGTGAGTCCCACACCTTTACACTGTGCCCTTCCCTCTCTCATCATCTTGGCGGGGGTTAGACTGAGGACCCTTGTGTTCCCTTCTAACCTTGTGATTGCCAATCACTTTGGAACTGAGATGGACAAATGTATGGATCTCAACATTGCATCCTCCTATTAAAAGGGCCATAAAGATTATTCTCCTACTCTCTCATCCAATCTGGATTTTTTAAAAAGATTGAGTCATAGATATGCTGTGTGTTTCATCCTCTACATCAGTGCCTTTAAGTTTTTTCATATAAGCTATTTTAATATTAATCCCCTGTAGGATGCCATGAATCCCAGAGAGGTACTGAGTGGGAGTGTACCTATTGGGTTCTGGGAAGTGGGCCACTTCCCAGAACCCAATAGGTACACTCCCAGATCCCCTGTTGGCATAGAAAGTACGCTTATTAAGTTTGCGGACGATACCAAACTGGGAGGGATTGCAACTGCTCTGGAGGACAGGGTCAAAATTCAAAATTATCTGGACAAATTGGAGAAATGGTCTGAGGTAAACAGGATGAAGTTCAATAAAGATAAATGCAAAGTGCTCCACTTAGGAAGGAACAATCAGTTTCACACATACAGAATGGGAAGAGACTGTCTAGGAAGGAGTATGGCAGAAAGAGATCTAGGGGTCATAGTGGACCACAAGCTTAATATGAGTCAACAGTGTGATACTGTTGCAAAAAAAGCAAACATGATTCTGGGATGCATTAACAGGTGTGTTGTAAACAAGACACGAGAAGTCATTCTTCCGCTTTACTCTGCGCTGGTTAGGCCTCAACTGGAGTATTGTGTCCAGTTCTGGGCACCGCATTTCAAGAAAGATGTGGAGAAATTGGAGAGGGTCCAGAGAAGAGCAACAAGAATGATTAAAGGTCTTGAGAACATGACCTATGAAGGAAGGCTGAAACAATTGGGTTTGTTTAGTTTGGAAAAGAGAAGACTGAGAGGGGACATGATAGCAGTTTTCAGGTATCTAAAAGGGTGTCATCAGGAGGAGGGAGAAAACTTGTTCACCTTAGCCTCCAATGATAGAACAAGAAGCAATGGGCTTAAACTGCAGCAAGGGAGATTTAGGTTGGACATTAGGAAAAAGTTCCTAACTGTCAGGGTAGTTAAACACTGGAATAGATTGCCTAGGGAAGTTGTGGAATCTCCATCGCTGGAGATATTTAAGAGTAGGTTAGATAAATGTCTGTCAGGGATGGTCTAGACAGTATTTGGTCCTGCCATGAGGGCAGGGGACTGGACTCGATGACCTCTCAAGGTCCCTTCCAGTCCTAGAGTCTATGAGTCTATAAAAGAGAGAGACACATTCAGCAATATTCTCTAGTTACTAGGAAAACACCATTCTGCATTTATTTCTGATTAATATAATGTGTGTATATAAATATGATGTAGACCCATTTAATTGGACCCTCAGCATTTAATTAAGCATAAAAATGGCTCATTTATGTTCGTTATATTGGTAGATTATGCCATAAATACAGTGTGCGTGTGCATATATATACATATATATATACATATACACACACACACTGAGTCCGAGGAAAATTAATTCTGTCTTATAGTCACTCAGAGGACAACGATGTTGCTCATAATATAGATTTTTACTTGAAACATTTAGTATTTAAAAGTCTGTTCTTAAAATAAGTCAATACAGTAACTTTAAAAACAGCTAATGATTCTACTTTCCATTTAAATAATGTTAGTTAATTAACATTACTATTTTAGTACTTTTTATTTTTTGCCATGATCTGCAGAAGAATCAAATGGAAGGCATTGCTATGAAAGAACTGGTTTAAGGTAAACATGCAACAGTAAGGCACATGAGAAGATATTTTTAGAATAGATGAGTGGAACAGCATTTTCATCTATACATTTCAGCGCACATACATTTAAATAAAAAACAACAACAACAAAAACAGTGAATATGGTCTTGGGCTAAGCATCTCCCTGGAAATATCTGTCTGCAAACACAGAATTTTGGAAGTAAATTTGACACAGGCCTTCCACATCAACATCAGTAATTTTAAAACCCACAAAGACTGATTTTGACAAACACGCAATATGACCTCATAACATATTAATTATACCGCATGCAGTTTCAGCCATACCTTGCTTAATTGTTATCAGTCTTCTCTTCTACTATCTTCCTTCTTTAGTCTGCTCTCCCTATAGTATTTTTCTGTACTTAGAAACACTTTGGAAATTCTCTTAATTTGCTTTAAATAAATCCACAATTCTTTTAAGAATATATATTACTTATGTTCTATTTTCTTTTTAGCTTATTTACCTTTTCCTCACTCAACATTATTTTTTTATTTGGATGACATTTCTTTCCAAAGAGTTTTGTTCTATCATTCTGGTTTCTATTCATTCTTTTACACCACTACCCTGTCCCCTCTCTATTCTCCTCTTTATAAAAACAAATAAATAATTTTAAGACATACAAGGTGCTCTTTTAGATATAATCATTTGAATTCCTCTCCAATGATACTATCCAAATGATTAAAGCTGTGATACTTACCCTCTGTTGCTCTAATGTCTGGCATACTGCACTACCTGTGTTACAATTTCCCTCACGTTCATAGAGCCATCAGTGCAGGTGGTCAGGCCTGGATGCTGCATTTCTAACTATACAGGTTTGTCTCAGTAAGGAAAGGATGGAAGAGTAACCACACTGTGAAACATCTTGTGCTTTGTAAATATGTAAAAAGCTTTTATTAAAATGAAAAAATATATAGTGATAAAAAATGTAGTGAGAGATCCTGGTACTTGGTTAAAAAATAGAGAGTGTTTATTAAAGGTAATTAAGATGATTCTGGACAACAGCATACTTGCTGAGATTTGGAAAGCAGTCTAATGATAAGAATGTGTCTAAGTCACCAAACCTTATAATGGAAGATGGATCTAAGTCCCCTTCACTGCTTTGAAAATTTCAAATGCTGTACTTTGCCACTAACAAACAATTTTACTTAAAATCTTTATAGGGGCCATTTTAAGAAATGTTAACTAAATTACAAATTCAAACAATTTTATTTTTTGCAGTTTTCTCCCTTTTCACATTCCATTTCCTTATACATTTTCCATCACTTAAAAAAATATCCCCGCATCTTTATCCCTCTATCTAGATTATAACCCTTCCTTTCTCGATCTTAAGTCCCCAGTCAATATATTTTTTAAATCCATCTCTTCTTTGCTCCATAATTTTTCCTTTAAGCCGTCCAGTTTCTGTAGTAGTTGTTAGCTCACCACATTGAGAGTGCAATACTGTAACACATTTGTCCCTCCTTAGTGAGGTAATAAATACCAAAACATTGACCTATTATTTTAAATAAATATAAGTCCAGATTCAAGGAAAGCACCCCTAATCAAGAAAAGTGCTTAAACATTCCTACTTGTCACTTACCACCCCATACTAGAACCTATACACAGTATCATTAAACATTTACAACTCAGAGTTGATAGGGACCTCATCAAGAAAAATATTTTCTCAGTCCCATCTTCTGGACTTCAAACAACCACCCAGCCTCAGCAAACTCAACATCAGAATCAAGCTCCCCACAGACGAGGACACACCAACCCAAAGCAGCACCAGGGCCTGCCAAAAGAACAGATACAAAACCTGCAGACAATCTCCACTACTATGATGATCAATATCCCCCACAGCATAACTTTCAAGATCCATGTATCCTGGACATGCTTATTACAATATCTGGTATACCTCATCCAATGCAACAAATGCCCCAACAACTATACCTTTACCTCAATATAACACTGTCCTTGGGAGCCAAAAAATCTTACTGCATTATAGGTGAAAATACCGAACTTGCTTTGATCCACTGCAGTGTGCACGCCCACTTCCCCTGGAGCACTGCTTTACCATTATATCCAAATTCGTGTTATCTCGGGTGGCATTATATCGAGGTAGTGGTGTATGTGGGTACAACAACATAATCAATGCACTCTTGAATGAACTCACACAGAAAAGTAATAAATGTCAAACGCCCTATCACTCATGGGCAAAGACTTTTCATAAAGCGATCATTCTATATCTAACCTCTTTGTCTTCATCTTCAAAATAAACCTGCACAACATCTATAAAAGACGAACCTGGGAACAAATTCATAACTGCAGGACACTAAAAACTATGGTATTTACAGAGACTGTTTTTGTGGCTCATTACAACAATTTACAACACACACTACTGCCTGGTAACCCTCAATTGCCTACTTCATTTTAAGTATTCTCCTACACCATGTGTGAACCCCTTATGGTTACCAATTTCTCCCCTCCTGTATTCAGACCAGACACTCTGGTCACTTTCTCCAGAAATGAAGAAATTCAAAAGCTTTTCCCTTCCACCAACAGAAATTGGTCCAATAAAACATATTACCTCACCTCCCTTCTCTCTCATATTCTGGAACCAACATGGCTATAACAATACCACAAAAATCACTTAAGTCAAAGTTACTGTATCAGTATAAAACACCTTTTCCGTAATTGGTGTTCTTCGAGATGTGTTGCTCATGTCTATTCCACAATAGGTGCGCGTGCTCACCATGTGCTGCAGTGCCAGAAGTTTTTCCCCTAGCAGTACCCGTAGGGGGGAGCACCCCAGCAACCCCTGGAGAGGCGCCTCTATGGCATGGTATAAGGGGAGCTGCGCACTCCCCCCACCCTCAGTTCCTTCTTGCCAGACAACTCCGACAGAGGGGAAGGAGAGTGGGATGTGGAATAGACATGAGCAACACATCTTGAAGAACACCAGTTACGGAAAAGGTAACCATCTTTTCTTCTTCTTCAATAGGTGATTCCAAGCTATATCTGTTGGAGACGGGTAGGAGTTCACAAGTTCTCGGGACAGAGTTCAGCTCTGCCGAACCCGACATCATCCCCGGTTTGGGAGACGATCACATAGTGCGAGGTGTACGTGTGAACCAAAGACCACGTGGTGGCCCTGCAAATGTCCTGGACAGGGAAATGGGGCAAGAAGGCTGCTGACGAGGCCTGAGCCTGAGTCAAGTGCGCCTTCACAATTGGTGGTTGGTGAATACCCACCAGAGCACAACAGGTACAGTTGCACAAAGTGATCCCGTTGGAGAGGCGCTGAGTGGAGATCGACCAACCCCTCATGCGCTCAGCCGAGGCAACGAATTGCTGAGAGGACTTCCTGAATGGCTTAGGCCACTCAAGGTAGAACGCCAGAGCCCTCCACACATCGAGTGTGGAGGCGGCGCTCCTCACTGGACGTGCGCAGTTTGGGGCACAACCGGCAGAAAAAGGTCCTGACCCATGTGATAGGTGGAGACCACCTTTGGCAGGAACGCGGGATGTGGGCGGAGCTGGACCCTGTCCTTATGAAACACCATGCACGGGGGCTCAGAGGTCAGGGCCCTGAGCTTCGAGACCCTCCTGGCCGACGTGAATGCGACCAGGAAGACCACCTTCCACGACAGGTGGGACCAGGAGTACGTGGCTAGTGGCTCAAACGAGGGCCTCGTGAGATGGGTCAACACCAGGTTCAGGTCCCACTGCAGAACCGGAGGTCTAGAATATGGGAAAAGACGGTCTAAGCCCTTAAGGAACAGGCCAGTCATAGCATGGGAAAATACCATGTGCCCTTGTACAAGCAGACGGAAGGCCAATATGGCTGCCAGGTGCACATTGACTGATGAGGGCACCAAGCCCTGGGCCTTCAGGTGGAGGAAGTAAACCAGAATAAGCTGGATCGGGACAGCTACAAGGGAAACACCTTGGTCCATCATCCACCTAGAAAAAAACTGGGACCACTTCGCCAAACAAGAGCAGTGAGTAGAGGGCCATCTACTTTAGAGGAGGACACGCTGAACCTGTGCTGTGCATGTCCTTTCCTCACCACCTAGCCACTGAGCAGCCACTTCGTGAGGTGAAGAGCTGCTAGGGTGGGATGGAGGCGGCGGCCCTGGTTCTGAGAGAGCAGGTCCGGGTGGAGTGGCAACAGTCACTGTGGAACTACTGCCAGGCCCGTGAGGGTCCCATACCAATGCTGCCCGAGCCAGGCCGGGGCAACGAGGAGGATGCAGGCCTTGTTCGTCTTTATCATCTCCAGGACCCTGCTGACTAGAGGGAACAGACGAAAGGTGCAGAGAAGCCAGCCTGACCAGGACAAAGGCATTGGAGATAGCGCCCCTCTCCAGGTCCCCCCGGAGCAGAACCGGGGGCATCGCTGGTCCTGCCGGGTTGTGCACAGATCCACCTAGGGAGTTCCCCACTTTCGGAAGACCCAGTGGGCCATGTCCAGGTGGAGGGACCACTTGGTTGTGAGGAAAAGTCCCTGCGCAAGTGATCTGCCCTCGGGCACCGGGCACTCAGCAGGTGGAAGGCCTTTAGGCAGATGATGTGGGCTACACAGAAGTCCCACAGCCTGAGGGCCTCGCGGCAGAGGGCCAAGGACTGGGCCCGCCCTGCCCGTTGATACAGAATATCGAGGCCATGTTGTCCGTGAGGACCCTGACTACCTTGACCTCCAGGTGCGAGCAGAAGGCCATACATGCTAGCCACAGCGCCCTGAGCTCCTTGACATTTATATGTAGGGTCGGGTCTTGAGCCAACCACAGGCCTTGGGTTTGAAAGTTCCCCACATAGGCCCCCCCCCCAACCCAGGTCCGATGCATCGGACACCAGCTCCAATGATGGGGCCCTGTCCCTGAACGGGACCCCTTGGAGCAAGTTGCTTGGGGCGGACCACCACCATAGGGAGGTGATCACAGAGTTCAGAACAGTGAGGACCTTGTCCATCCTGTCCGTGGCCTGAGAGAACATCAAGGCCAATCTGAGCTGGAGGGGCCTCATCCTGAGTCTGGCATGACAGACCACGTACATGCACTCCAACATATGACCCAAAGGCTGCAGGCAAGTCCTGGCTGTTGTCACCGGGAACCTTGTGACTCAGTCGATGAGACTTTTCAGGGTCTGGAATCTATCTGGAGGGTCAGAGGTCCTGGCCAATGTTGTGGCCAGGAGCATTCTGATAAACTGTATGCGCTGGACCAGGACTAACGTGGACTTGGTGTTTACCAACAGGCCCAAGGCGGTGTACATGGACAGGAGGAGCACTACGTGATCCCTCACCTGTGACCGGGAGGTGCTCTTGACAAGCCAATCGTCCAGATAGAGAAATATCTGAACCTCCTGGCATCTGAGGTAGGCCGCTACCCTCAACGTGCATTTTGTAAACATCCTAGGAGCAGTGGAGAGGCCAAATGGGAGGACCATGAATTGGTAGTGATTCTGTCCCACCACGAAATGGAGGAAGCGTCCATGCCCCTCGAATATGTGGATGTGGAAGTACGCATTCTGGAGATCGAGGGCAGCGTACCAGCTCCCAGGATCCAGGGAGGGGATGATGGAGGCCAGGGAAAACCACACAGACCCTGAGTCTCACCATGTACTGGTTCAGACCTCGCAGGTCCAGGATGGGCCTGAGCCCCCCTTTGGCTTTTGGGGTATAGAAGTATTGGGAGTAATATCCCTTGTCCATGAACTTCTTGGGCACCGTCTCTATTGCTCCTAGTCCCAGGAGCTGCCCCACCTCCTGCTCAAGCAGAGCTTCATGCGAGGGGTCCCCCAAGAGGCACAGAGGCAGGGGGTGGTTGGGTGGGGAGGAAGTAAACTGGAGGATGTAACCCTCAGAGATGGTGTTGAGGACTCATCAGTCCAAAGTTAGCAGTGACCATTCCGGAAGGAAAGCAAACAACCGGTTGGAGAAAAAGACCATTATTGGGGTGGATCTCTGATGAGGACTAGCGGGGTGCTCCCGAGCATCCCGTCAAAAGTACCTTTCCCCCCTCTGCTTGCCCTTGGGGGACTCAGGCTGGGGAGCAGGCCTAGACTGGCCCTGAGGGTGTTTCCTATAGGTCCGTTACTTCTTATGGACAGCCTCATACTTCGGGAGGGCGGCTTGGGCGGAGTCTGAGGCGGCTTGAACTTCAGTTTTGCTGGAGCCAGGACATAGAGGCCCAGAGCCTGGAGGGTCATGTGGGAGTCTTTCATGCCATGCAGCCTTGTATCCCATCAAATGGGAGATCCTGCATGGCCACCTGTGCCTCACTGGAGAGCCTCGACAGCAGGAGCCACGATTCCCTTCTTATGGGCACCGTGGAGGCCATGGACTGCGCAGCCGTGTTCACCATATCCAAAGCCACTTGCAGGATTGTCCTGGCAGCCACTGTACTTTCCTCCACCAGTGCCTTGAACTCTTTCCTATCGCATTCCTGGAGGGAGTCTTCAAACTTGGGCAGGGAACCCCAAAAACTGAATTCGTACCTGCCCAGGGGCCCCTGGTGGTTTGCCACTTGCAGCTGAAAGCTCAAGGACGAACAAATTTTTCTTCCGAAAGAGTTCAGCCTCCGTGAACCTTATTTTTTGGGTAGAGGCTGGCTGGCCCTGCCGTTCCCTGTGGTTGATCAATTCAACCACCAGGGAGTTGGGCGCCAGGCGGGTGTATAGGTACTCGTGTCCCTTGGCAGGTACAAAGTGCTTACATTCTGCTCTCTTATAGACGGGGGGCCAACAAGGCCGGTGTTTGCCACAAGGCATTGAAATTTTTGCCACAACTTTGTGGAGAGGTAGAAAACTACCCTGCCCAGTGCTGAAGAAGACAGCACATTGAACAGGGAGTCCAAGGGTTCCTCCATCTCTCCTGCTTGAAGGTGGAGGTTTGACATCACCCTTTTTAAAAGCTCCTGGTGTCCCTAAAGTCCTCCTGTGGGAGAGAGGGCGCGGGACCGTTATCAGGTAATCTGGGGAGGGCAAGGAGGCCACTACGATACTCTAGGTATCCACCCATACCAGAGGGTCCACCACTTGGTTGGTCTCTGGACACGATACCAAAGATGTATGTCCCACCAACCCCTTCCTTGGTGGTCCAGAGAGGGAGGCCGATGGTGCCTCTGAGGCTCCAGCTATCGAGCGAGTCCCCAGCAGGACTGCATCGGGGCCACAGTGCCCATTGGTACCACTGGGCTGGCCACAGGGCCTGGTGCCACTGCGCTTGCTGCGGCACCAGCAGGCCTGGTTGTTCGGCCTGGCTGGCCTGGCCCATGGAAGGACGACTGCAAACGGATGCCGGCTGATGAACGACCTGCCGCTGTCCCGGGACCAGGAGGAGCGGCAGTGCCGAGAGTGATGCCAACCATGGGACTGAGATCTTGACATGGAGGATCGGTACCATTGGTAGCAGCTACTCTGCGGTCGGCTCCAACAGGCAGACCCACGGAGGCGATAAGCCAGCGATCGACACCCGGAGCCGATGCCCTGGAGAGTCTTGGAGTGGGATTCTGAGCATGAACGGTGTTGAAGTCTGTGCCGTGGCCGTCTGCTGTAACCCGTCCAAGAGAAGGACCTTTGGTGACATCTGCCTCGGTCCCGTCGGTACTTACTCCTTGAAATGGAGAGGTGCCGAGAGTCTTGGTGGATGACACCCAACCAGATAGTTTGGTGGACGATCCACATGGACTTTGCCCTGAATGGTTGCTAGGCAGCGAAAGGCGTCGGGAACGCTCCCTGGACCAAGACCAGGACCGAGCCGGGGGTGCCCTGGAGTGTGGAGCCAGCATCAGTGGCGCTCCTAGTACCGGCATGGACTTGACATCCTGAGCCACCTGCAGGGCCTCTGGCATGGAAAGCATCTGGACATCTGGGGAGGTCTGGCCCGGAGCAACCAGGCTGCTCCACTCTATGTGAGTTGGAGGCCTAGAGGCCGGAGGGGATCGAGGACTGCCCGACATGGGTCTAGCCTCTGCCCCGGGTTTTCCTTAGTGCCACTGCGAAGAAGGGGTCCTTATTGCCTTCTCGTGCCCTGTAGCTGGGGAGCGATGCCAATTGGCTGAAGGTGCCAGAAGGTCACCGCACACAGACACCACAGTGCCCAACACCGACTCAGAGCGGTGCGCCGACGTCAGGGTCCGCGCTGACTCCATCAGAATGGTCCGGAGCCTGATGTCTCTCTCTCTCTTAGTCCGAGATTTGAACAACTTGCAAATCTTGCAACGACAGCTGATATGGGTCTCTCCCAAGCAGCATAAACCATCTGCATGCGGGTCACTCTTTGGCATAGCTTGCCTACAAGTGTCGCACGATTTAGAACTCAGGACACAGGGCATGCCCCGGCACAGGCACTCGAACTAATTGAACAGCTAACTACAGGTACTAACACTGAACGAATAAGCAGTTCTGAGGACAAGCTACAGCAAAGCTGGAGCACAGTAGTTCCGATGCACCTTCACTGACAGCAAGAAGGAACTGAGGGTGGGGGGAGCGAGTGGCTCCCCTTATACCGTGCCATGGAGGCGCCACTCCAGGGGTCATTGGGGGTCTCCCCCCTATGGGTACTCCTAGGGGGAAAACTTCCGGGACCGGTGCACATGGTGAGCACGCACACCTATTGTGGAATACACATGAGCAATCACTAGAAGAAGAAAAAGTATTTACATAATTTGGAAACATGAGTTAATCATTTAGACTGGTATTCTACTGCTTCTATTACAAAAGTCTTTGATATATCTTAGAATACCAATCCACAGCTGCGAAAACTAAGGGCATGTCTACACTGCAATTAAACACCAGTTGCTGACCCATGTCAGCTGACTTGGGCTCATGGGACTCTGGCTGCAGGACTGCAAAACTGCATTGTAAGGTGTTTGGGCTCAAACTGGAGGGGAGGGGAGTGGAGGAGAGGACCCCAGGGCCCAGGTTCTAGCCAAAGCCCAAACATCTACACTATAATTTTACAGGTTCTGCAGCCAAAGCCCAAGTCAGCAGACAGTGGCCAGCTGCAGATGTTTAACTACAGTGTAGACACCCCAAGATGCTTAGTACATGAATTAAAAATGTCAATGACAGAGGGAGACTGCAATATCCTTACTCATTTCACCTAGTACTTTAATCTAAAAATAATTTCATTGAGTTAAATAGAACTACTCACAGAATAACATATTATCCAACAAGAGTAAGAATATCACTGCCTGGCCTAAAATGTCATTTTAACAAAGTTCTTTTAGGAATGCAAAAAAAAAAAAAGACAGTCCCATAATGAGTTCTTCCCAGACAGACTCCTGTGCTGGGGAAAACTCATTGCAGAATGATGGCCTAATGTGATTCCAGTAAAACATCCCAATTTAAAAGTCACATTTATTTTTTATAATTGTTTATATTTTTATATCATTTCCTTGCTCAGCTCTATGGAGTGGTTGGTTTTACTATTAACTGAAGCTGTGTGGTTTATACCATGTTATGGCAGTTGTCAACTAATCAGAATGGTGCCATTTTCCTATGGTAATCCTTTTTAAAAAAATGTAACAATGATACATAATTTCTGCTTTTTACTGTATTTCCTGGTTTTTACTATAAGCTACCAATCCATTCTAACAATCTTTTCTAAATGCTGACACACAAGCTGAACGTATGTGTACAGGCATATGTGTATATTTGCCAGAATAGATGAAAACCTATTTTAAAAAAATTAAAACTGGATTTTTAAAATTTAAAATTTAAATGAAATACAGGCTTATTTTTAAAAAAATAAACCTATTTAAGATTAGATTTGAAATTGATAACCTATGTTAAGGAATAAAAACTTACTATAATCTATTAAACATTTAAGTTAAATACAAAAATGATAATGAACAGTACATATTTGCTGTCAAGTTTTCTAAAATGTCTACTGAATTGGTGAACATCCCTGATTAAGCACCTTGAACCAGAGTTTGTTGAAGTGCTAAACCTTCTTTTGCAAGTGCAGAGAGAATAACTTTCTTCATTTCAGCTTATTCCACTAGTTCAGTTCAATGGCTAGTTCATTCAAAGTTAAGAAACCAGATGGCAGTTGAAAAAGTAGAAAAGCATGTTTTCTTCTTCCAATATATGAATAAAAATTAGGTGTGAGACTGAGATCTTGTAGTTCTAAAATTTTTAAACACATGTTGAACAGAAACAATCAGTTCATTTCATTAACTTCCTTTGTTTAGTAAGGTAGTTTTAAATGCAAAACGTTTTGATGAGGGAAGGAATTTTATGTATCCAGCTTCTTTAAGGTAGTTTATTTACTACAAAAATTAAAGTGCAGTTTTGTGCATTTTAAATTGAATCTGAATTTCTGCCAAATAGAGATTGACACATATTGTAAGTAAAAAATTAATCTAGTAAATAAAATGGTAAATGATGAATTTCTTAACATAATACAAATGTAAAAATTAAGACTAAATAAATATAAGTTAAGCTATATAATTGCTTTAAATAAATGAATACAGATACAGGTATCTTCCTAGTTATCAAAAAGAAGGACCAAATTGAGTGTGAAGGCTGTATTTACTTGCAGATCACCAGCCAATGAGAATAAATCTTTCTTTAGGAAAACAACTGAAAAAGTACAAATGTAAAACTGTACAAATGTAAAATTGATGATTTAAGTCAAGGTTTCCTGCTTGCTGATTTAAATCATGATTAAAATCAGTGATTTAAAGATCAATCCACCCTGACATTTACCTCTTACTGCTGTCAAAAGCTGCAGTTCAAATCTCAACTTAATTAGCTGGGTCAGAAACTGTAACTACAGTATGGACAGGTGCATCTAGATTTCTGTATTTTAGTTTTGTAGAAGGATTCCTCTCTCTCACCCTACTAACTCACCACCTGCCTGCCTGCCCACACATACTCACCTTTCACACATATAAGACGTGACAAGAGAAAATTCTGACAGACTATTACGACACTGAAATAAATTTGTCCAGCAGCCACTGGCAATTTTATTTATTGTTACTGCCTACAAATGTCTTTACAAACAATTAGCTCACAAACGTTAAAAAAAAAAAATCTATAAGACTTCTACGGAATCAAATTATCCAGTTTTCTTGTGCTTCTTCAAAGAAATAAACCTTTTTAATAAGGTCTGATTTTTACATGAACATACATGTGTCTCCAAAAAGAAAAAAAGATATTAGAATGAACTGGCCCAGGATTCATGCTAGCTAAACCAAGAGGAGATAACTGAACAAATAAAGGCAAAACAAAGCACTGACCATGCATAAGAACACACAAATTGCCAGAATAGATCACACCAATATCCTGTCTCCGACACCATGTCTCTCACAGGAAGGTGCAACAAGTCCTACAGTAGACAGTTATGGGATAATTCCCAGGAAAAGTCTGTTCCTACCCTGTACTAGTTAAAGGGTGCCTTATGCCCTAAAACACAACTATTTCTATCCCTTCCAAAATTCTTGTTTATTTACTTGTTCAAACCCATGTTTAATAAAGTCCTAGTATGGATCAACTTATAGAACAAGTTATGAAATACAAACCTTTTTATGTAGGTATTAAGTGTCCTCCTTACTTGATAATCGATGTAATGTTTCTTTGTTTTCTGTATGTCTAATACTACTATGCATTTTAAAAACATGACAGTCATTCTTTCTAAGCAGACTTGTTTTGGTACCACCACTATTCTTAAATATCCTTAGTTTTACAAGGAGTTGGCCATTTTTGAAAGACAAAGCTCTCTAAATGAAGACACTTTTATTGTGAAAAGAAAACCATGACAACTGTTTGTACTCTTGCTTTATTATTATATCCGGCATGGTCACTCTTGGAAATTCAATCTATTATCGTTGCTAGGAGTCTGTTGCTGTGCAACCTGAAAAGGTATGCTGTGCTTTCAGGATAAGAAGCGTTAATAAACCTGTAGGCCTCCTTCTACAGTTCCAACCAGCATGTGTAAAGACCTTAAAACTCTTAAATAGTCAGCACACAATTTAGGACATATCTTATTATAAACAAGTAACAATGAGATTCTAACAATGCTAATGCATTTTAAAACAGGAAAACTACTCAAAGCCTGTCCATATTAACCCCATAGCATTCTAACCGAATGCAAACTCACTCCTATACCTCAATCCAACATTAAAGTTGTATAGTTAAAAATTCTCTAAAAGGCAGGAAATGACAAAGTTAAAGTTTCAACAGCAAAGTTAATACAATTGCACAGAAAGCACATTTTATTCTATACATTTACCAACATAAAACAATTTATTAAGCTATGTATTTAACAAGAAGAAAACAACAAAAGAAAATCTTATATACATGTATAGCAACTGAATTAATATTGCTCTTGGAACCTTAAAGCAACAAGTCAATTCTGAAAAAATGACTTAAAAGAGGCACATGATGTTTCAAGTTTACTGTCTCTCAATGATTTCTATGCCAAATTTGTCTAACAGTCCTGTGAACTCAATCTAAGATCTGCGTGTCAAACTGAGTTCTTTCCTCATTGTGTATCATCACCAGTAATGAAGGTTTTATCGGCCAAATTAGACCTAGTGACAATTATGCAATCCCAGTGCCTTCAGGTTATGTCTTCAGTTATACCTTTGCAAATTGATTAGAGAAGAACTGAAAGGTGGCAAGGAGTAGAACTGGGTGGTATAGCCTCTCTCGACTACCTTTTTTTTTTTGCTGATACAGACTAACACTGCTACCACTCTGAAAAAAGCCCCCAATGTAATCCCACCAACAATCTGCACCAACAACAAAAAAAGAGCGAGACAATCCCAAAAAGGGATGGGAAAGCTTAAGGTAGATATGTCACAGCCTAGTCTAAGGGATAACCAAAACAACCAGTGCCTAGAAATGGATTCTAAAAATTGGGAAAAGGATTGGAAGAAAAGAGTTTGTGTCTCTGCTAACATACTCTATGCTGATTGCTTGGTTGAGATGTTCCACAAGGACCTCTAGAAATAGTGAGGTTTGTAAAGACTGTTATGGAGGTAAAGAGCTCTGAAATAACAAATCCTCTTCTTGTGGAGATACTGGTAGAGCCCGTAGAAAAGGGAACTGTTTTGCAGTAGATACTTTTTTCCTCCCCTGAATTTAAAGCCTTGCAGTGTTTTTGCGGGTAAAGAAGTGAATGCAAACCTGACTCTTCTTACCTTCCGCAAGAAAGCACACTTTTAAAATACAAAACCATAGGCCTAGAGCCTAATCCTAATGCGATGTATGTCTCCTGCAAGTTGCTGAACACCCTGAACTCATACTGACTTCAGTAGGAGTTGATGGCCTCACTTGGTTTTGACTATAAAAGTTAGATCAATCTAAGTTGACTGGTTTCAACCTAGCTGTGTGTGTATCTACACCTGAATTTGTCACCTGATGACTTAAGCCATGCAGTTACGCCACCTCCCCAAATGACACAAAGGCACGGTCAGCCTCCTTGTGTCAATGCAGCCTGAGTGTAGACACTGCATTACTTCCATCAACCCTAACAATCCTCCAGTAGCTGTCCCATAATGCCCTTCGTCCCTGTGACAGTGGTTGCTCCTCTCACAATTCTGAACTCCACTACCCAAGGGTCACAGCCACCAGAAGCACCCTCCACCCCGTTATAAATCTCCAGCATCTTTCTGAAATGCCTTTTCCTGATTGCCCACCTTGGCAAGCACACCTAATGACCCACCTTTGTTGTGAGTATCCAACCATACTCACTCCAAGCATGCAGAGACCTACTTGACGTATTCCTGCCTGGAGCAGGAAAGAAGTCATGTATCTCCTCATCCTGTGGGGAGAAGAGACTGGGCGAGCACAGTTGATGTTGAAACTGGAGCACAACATGGATGAGCAGCAGTGCTGTGTGAAAGTGAAGGAACTTTCAGTGGGCATATCAGAAGGCGAGAGAGAGCAACAACAAATCTGGGGCAACCCAGCAGACTTGCCACTTCTACAACGAAATGCAAGCCACGCTTGGCCTGGACCCAACTAGCACCCCGCATACACCTGTGGACACTTTGTGGAAGCTTCATGTAGACATTGCTGAAGTGTGAAGTGAGGAAGCGGGAAGGAGACAGTGATGAGAAGGAGAATGCAAACCATGCAATGACCTAGGCACTGTTGGAAACTCCATCAGAGTCAAGCCAACCCTGCCACTTGCATGTAGATGAGCCTGTTGATGAAGGGAAACTGAGCTCTGCTAAGCATGTACACATATTATTCCTTGTAAGAACAGTTTATTTTTTTGTTACCAAAACTTCCTCTCCCTCCTGCCTTTCTTCTCCATTAAAATGGCACCCACCACGTGTGCAATGCTTCTGTTCTGTAAATGAAGTCTGATTGCTCACTTTACTTGTAATATATTAGAAAATACATTTTAAAAAATTAGTATGGCAGTCTGATTTACACAGTCCATCTCATATCAATGTCCTGTGCTCAGAGATTAAAAAAAGAGGCAAAGGCAGTGCCCGCTATTCCATTCTTTGCCTAGTTGGGCCAGGTAGCAGGGACAACAATACATCTGATGTGAAGTCCTTGTATTTCTGAACAGATCATATTTTTATCCTCTTGAACAATATCAATTAAACTTTCATGGAGATACTCTGCCATCCTCTCCCAAACATTTCTAGAGATGGCGGCCTTGTTTCTTCCCTTATAATAGAAGACTTTCCCACGTTAGTTTGCAATCACTTCTGTTGGCATCATTTAAGTAAATCGGCTAGCACCACGTGGGCCTGGGCAGCTTTGGGATGCCATTAGCAGCACTGCCTTTATCACCCTTAGGAGTGAGATACCAGCCAAACTCTCTACTGCCTGTTAAATTAAAGGCAATATTCAATGTACTTTCTCTATACTCATACCAAAGGGCACCCAATGTCTAAATCTTCCATTTAACCCACACAGACTCGTCCCACTGGGTAGTACTCACCATAGCTTGAGCTGCATAGTGGTGCTGTAAAAAGGTGCTACAATAGGCATTTCTTATTAAAGGTATTTATGGAAGTAATGTAAGGGAGTTTTGAGACGTAATCTTTCTGTTTCCTTTGTAACTGTAAATCTAATCGTGTATTTGTTTTAATCAGCAGCCTCTGCCATGGTACACTTGAAACATTTCATTCTATGACTGCTGAATACCTGACTGATCCAGGAAAAAAAGAAGTGATCCAGGGAGGAATGTTCTACGAGATCCTTCAACCCTCCACCAATGCTGACCATAAACACAAGACTTGGAAGGGCTACATGTCCAAGACCAGGAATAATGACCAAGAATGGCAAAAGTGGTTGCTACAAGAGAGGCAAAGGGATTGAGAGGTGCAGTAGGGAGTGCAACAGGACGTCAGGCAACAAACACAGATGTTGAAGAGCATTTTCGAGATACATGACCAAAGATTCTGGACACAGCACAATTTCCAATCCATGGAAAACTCCATAGTTACTGCTCCTTATCGCCCCCCCCCCCCCCACCAATGTAACAGGTGGCAGCACAATATGAACTCTTACCCCTTTTACTTCACACCAGGGGAAAATACAGAGAACCACAACTACACCGATACTGACCTGTGAAAAAGACAGGACCAGCCACAATGCACTACACATTTTGTAACATGACTGACAGATTGTAATATTTGATTAATACATAAATATAAACATTGTTTTAAAGTACAGATCACCTTTTCACAGGGTTACTGCAATGTTTGAACCTTGTGTGCTTGCACTTTAATTTTGCTGTCTGTTTCTTTGCAAAGTTTTGTTTGTGGAAACTCATGTATATTTATTAGTGTCCCCAATTATAATTGCCATGTTACAAAATTCATAAGGGGAGCCAATAGCAGTTCATAAAAACCTCACATAAACACTACTGTGGGCTGACGGTTAAAATACTAAAGGCCTCCCACAACAGTATAGCTCTGCGGTTGGCTCTCCTAACAGCCTGGTGTCTGGCTGCTCAAATTCAGCAGACAGATGGTACCTTGCCCCTCCACCCTAGTGGTAGCCCTTTACCCTTTGTCTCACAGATATTATGCAGCTATAACGATGGAGATAGTTGTCTTGCTGATATCCAACCAGTAAACAGTGCCAGTGAGCCTTTAAATTTACCAAAAGCACATTCAAAAATTATCCTGCACCTTCTGAACTGGCAGTTGAATCTCTCTTCTGTGCTGTGAAGGTGGCCAGTGTACAACTTCATGATCCAGGTAAGCAAGGGGTAGGCTGGGTCCCCCAAAATCACTATTGGTATTTCAATATCATCAGTAGCAATGTGCCATTTGGGAAAGAGTATCCCTGTTTGCAGCTTTTGGAAAAGACCTGTATTCTTAAAGATGCAAGCGCCATATACCTTCCCTGACCAGCCCACACTGATATCATTGAAGTGTCCCCAGTGATCTACCAGCACTTGTGAAACCATGGTGAACTATCCCTTTCTGTTTATGTACTCATAGGCAAGGTGGGGTGATGCCAGAATAAGGATATGAGTGATGTCTACTGTCCCACCGCAGTTCAGGTACCCCATTGCTGCAAATCCATCCACTATTTCCTTCATGTTGCCAAGGGTCACAGTCCTATGCAGCAAGATACTCTTAACGGCCTTGCATAGTTGGAAGACAGTGGTCCTCCACGGTGGATTTTTAATTCCAAACTGATTGGCCACTGACCAATAGCAAGCTTGAATGTAAAGATCAGCATTATACATGAACAGAGCATGGGCAAAGCATGCTATATAGGTATAGTTTCCTACAAAGTAATCAAGCTTATTCTAAAGCATGTGATGCAAGGTATACTAAATGCAATGTAATGTGTAAATGTATACAAAGGAAGAGGTTTTCTGTGTAACTTTGGTTATACGGTAGGCCCTACACCCATCTCCTGTGCCTGACTCTGATCAAATCAGCGTCATTTTTCTGTATGCCAAATAAAGATAACTAAGTGAAGAAATCTGAAGCTGAACTGAGTTTTTGAAAAGCCAAGTGGAAAGAGGTCTCATGGGGAATCCCAACGCTGTTCTTAGTTGCTTATAACTTCACCAAATGTAAACCATTTAGGCTGAAATTTTTCATGCCAAGTGTATGCCTCAGGCTGAAATATTTGGAAAATTCCAGCTAAAATGGTTCAGGCATTCCCAAGAATGAGATTAAGGAAAAATATGGTCTTTGCCCATGTTAAAAAAACAAAAAACAAAAACAAAACCCTTACAATCATTTTGTCGAGAAGCTCTGAAACGTCCATGCTTTGAAGCAGGGACTGGAAATTTGGCAGGAGGTCCATCCTGGTGTCAGGGATGTGTTTTTTGCTAGCCCAATGAAAATCTGCCCAAATTTAGCCCAGTTATAAACCCTGAAAAATCTCAGTTTTCACATGCTCCGTAGAGACTTATTAAACTGGCTAAAATGTCTGAAGATTGTCTCCAATGAATATGCACCAGCCCCTCATAGCTAACCGAGAGCTGGGAAACTGTCTCTATTGTGCTCTGAATGGTCCCTGCTAGTGTCCAGGAAGCAGAGGCAAAGAAGAAAGTGGCCTAATTTGAATACAGATGAATGAGTGAGAAAGGGGAAAGGAGTATGAGCCAATGAAGCTGGTGGGAGAGGAGCAGAAGAAGCGGGGAGAAGGAGGTGGAAGAGTGGCTGATGCAGAGCATCAGGAGCCAGGGATGAGGGAGGATAGGAGCAGAGAGAGTGAGAGGGACACAGCAGACAGATAATATACCCTGCTTAACTGAGCATACAAAGAGCAGTGGTAGACAGAAGAATAGTTCTTTGCTTTTCTAAAAGATTCCCTTTTCCATGCTTTTGTTTTAAACTCATTGACCTGTATATTTCCTCACTATTCTCTGTAAATGCACTAACTTTACAGGAACAAAATAGGCACTTTGTGGGTCTTATTTGTGTAACTCTTATGCAGAGAATATGACATACATACAGAACTAAGATTATATTTAATTCTACATGTTAATTCATACTATATGTTCAAACTGCACTCCACTCAAAACGAAGGACTTGGTACCATTGGATAAATTGCTGCTGATTTACTATTCTTATTGAAATGTAGTACCTTCTCAATACCTAATAAAAATTTAATAGGTGAAGAAATGTATTAATGTGTCCAACTGTGGCATTTATATTTGCAGTAAGTATTACATTTTCAAGATAAAAGCTACAATTTTAATATTCAGAAATAAGAGTTTTTAGGTAGACACGAGGCAAAGTACTACAAAACACTGACCAAAGCTGGGGCGGCGGGGGGGCAAGGGAGGAGGAAATGGCTTTTTTATATATATATATATATATATATATATATATATATATATATATATATATATATATATATATATATATATATAACTCTATTCAGCATAAATGTGCCTTGAGAAACTATATGCAAGTTGCTACTAAATAATGTTTTCTGCAAAATTAAAAAGGCAATTTAAAAGGTTTTTATCAATATGTATTGAATTATATAAAAAGACTTTGTATCTCTTTCACATGTTCCAATACAGTAGAACAGTCTCAAATAACATCAGCCTATAATGGATGACTGGCAAAGAAAGCTGACTGTTTGACACTGATTTTGACATCAGAACAGTGAAAGTCCCATTCTAAAATATCAGCATGACAATCTATTTGTCAAAATAGCAGAATGAGGCAATTTACCTCCATAAATGTGACTTTTATTTATCTAAATAAGCCTTTCACATGTCTTCTCTGTATTTGTGAATGATATATTAAAATAAAAAAATATACCTTAATATAATATTACAGATAGGAATTTAAATGCTCAGAATTCAGAAACTGAAAAATATTAAGTTCTTATACTAACTCAGTCTGTCACATTACATTGTCAGTGTATTTATGGTATACAATTAATATCAAGATTAAGGGCCAAAACCGGCATAGCAACACTCATATACAAAACTGGCCTTTAATACACTTACAACTAATTTATTTTTCCGATTATAAAAGGGCCTAATGTTAACTGGGGACTAGTCAATCTAAAAATTTCAAAATGTAAAGTTCAGTCTTACCTGAGGTAGGGGAAAGCATAAGAACATAAAAGTGGCCATACTGTGTCAGACCAATGGTCCATCTAGCCCAGTATCTGTCTTCCAAAAGGGCCAGTGCCAGATGCTTCAAAGGGAACAAACAGAACATGGCAATTTTGAGTGATCCATCCGTGTTGTCCAGTCGCAGCTTCTGGCAGTTGGAGGTTGAAAGACATCTGGAGCATGAGATTGCATCTCTGACCATCTTAGCTAATAGACCCTGACAGACCTATCCTCCATCAACTTATCTAATTCTTTTTTGAACCCAGCTATAGTTTTGGCCTTCACAACATCTGCTGACAACGAGTTCCATAGTTTGATTGTACACTGTGTAAAGAAATACTTTGTTATGTTTGTTTTAAACCTGCTGCTTATTCGTTTCCTAATGGTTTCTAACATTCTGTTAGCTTTTTTGACTCTTGCTGCACACTGAGCAGATGTTTCCAAAGATCTCTTTCTTGAGTGGTAACAGCTAATTTAGATCCCATTATTGTCTATGTATAGTTGGGATGTTTTCCAGTGTGCATTACTTTGCACTAAACACTGAATTTCATGACATTTTGTTGCCCGTCATCTAGTTTAGTGGGACCCCTTTGAACTTACATAGCTGAAAAGCTGCTGAAAGAATATTGCTCAAACTTTAAACAAACTTTAAACAAAAAAGTCACATTATGGCTGAAGTCAAACATGAAAACTTACAGCTAGAAAGAATTTATTTTAGCAAGTGAAAAGAATGTGATAATAGGGTTATATGAAAGTTCTAATGCCTGTATTGTATATCATCAGACATTTACCATATTACATGCAGAATTAACAAGTTAATATTAATATGAGAACTTAAACATAAAGTCAGAGATTATGAATGCAAAAGTTAAAGACCTGATCCTGCAAACATTTAAGTATGTGCTTAACTTTAAGCAGGTAAGCTGTCCGGGGACTTGTGTCCTGGGACAATTCACTTAGATGAATTGTTTGTGGCAAAACAAGTTCATTAGTTACTATTATTTAGCTGAAAACATTTTGCAAGGTTGAGTAAAATAGGGTATTAACAATAAATGATGACAGAAAAAAATGACGGGGGGGGACCAATCCTGCATATTTTACTCAAGCAAACAGTCTCATTGATGCGAAAGGGACTACAAACTTGAATAAGGATTACTTCTGTGAAGTTTTGCAGGAGGGGGCCTTTAGTTTTCATATTTTGGATAGATGTGCTGTATTTTTCAAGAATATATTTTGACAATCTCACTTCTGCGACCTGTCACAGCTGCAGCACCCCAGCCTGTTACACCAGAAATGGAAGTTTTGCACTGTGATGTCACAGAGAGGGGAGGCTTTGTTAGGCTCTGCTAAAACCTTAGCAGATCTCAGTTCAGCATATTATTGGCGATTTCTCAATCATTTATAAATTTTTAAAAATTTTCCTAGTCCCTCAACCCTGGAAAAAAGCACATTTCTCAGTAAGGATGATTTAAATGCAATGTTTGCAGTGGTTTTTCCCAAGCCATCTTTAGTTACTAGTGAAAAAAAGTAGGTCTTAAAATGCTGAATAAAGGTATGCCTACACCACAAGCTCTATGGCAGCATAGCTTTGCTGCTGTAGCACTACAGTGTAGACACTACAGCGACAGAAGGGGTTTTGCCATCACTGTAGCAAATCCACCTCGACAGGCAGTGACTAGGTTGATGAATTCTTTCATTGACCTAGCAGTGTCTACACTGCAGCTTAGGTTAGCTTAATTACGACTCTCAAAAGGTGTGATTTTTCACACTCCTGAGCAACATAGTTAGAGCAACCTAAGATTTAGGTTAGACAAGACCAAAGGCTATCTCTACATAGAGACCTTACAGCGGCACAGCTGTAACAAGGTAGCTGCACTATGCCGAGAGGAGAGGGCTCGTCCGTCGGCATAATTAAACCATTCGCAACGAGCGGCGGTAGTTATGTCAGCAGGAGAGCGTCTGCAGCTGACATAGCGGTGTCCACACCAGCACTTCTATTGGTGTAACTTTTATCAATCAGGGGTGTGTTTTTTCACATCCTTGACCGACAAAAATTTTACTGGCAAAAGTGCTAGTGTAAACATACTCCTAGTGTCTCTTTTCTCAATCTTCCACTAACTTAAAACTGGTGGAGGAAATTTTTCCTCAAATATTTAAACAAGAACAAACAACCAATCATTTGGGGGTTGAGACAAAGCAGGAAAGGTTTCTCCCTCAAATGAAAGCTAAGGAGCAGCAAAGGAAGGGCAAAGTGACTGCATGGCTGCCTGCAACAAGATGTCACTGCAGACCCTGGAGTCTGGCAAAAGTAGCTGCAGGCTATCCTGGCAGCCAAGCTGAATGTGTGTCAGAACTGCCAGATGTGTGGTGTTTAGAAGCCCTGCCACATCCGATCTTCGCAGATAAACTGTGAAATATTAAAACACATGGAATTCAGGCAGCAGAGAAATACACTATGAATAGGTAGAAGGTGGTAAAAATAAAGGAGACAAAGTAGGCCCCAAACTAGAGGCTGACAAGATTCAGGTTCCAGCAAACATCAGAAACAGAACAATAACTACAAAAAGTATACGAAAATACATTGCTGCCAGTGGTGATAACATAATTGGAAAACAGAGCAAGATTAAAATATAAACTGGTAAGTAGAGAAGATCTTAAACCTTTTTTATTTTAACAACAGATGTTAAATTTTAATCCTTGTTTAGTAACAATTAAAATAAAATTAGTAATTAGATATTTAGAACCACATTCCATTATATTTTTCCTTTTTATGCCCTGCAAAATTAATAATCTGGTATCTGGTTACTTTGGTAAAAGCATCGTGAAAGAGTTACCATATGCTCATTTAAAGTCTTGAAGGTGTCATTAATACTTTCTCCTTTCTGCTGACTTCCAAATCTCCTTTAAAAAATTTAGCATTTCTGCTTCCATTTCACGGATTAGAAGCCACAGGAGTTCAAAAGTATAATAATGCTAAAAGTAAATAATCATGTCCTGTATAAGGAATTATTTTACAATTATCTCAAAATGAAATCAATTAATATAATTTCTAGTTGAAAAACTGTTTTAATTCAAATGGAATAGCACTAATAAAAACAAATTGAAGTATTAAGATTGATAACACCGGACGAGGAACTTCGTAGCAAAGGTGCAAGAGATAACTAACATTTCATCATGCCATTGTTTATCGTACTGCTTTTTTTAATATTCAAGTTAAGGCCAAATCCAATGGGAGTAGTTTTCAAGAAAAAATTATCCATAGGGGATTTATCTGGTTAAGAACAAATGACAAAAGCTTACTCTCATAGGAAAATTATTACAAATGTAATTTCATATTCACTAACACAACCTAGACTACCAGAACATCAAGATACCTTTGAGCTTCCAATCTTTTATATTTTTTAAATAAATGATTGTTTCAATTAATTAAACTTCTTTTTAGACACAATTGTGCTCATAATATCTTATTCCCAGTTAGGATGAAGAAAACAAAAATCAACACTGGTCTCTCAGCATTTTCTAAAATAATTTAAATTAAAAATGTACAGAAAACTATTATACACAGAAAGAAACATAACTTTAGTCACATCTTGACTGTATCACCCTACTCAAAAAAACCACTACCACCACTTTAAGATAAATACTAAACATAATAGTGCACAACTGCCTGCATTGCTTTTAGTTGCTATGCAGTGAAGTGTATTCAGTTCATAGAGGATGCATTCTCCTCCTTGACTTTTTTCACTTAACTGTGCTGCAACACCTTAAAAGATACTGGCCTTGGCAAGCCTCAGCTTGTACTTGTGCAGATGCCAATATTGTGTTTTTGTTCCACAAGTGTGACCTACAGGAACAAGAGTTTCCATTTGTATTTCTTAATGACATATGATTTATAAAATCTTCTATGCTATTAAACCTTCTAAATCTAACCACACCCTTCCCCAGAAAAGGAGAACATAGAGGCCCGTGGATTCTTTTCACTCACCTTACTGACTCTGACATACATCAGCTCCACTAAGAATATGAAAATATAAAATCAAGAACAAAATGCACAACTTCTATTACTGAAACACCAGAATATGCATTCTATTTAGACAGCACACACCATAGTTTGCATAAAATAGGTTAGCCCACTTAATCCTGGAGATCCTCTGCTATGACTTTTATATTCATGAAATATCACAAAGGTGATTCAGATCAAACAAACACAAATAAAGTAGTGAATACACAATAAGACTCCATGATGTAAACTTAAATGGCACCATGGATGGAACTTCCATTGTCTTAAAATAGGAGACCCACATAAAAATTAACAGAATTTGCAGGATTCAGCTAAAACTGAATGAGACAGAAATTTATGTTATACATGATTCTATTTTAATGGTAGTGGTACTGGGTATTAATTACGACACAGATTGAATGTCAAGAAATGTCACCTGAGTTATGTCACAGATATGATTTTGTATCTTTTAATCTGTTAAAAAGTGGCATGTGGATGGTGTGTAAGCCTATTAATATAAACTAATGTGGAACATTTTTAACTGAATTTTTCACATAATCTGACAAATGTTCTTGCACTTACTGTTAAGTAGAGTCTCCCAGGTAATTTAGACAATTTTTTTTAACTGAGGGCTTAACAAAACGTAATATTAACTCAAGTCTTCTCATTTAGTGAAAATTGTATTTGAAATTCCTCTACAATGTCTTCAACTTGTAATTGTAAAAGAACCAGAAAACAAAACTGAATGTAAACTGACCAATCTAATTATATTCTCCAATAAGATATATAAAGAGTAAACCATCGAAAAAGTAAATTAGATTTTTAAAACTGGAAACTAATAAAATATTTCATATTTAAACTATCTAAGAAGTTTTTAGTAATAAAAGGTAACTTTTTAAAATAGGCTTTTAAAATGCTACTCATTTGTAAGCAGGTCACCTCATTCAAAAATCTGTTCTACTTTAAAACTGACATTATTACACAGCCCATGATTTTTTTTAACCTGACAGTATCGCACTAAAGTACAGTAAATATACAACTACCTTAAATATTATTAATACTGCTATATACTTTCACACAGTGATATTTTATTTGTCTTTCAGTTATTTTGTTCAAACATCTTGTCTGGTTCAATAAGCTTTCTGACACTCCAATTCTGACATACATTTTAATCTGTTTCTAACTTGTATAAACCCTAATATGCATGAGAAAAAATCAGATATACAGCATCACTGGGGTAAGATGTTCCTAAAGCTAGAAACAGAGAATAATGTGACTTTGAGAAAAGAGCCAGTCATGTTGTTACAGTACTAGATCATTTCGGAAAAGTTTTACTGGGCATTTCGTTGTTTAGTCTGACTGGTAATACTATATAAAAGGCATTATTGCAAAGCATCTTAATAAGTCACACGTGCCTTTCTATGAACTACCATGATTTGATGGAGGCAAGTTGAAGTCAGTTTTTAATTTAACTAAAATGTAAGCTCTGTATATGTATTTACTTGTTCATGCCTTGATCATTTAATTAGATTCTAGCAACAAAGAAACATCTGTCTTTGAATATAAGAGATTAGCTCCTAATATAGTCTTGATTTTTAAAATACTATTTATCACAATTGGTGATGAGTTTGTGCATCCCTCGAGCAGTTCTGATCATGAGTAAAAGAGCAACATTAATTTTGCTGAGGACTTCGATGCAGGGGAAGCCTATTCTCAGAAGCCTGATTTGACCCAACCAAAGGAATAGGCCATGGAAACATCCTCAATCCCTGAAAGCAATTAATCAGATAATATGAAGCTGGTCTCAGCAATGATGTAGTCACTACCACAAATCCCCCATCATTCCCCCTTTGCTTTGTGTTTGCAACTGTATAAAGTGCACTACAATGCACAACCCTAGAGCCTACAGCCCACACAGTTTTTCTAAAGTTGAAAAGTCCACTTTAAAACAGCTATTTGCATGTCCTCAAGAAATATGTCATCTATACTGGGGTAGGCAACCTGCGGCACGCAAGCTGATTTTTTTAGTGGCACTCACGCTGCCCGGGTCCTGGCTACTGATCTGGGGGAGCTCTACATTTTAATTTAATTTTAAATGAAGCTTCTTAAACATTTTAAAAACCTTATTTACTTTACATACAACAATAATTTAGTTTCATATTATAGACTTACAGAAGGAGAACTTCTAAAAACATTAAAATGTACTATTGGCACGCAAAACCTTAAATTAAAGTGAATAAATGAAGACTCGGCACACCACTTCTGAAAGGTTGCCGACCCGAGCTATACCATTCTCCCTTTTGTGATACAATCCAACTCTTAGTGAAGTTAGTGAAAGTGTAACCCACACAAGGAAAAATATTTTCAGAATTACCCCCATGACAGAAAAGACACAAATCTTCAAGCTCTCAGTTAGGCATCTCTTCCACTTGTTAAGGTTTTATTTACAAGTCATGTGGCAACTAGCTAAATACGGAATTTTGCTCAGCTTCAGTCAATCTCTCCCAAACAAGATTCTACATACAAGAGGACCTCTATCCCTATGACATTATTTTTAAATGCTGAGATGAAAAAGGTGAAACTTGTGTTTGCTATATTTTTTGTTAAAAGGACACTATCTAGTTAAAAATTGTATTGTAAAAACTAAAATTTCTTTATTTGTTACTTGGAAAGCCTTTGGTTTAGAATTTTCAAACCAGCTTCTAAGGGCTTGTCTACATCAGAAAGTTGCAGCGCTGGTGAGGGAGTTACAGCGCTGCAACTTTGAAGGTGTACACATCTGCAGGGCACCACCAGCGCTGCAACTCCCTGTTTGCAGCGCTGGCCGTACTCCCGTTTTGTCTCGGGTGTAGAGGATCCAGCGCTGGTGATCCAGCGCTGGTAATCCAATGTAGACAGTTACCAGCGCCTTTCTTGACCTCCGTGGAAGGAGGAAGCCTCTGGTAATCAAGCTGGTTTCCTTTCCCGGTTTGCTCTCTCGGTCCCGGAGCCACCCAGCAAACCGCAGGGAAGGAGACCTGCTTGCTCGGGGTTCCGGGACCGAGAGAGCAAACCGCGGCGAAGCTGGTCTCCTTTCCCGGTTTGCTCTCTCGGTCCCGGAACCCCGAGCAAGCAGGTCTCCTTCCCTGCGGTTTGCTGGGTGGCTCCGGGACCGAGAGAGCAAACCGCGGCGTTCCCGGTTTGCTCTCTCGGTCCCGGAACCCCGAGCAAGCAGGTCTCCTTCCCTGCGGTTTGCTGGCTGGCTCCGGGACCGAGAGAGCAAACCGCGGCGTTCCCGGTTTGCTCTCTCGGTCCCGGAACCCCGAGCAAGCAGGTCTCCTTCCCTGCGGTTTGCTGGGTGGCTCCGGGACCGAGAGAGCAAACCGCGGCGAAGCTGGTTTCCTTTCCCGGTTTGCTCTCTCGTCCCGGAACCCCCCTTGAAGCCGCCCAACAGCGCTGCAGTGTGGCCACATCTAACACCACTTGCAGCGCTGGTTGCTGTAAGTGTGGCCACTCTGCAGCGCTGGCCCTATACAGCTGTACTAATACAGCTGTAACAACCAGCGCTGCAAAATTTTAGATGTAGACATGGCCTAAGTGACTTAGGAGCACACATTCCCCTGGAAATCAATAGGATTTATGCTGCTAAATCAGTTTTGAAAATCCAACCCACGATCATTAAAGTTATAAAAACACAAAAAAGTACTTTGCATTTAGTGCTTTTCATCCTAAAACACTCTGTTACAAAAGCAAGTATTACTCTCTCCATTTTATAAATGGGGAAAATTGAGGCACAATGAAGTATTGGCAGCCAAAGTTACTTCACTTTCATACTCTAATCACTAAACCAAGACTACTGGTCAGTTTCGCTTTGGTTTATAGTAAGCTTGTAGTCAATTTCACATTCAGCTTCTGGGTTGCTGTTTCTTTTAGTATTTTAAAAAGTTTCACAGAAAATCTTATGCTGACCCTCTTTAGCCAATGCAGAACTCTGAATTATGGATCTGGAAAACAAGAATACCTAGAATACCACATCACTGGGAAACTAAGTTTTTCTTTTTCGTGATATTCAGACCACGCATTTTTTCCTCCTGCTTATATCCTCCCTTGAAGAGCCCTAAAGAATCCTCTCTCATCCTAATGTATTTTTTCTGTATTGCAGCTATTTTTGTCATCTCAGGAGTCCACTGAAAATAAAATCCCATATCTCACAGGGTCTCCTACTAATATTTTACAAATAAACATACATACAGTTTCCCATCTGTGGTCAAAGGATTACAAAGTTCAAAGTATAAAATGTCTGAATAAAAATAACTAGTAATACACTGCATGGGGGAGGAACATTTACACAGTATTTTTCTATACTCAGATTTTTCTATTGCACAGCCATCCTGCTTCTTTGTAACACAAAACACCTGTTTTGTGTGGCAAACTCCAGCTGCTGTCCCCTCTCTTATTCACTTACACTGATAGGCCAAGTTTCAAATGTTGTAATAAGGAATTAAAACAGAAGCCTTGGCCAGCAACAGGAAAAAACTTGCTGTAAAACAGAGCACTGGTGGTCGACAGATTACTAGCAGAGGGTCCAAGGAGACCTGTTTAGTCACATGACACTACTACTACTACTACTACTAGTAGTAGTAGTTTCTAGCTGCTAAATTTCATTAAAACAAGTTAAAAACACAGTAAATCTGTTTCTAATGCAGAAGCCCTATTGTACAATTAGGAATTGAGAGGCTTGTAAAATTCAACACCTCAAAATTACAGTAGGTAAAGTGTGTAAGTTGCAGTACAATGCACTGCATCCCTTCCTTCTTGTATCTCAAACCACTGCAGCGATTTCTAATGCACTGAAGGCATGCGAATGTGAAGGGATATTTACTTGTTATTCATCAACATAATTTTCATTACATGGGTTTTTCCCCCTCAGATTAAGAAAAATGGTTCATATAACTAGTTGTTTATAAGACAGGTATTCATAAAATTGAGGTTCTATTGTAATTAGTTTTTCACATACACAATTCCACTATGTCCCACAGTTATGTTATATGATCAGAAATGGGAGGGAAGGTGTTCTGTACACTTGTTAATAGGAGGTGAGGCAGTCCACAACATAATCTTTGTATTAAAGTGTGTTTGCAATACGAAAAAGCTTGAGAAACCCTGTGGAATCCATCTGATTTAGAAATTGACAGTGAATTACATGGAAGCAACTAATACAATATTTTTATTATTTAAGAATAAAGTGCTATTTGTACCATGATAGATGGTTATTAGTCCAATGGAAATATTTGTTATATGTTTCTTCTATTCTTCAGGAACTTTATGCACCTTGGTGATCTTTACAACTGGATACACAGTTCTGTGTACTCTCAAATTGAACAGTTATTTTGAGTTTTTTGCAGGTCTATTGCTTACTATTCTATCAGGTTAAATTGTCAAAATGCAGTTTAGGAGGAGAATGCAGACAGCTTTTGTATCAGCGCATAAGAAATATACGAAACAATGACTAATCCATGTAGAGCAAATATACTTTAAAAATAAAAATGAAAATATTTGTTTATGAAGAGAGGGAAGCTGGGAAGTGGAAATTAAGGTTATACATAAAGTTAAGTCATAACTGGTCCACTCTATAGGGTTGACACAGCTGATTAAACTGAAGGTTTTATATATAATCAACTAGCCCCTCAACCTTTTCCATTCTTCCTACAATTGTCCAATGTGCCTTCAAGCCTACATTAAAGGAATTCTGTTCCAGCTGCTAATGTCCTTAGCCAGCTTGTGCTACCTGCTGGCCTCCTTACTGATGTACGAGTTACTATGTAATGCACATAGAGACACTGCAAATCCTGCAGCTCCTCAGATCACAACTGGCTTTTGGGTATCCTTCATTCTATGACAGACAACCACAAAACAGCTGCCTAGCTGTCAAAACCCTCTTGTGCTTATCCCCCTCCCTGTGACAATATTTTTAAAATCATAGTATGGACACCATAAAACAAACTAATATTATGTATGACTTGATCCGGCTATGACTAAACTAACTCTCTGCATCCAAGTAATGATACAATGTTACATTCTTCGGAGAAGACAAAGTTTACACTCTTCCAGAAACTAAAGAGGTTCTAATTAGCTACACCATTTTTATGAGAAATAACAAATATGTGGGGTAGGGAGAGCAGGGGAGGAGTGGGAAGTGGATTGAGGTTGCAGTCCTCAAACCTGTGGTTTGCCCTATACTAACTCTGCTAAGGTCTAATGCCTCCCAGCTCTCGTCTCCATGTTAACATGGCTTTAACACAGCAAAGCTACCATGAGTTTGCCATGTGGTTGTTGCTCCTAGGACCTTCCTGTTGGAGAAAGAGGGTTCAGAGCACTTAGAGAGAAACAATAGCATACATTATTCTGATATAGTCTACATTCACCCCAGCAGGGAATGACCAAGAGGTTGAAAGGAGACATTCTCCATGGCATTGTCTGCCTCAACCCTTTCACAGCTGACTGATCCTGAAACCACAAAACATGTACAGCAGGGTTTCTACAGAATCAGGAATTGACATTGTGAAGGAGACATTCCTCAATTGCATGTCCCCTTCACTATTTTTAATCTAACAAGATTTTAACCCCTCCATCTAAAAAGCAGAAGGAATGATTTGGCCTACACAATAAGATCCATTCAGTTGACCCAAAGAATATAAACATAGAAAGTTATTCAAGAATCATCCTTAAGCAGAAGGAAAAGTTACCATATTATTAATTTTACTTATAAACCAAGTCTAAAATTTAACTGTCAGATGATTTTGCATTTTCTTCATATAACTGAACTTCGTATAATGCAATAAAGTGAATCTATAAAATTATGTAACTAGTTAGCACACAACTTGTAGCTCAGCTGAAATGGTTTGATGGAACACGAACCAGTTCAGGTTGGACTGAAACCAGTTACTAAATAAAAAGCAAAAGCATTCCCTTCCAGTAATGATTGGATTGGTAGTGTGACCTTGAAGTGCCTCGTGCCTGGTTAGCTAATAATATATGCCATCTTGATCTTCTGTGTAACAGTTAACATGGTAAACTAGCTATTACATAGGTAGTCAAATTCACCCTCATTAACCATCACTAAAACAAGCCTGAATACAGATTATCCTTGTCAGAGGTCATGACTGAACACATTAAACTGTTCATTTAATTTTCTAAACAGATGTAATATGCTTTCTGGGACTATGGAGATTTGACTGAAGGATGACTCAAACTTTTCCCTTTTGATCTACATGTCACCAATGTGCATGGCTCATATTACAAGAGATGCATAATAGAATTCTTGCAATTTTAGACCACAACTCTTTTTCTGAATAAAATCCGCCTGTTGAATCCACAAGGTAAGTTGAGTCTTATGGCAGAAATGGTGACTCAAACACACAAAGTTTCTGAAAATGGATGCATGTATTTTTATCCAACCTAGCAGTCCGTCTGAATATACCTCTATTCCACATCCTCCCATGCCAAACCTAGTAAGTGCCCATGCAAATGACATTTCAGTCCAAGAACGAGCAGCTAGTATATAACTGTCACCAAAGAGGTGGACTGTATTTGCGTGTATAGACACGTAAGAGTCATAGTGTGAATCACAGCAATCCAGAATGTTAAGTGGACACTCTCTGAATGGGTATGTCTTCTTATATCTAACAAAACTAGGTTCCAAACTTGGAGGTGTAGTCAAAACCCACAAGTGAAATCCTGGCTCCAGTGAAGTCAATAGCAAATCTCCCATTGACTTCAGTGAGGGCAGAATTTCACTGCTTAAGTTTCATCCAAAACAAAAGGAAATGTACCTTCTGTGTTCTCTTTGCTTCATTTTACCAATATATCCATCAACTCCTCCAGTGACAGGAAGACACTCAACAAAACACAACACAAATGTAAATAGTCTTATCCCTGGAAACTGCATACCTTGTTTATGAGCCAGGAGAAGAAAGTGGTCTGTTAACTATTATCTAACACCATATGTGAGGTATTAGCTAACCCCATATGACACTTCTTCAACCTGAGTTTCCCTCCTTCCCCCACACCTTGCTTCCATTGTTATTGTTGGATGCTTTCCAGTGTTTTTAACTGCGCCCTGACAGTCACTGGTCAAATGTATGAACTGACCCAATTTCTGTGATCTTACATGATGTTTCAATTAATTTCATATGTGGCATTATATGCTGCCTAAGAGGGCTTGAAATATACACTTGCCAGCCGGGAGTGGTAAACTCACTCATGAGCATGGTGGTGGTGATGGTGGTTGGAATGGGGGGGAGGGGGCGGAGGGAAGGCAGGGAAGTACTAAATCATCAATTTCTGCCGAATTTAAACTTTCATGAAGTTTCTGGCCCTTGTAAATGTGAACCTAGTGTAAATCAATCATCTGCTGTCTTTCTACAGTACCTGTGCTTCTGCCCATGCCACAGGTTTGATAAGCAGCAAAAGAGTGAAATTAACAAGACTGGTCAGATTTACATCTGTCATTCAGAATTTTGCAGAGACCATACTATGGAACATCAGCCAGGAGGCTCAAGAAGAGGGAGAAATACAAAAAGCTCCTTTCTCATTCCAGCTATTAAAGAGGATGGAGAAGCTTTATGTTTATATGACACCTCCTTGCCAGAGGCTGATATGAAAGCACACCCATGTAGAAATCTCAGCATCTACCCCCTCCTCCATTTTATCTTTGGTGTTTGCTAACGATATGTCACTGACCATGCTGAAGGCCAGGAGATCAAATTTTCAATGCTGGTTATCAACCCACTTGTAAGTAAAATATCTTTAACTGGCCACTGAGCATTCAACACAGTCACAACAAAGAAAAATAAAATCTCAGGTAAATATTCTTTAAAAATCAGTACTGACCTAACTGAAAATTCAGCTGATGAAGTGAATTCACTTGTTCAAGCTAAAAACATATTTTTAAAAAAATACCTTCACTGAAATTTCTACATATTAATTTTAAATTCTGAAAGTTAAAAAGCCAGTACCTCATTATTATTGCATTATTACACTATTTATAAAAAACAGAACTCAGAAATCAGATAAACTAACAGTAGGGCTTTAACTGATGTACAGTGAATTGGGCAAATGGCACCTTTTACAGAATTGCTCATTTGTACCCTGTATTTTGCACTTCTATATCGTTGCCTTGAATAGTGTGTGTTTCATTGTTTAGAAATTGCCTTTGACATGATAAATACGGAGAAATGCAGCTAACTTTATTATACTGAAGTAACAAAACAGAAGAGGGAAGCCACTTGCTTGGGGGGTACACAGCAAGCAAGACCCATTGTTGTTCTTTATTTGCATGGTGGTAGTGCCCAAAAGCCCAGTCAGGCACTATAAACACAGGAAGATATGGCCTACCCTAAAGAGCTTACAGTCTAATTTGAGACAAGGCACAAGTGACAGTAACAGTAAGAGGGAAGACAAAGGTAGTAGATTACATAGTTACACAGGGTAGCATTGTGTACAATGTGATGGTTGCATTACATGTACACTCAAAGAGAGGGGAACTAAGGAATCACTCTTCAATGTATTGGGTTCATTAATAATAGGAAGCAAACTTTAAAAATATTGCTAAACAAGTTTTTCCCAATTATTAACAAGTGAGGCAGAAGTTACCAAAATATAAGTGAATATAGTGGGTCAAATTCAGAGATTAATGTATAATGTTCAGCCCTAGCTTAGGGTACTGATGGATACCATATAAGAATCTAGATAGATAAAGATTATATGTAAGCTACTATAAGTTTAAGAATGTCTAAACTGGTATAATGTACACTTTTCTGGCTCCCTCACATTCATGTTGCACCAGTTTAAACCCCTCACCAACATACAACTTACAAATACGCCTAATACTTCATTTCTAAATTTGACCTACAGATTCTGAGCATGGTGTAATTCACACAGTGGCCAGAAGACTGGAGAGTAGCAAAAAAAAGCAACTAACAGAAAGGAGTAAGAACATGTGAATTAAAGCAGAATACATCTTTTTGTGGCTTCTCAGCATGGCAATTCCACTGATTTAGACACCCTTACTTACACCCATCTACTGGTGTGAGTGAGTATAAGTTTAGCAGAGTTCAAGTTTTACCAGTTTACACATCTCCTCAAGAAGGCTCAATATGTGCTGCAAACACTACATTATTAGATGCTATCTACAAAAAAAGAATTCGGAAGACTTCATTAAGCTACAGAAGTGGTAAGAAACTGCATCCCACAATTTTGCTAGGTATGAAAAGCAAAGATACTGTAGATTTATTTTTAAAGGTATTTTGTCATTTTTACCATAACTGTATACTTAATTTTAGTCATGCAAAAACGCTGTGTTTTGGTATGAAACAGGTAAAAAAAGAAATCCTAATTTGTCAGTTATACATACCCACAATAGAGTATTTATAATAGAACCTCGCTGTTATCTTAAATATGAAGAGGCTACTGCCTCTCTATTAGCCCATCAGTCCCAATAATTAGGGGAATATAATACATACAAGTCTTCCAGTCCACTAGATTCTTGTACTCTCTTTGCTACTTATGAGAGAATAATTAGCTCTATCTGCTTTGACCCCAGTTTCTTCCAGCTAGACTTGCAGCAAGGAATAAAACAACTGACCAACAAAAATGCAAGGTAATATATGTTCCAAAACAAAGCTCAGCTGCAAAATAATTAACAAACCAAACAAAATTTGCATAATAGTTACAACTGAAATGGCAGTACATTAAACCAAACTAAAAATGTGAGAATTTCTTAAACCAAACAATTAATTCAGCTATTGAGATTAGCAATGATATACTTAAATAAGAGTAAATAATGTAAAGATATAAAGCAGATATATAAAAGTGGAAACCACATCTGCAATACAAGCACAGCTAATAAATAAATGAGTATGTTTTAAATTTTAAGTAAACTGTGACTGCATACTGCGTAAATACATATTTGTTATGGAACAGTCTATTATTCTAAAATCTTTACTGTAAGTAGTTAGAAGGAAAACATCTTGCTATATGGAGATGCATAGAATAAAGATAGAAAAATCTTGATTTACAATAAGAATAAAAAATATAAATTATATATATTATATATATATATATTTAATATGTGAATAAATCAATGCTTTTTAGCTTTTTTTCTTATTGTATTTGAAATAGCATAGCACCCTCTGGTGCATCTGCTAGAGGAAATGTAACAGATTAAAAATGGGCACCAGTCATTGTTCTCAACACTGGTGCAGAAAGTAAAAATCTAGAAAGCTCTAGTTCTCATATCCCAATTCTTTCTTTCCAAATGTGTAAAATTAAGAATATTTTAACTTGTAACAGTTAATATTCAATAAAATGAAAAGAATAAAGATGTCCCACAGATTAATAGACACTGTAAATAAAAGATGGAAGCTTAAGATGTATTTAATGTTCCTATTTATAGTTCACTGGTATAAAAATTAAGTCATAACAAGTCAGATTTTAAAAAGTCACAAGTCAGTTGTCTAGCAAAACAAGTTTTTACATCAAGCTGCAATTTGCTACTTGTCTTGCAAGCCAGCTATTAGAACTATTCAGCCTACTTGTATTCAAAAGCTGCTAACTTATATTGCTCGACAATGCTTTCCTTTCCTCCATTTAAAAGTTTGGTAAGCGGATTATCCAAAAATTTAATATATGAATGTGTTATGAGGAGCCATTTAAGACTCTGATAAAACTATACCACATATTATAATGTACCCAGTCACTGGGAAAATAATTACCTATAAAAGAGTAGATTTTGCTAATGACAAAAGCAGAAGATGCCACCTGCTTTAGACAGGACTTTGTGAGCCACTGGAAGTCCCAGCACAATGCACTAGAAATGAAAGTGACACCTGTTTAAAGCAGCCATCTGTCCCTAACAAGCTAAATTTAGTCAAATCTGTCTATCCACTTAATCTTACATTTCCAAAATGTGTGTGTACATTCAACTTGCAAGCAAAGAAAAACTATAACCACTGTTAACATCACCTTTATTAAAAGACATATAAATAATGTCAAACTTATAATTGGTGGAAAAAACATGCAATTTTAAACATGCAGATTTTTAAAAGTTTATTTACTAAGAGGAGGCTGAAAAATTAATAGTTTAATTCATTATTTAAACACACACTTCTTGGTATGCTAATTAGAGTCTATATTAATCTGACATGGAACCTAGCTCTATAATAACTTTGAAAGTTTGCTTTTATTCTCTGTATATTTGTGTTGCATTTACAACCTGTAATCTCAATTCAAAACAAACTTAAAAAAAAAATCAGAATACATTATATATGTTGAAAAAGCCTGTTCTCTTGTTAATATTACACGTCAATGTCTGCTGTTGGTAGGCCTCCTTTGTGGTTTGCATGAAAAAGCATCCCTCAATTTTGAATATGAAAAGGAAATAATTTAATGACAGAAGAGGGAGGAAAAACCCTGAAAATCAGTAACACTCACTACACCACAAAGTAACCACTATGATACAAATGTGCAACATTTTGGATTCCTTAACCATACTAAGCACACCTGGTTCTGTTCCAGGTAAGGACAAAGAAAATATGTCATCCTTCCCTTTCAGTGTGATGTTTATTAAGTTAAAAGAAATAGTAACATTTTTATTTCCGAGAACTGTATTGTTATAGCTAACAAATTGCTATATTTAGGGAGAGAAGAAAATATACAGTAGTAACAAAACAAGGCCCAGTTACCCGAGGAGATGACGAAAACAAGGATTTTAAACTATATAAAAATGGAAGGTCATGGACTCCTATTTTATTTCTTTTGAATACATTGTCAAAAAAAATATCTGTCTACTCCAGCACAATGCAAGTTAGCTAACACACCAGGGCACAGAACTCACAAAAACTCAATGAAGCTATGTGCAAGTGCATTAAAATGCATTTTTAATCACACTTGTTCAGCTATGTACTCTAAACCACAAACACATAAATAAAAATCACAAACAATTTTATTATCAAAAGGCTGTCTGACATTGCAAACATCTGGTATTCTGAGAGCTGAAGGCACTGGGGAATCAAAATGCATAATGAAGATCCCATCTATGAAACATTAAAACGTTAAGGTGGGAACAAATTGTTAATGCTGCTTTTCTTTGTAAAAGTCTGTGATGCTGGCTGATGTGACATGGCACTATTTTCAATTACCTCATGCAACAGCTCCTTTAAAGTAAATGTGGTGAGGAATACTAAAAAACTTTTTGTGATACAAAACAGCTTTTTTTAAATACAGTCTTTAAAAAATAAAGATTTCTGCTTCCACAGCCAGCTCACTTTTCTTTGCTAATTTAGGCTTTGATCCTGAAAGCTGTTCTACCCAGGCAGATCTCTAGACCCATCCAGAACTCCACCATCAATGAGGCTCTTTGCTGGTGTAGGGAGTCCAACCCACACAGTGCTGCTTGCAGAATTGGGGCATTACCATGCAGGCAATATTAGATGTGTGGAATGAACTAACAAATAATGAATCACAAAAGTAAACTCAGTGACAAAATCTAATAATTGTTATATTATAGAAATTAATTCACTAAAATTTATATGCAACAACTCTACTATATAACATACTGAACACATAGTTACGAACTGACTTGAAGTCAGTAATTTTTAACATATTTGGAACTTATCTGATCACAGTACCTATGCTGGGAGAAAGGAAAATAAGTCATTCCTCCTTTTAAATATAAAGTATATTAAGTTAAATGAAAGCAACATTTTTATTACTGATGACTGTTTTATTGTTCAGGATGAAAACTTTGACAAGCCCACAAATGAGAATTTTGAGACCTTTGGTGGTTCATTGAAATGTATCATTTCAGTTACATGGACTACATATGAAAACATACTTAGAAAGTAAAACTGCAAGAGACATAATAAGCCTTAGTTCAAAAATTAATATAAGTATCACTAATGCATTAATTATCTAACCTCCTCTGCACTTGACAATCCCCAGAATAATTGACACTGTCACATTCTTCAGAGGTTGCTCTGTCAAATAAATCAATATCTTTCTGTTGGCGTTGTTATGAGGAACAAGATTGTAGTCAATGCAGGGCTTAAATATAAAGGTGGAAAAAAGTATCTTCAAAATTAAAATCAACAAAAATATCTTGTAAAACACTATCATTTTCCTTCGAATTACATTAAATATTGGAATGAGGAAATAACACTTAAAATCATCTGTATAAAAAAAAAACTTGTAAATTCTAGAGACTGTTTAATTAACTGAGACTTGATTTGACATCACGGCGGGGGGGGGGGGGAAAGAGAATTGGCTATAAAAATATTAAAGAAATTCCCCATGATACCCCATGAAGATATCAAATACACACCTTACGTCCAGAAAAACAAGTGAATAAATTGATGGTATATGCTGAGAAGCCAAATCCCTAAAGCTTAAAACAATCAAAAAGAAGATGAAATATACATACATTTCAAGTTCATAAGATTGATACATTCTTTATGAACTTTACTTCAATTTCAGCATTCTCCAGAAAAAGAAGACCCACCAAAAAAAAAATCCTCTAAAAGTACAGTAGCTTTGACAAATAAAATTGCAAAACAAGTCTTCTTAATGTTTTCTTCTCTCTTTCATGTATCTGATCTACACAAAGTCTCTCATCCATAATGAAAAATAAACTAAAATTCCCTTCACTGTGGGAAACTTAAGGAAACTGAAATGAATTCTCTACCCCAAACATCTCTACATGGAAGATAACACACTAGATAAACTACAAACCCAACAACACACATGCACTGTATCCAAATTAAATCACAAGTACAAAAACAGCATAAAAAAAAAATCTTTCCCAGCAGCTGGACAGCAAAGCAAAACCCTACTGTCTGTGGTGGTTGGGGGGCGGGGGCGACTATTGGGTGAATAGAAAAACAATTTACGTACAAAGAAAATACAGTTTTCCCAAAAATAAACAATTAAACTAATGACGGTTAAAGGAGGAAATAATCTGGCCACGGCCACAGAATTGGGGCTTCACAGAAGAGGGCTATGGAATGTGTGAGTATCACCAGAAGAGATAAAAAAGTTCACAAACACCTAAATCTGAACAGTCTCATAACCCCAGAACAAGGCCCCTAGAAGTGAAGAGGAGAAATATTCCCTGGTGATTGGTGTGTTGTAGAATCTATGCCTGGGTGTTCGCTAAAGCAGGTACCATCAGACAGGGCTCATCAACACCTCATCTCCTCTCCTCTAACCATTCTCCTCTAGTGTACCCGGAGGCCAAGGGGATACCTGCCCACCCTCTCCAGAACCGTCCCGCAGACCAGAAGCGTGACTCTCTATTCCCCCCAACCCCCACTTCCCAGCCCTCAGCCAACACCACATTCCCCATCCACCATCAAAGTACAACCAAGGGGGGTGGGACAACCAGTCAGTAGGGAGACACGCGTTACAGCCTCAGCCTCCGGCTACATCTCAATCAACGGGGCAGCGCAGCCCGGGGACCGCGGGGCCGGAGTGCACGGAACAATCATAGTCACCTGGGCTGTGCAGGGCTGTGGTGTTGCTGTTGTTGTTGCTCTTGCTGGTGGATGTTGTTGTTGTTGTGGGTGATGATGAGGAAGGGGGTGAGGATGGGGGTGAGGAGCAGCAGCAGGAGGAGGAGGAGGAGGAGAGGAGCGGTTGTTGTTGATGGGTAACAGTCGCCAGGACTACGGTGACTATGGCGCTTGATTCACAAGGCAACGGTTGCTATAACTCACAAAAGGGAGAGAGCGAGCGAGAGAGGAGGAGGAGGCGGCCCAGCCTGAGAGGCCCGGAAGAGGCGGGGCCATCGCATGACTGACACCTCCCGTCCCGGCGGCGGTGGGAGGGGATTCGGCTCCCTCACAGGCAGGAGGGGAGCGCACCTGTCTCTCACTGAACGCGGGGTGGGGTCGGGCTGAGCGCTCCACGCCTTGGGGCGCGCCCACAGGCGGGTGTTGGTGAGCACAATGCGGTGTCCGCGAGCGGGCGGTTCGCGGGGACAGTTACTCCGCTCAACAGGCGCAACTACCCCGCGCCGATACCCGCCTTGCGCGACTAGGGGGCGTGGCTACACCTGGCTCCCGCGTGCACGAGCAACGCGGCGGGCCGGCTCCGCCATCATTTCCGGCTATGGGAGAGAGGCGGAGGAAAGTCCCGGATGTGGGTAGGCGAGAGATTCGCTCGGGGACCTCTAACCACCTGCGTCCCGAGGAAGCAGTTGTAGAGCGGGGCACGGAGGAAGTCCCGCCTCGTGCCCGATTCCTCTAGCGCCATGAAGACGGCGGTCTGGAGGCGCCATCTTAGAGGGAGGACAGGGGATCGCAGGTCCTCCGCACTCAGCGTCTTGTAATCGCCGCCGCGCGCACAGCCTGTGACTAGCCAATCCCTGGGTGCACGGCGCGGGTGCACTCGCCTTACCGCCGCATACACTGACCCTGCCACCTGCCGGCACCCCTGACACACACAGCCCTTGTATCCACCGTGCAACCCGCCTACACGCGCCTCTCACCCCCACGCGGAGCCATCCCACAGCCTTCGCCCTGCAACTTGCCTATACCCCCTTGTCACCCCTACACTGACTCTTCAGCTCACCAACTGTAGTACACCCGTCCCTAGCAATCCACATACACCAACCTGCAATCCACATATACGTTGCCCTACAACTCACTTGCACACGCACACCCCACACCTCTGCACCTGTCCTGCAATCAACATACACATCCCTTACCCTACTCCCATCTGCATTCCCAGTGTGCACATGCCTGACCCTACACCAACCGGCAACCCTGCTACTGCTCCCCCCCATGCTCCTCACTCCTACACCAGCACTTTCATTTACCTACAGCCCAGGCCTGCCCATCCTGCAACCCACATACCCCACTCTAGCCGTCTCCTGCACACCACCTACCTCAACACGCATGTTTTGTGGCCCATCTGCATCTCCACAGCCCCTGCCTATACCATGCCCTGTAGCCATCTGTTCATCACCTATATCCTCTACCTCCCACACTCCTTGCAATTTACCTACAACCCCTCTATACACACCCCTTGTAATTCACTGACAGCCCAAATGTATCCTGTTCCCCCGCACACATCCTGTAACCCACCTCCATCCCCTACTCTTCCTGTAACCTACCTACAACCCTATGCACACAACCTCTATTTACTCTGTAACCCAGGTACTCTCTACACACATTCCCAGTCATGCACCCTCTAATCCACCTACTGAGAACCCATGTACACTGTAACGTATTTACTGGTCTCTCTAACATTTCTGCTGCATACAATCTGTAAACCAGGTACACTCTAGAAACTTCCACTAACTCCCCCCACATACGCATCCTGAATCCTTATGCATAGCCTGTAACCAGCCTATATCCTCACAAGCATTTTCTACCAATAGGCACAATTTGTAATCCACCGACTCCCTCCACATACACAGCCTCTATCCTTAGAACATATTATACCCCTGCAGAAGACTTTTACCATCTTGCATTTCCACACACCATGTCTTCAAACAAACTTTAATCCACCTTAGTCAGCTTGTATTCTCTGTATCTCCCTAACTACATTGCACAAGGAACAAAATTTTTCACAGCCCTGGGTGATGTAGCTAGATTGATCTAATTTTTAAGTGTAGACCAGGTCTAAGACCTACAGTAACTGGCTGGTGGAGACTTTATCAGTTAAGAAATAATATTCAGGAATTAGTCAAACTGTCACTGTGATCAAGTTGAAGATCTGGATTATTTGCCAAAATAGAGCCTTATCCTGAGATGTTGAGCAAACGCTGCTCCTATTGTCTTCAGGGGCTCCACAAGGGTGCAGCATTCAAGTTGGTGATACAGCAGAGCACTGCAGAAGCTTATCTTCAGTTCCATAAAGTTTACAGGTTGGATGGTGGTCCGCAATACAGCCTCTACACTAGGAGTCGGCAGCCTTTCAGAAGTGGTGTGCCGAGTCTTCATTTCTTCACTCTAATTTAAGGTTTTGCATGCCAGTAATACATTTTACATTTTTAGAAGGTCTCTTTCTATAAGTTTAAAATATATATCTAAATTATTGTTGTATGTAAAGTAAATAAGGTTTTAAAAATGTTGAAGAAGCTTCATGTAAAATTAAATTAAAACGCAGAGCCCCCCCCCCCCGGACTGGTGGCCAGGACCTGGGCACTGTGAGTGCCACTGAAAATCAGCTCGCGTGCCACCTTTGGCACGCATGCCATAGGTTGCCTACCCCTGCTCTATACCACTCCAGGCAGCCAAGGATTTGTCCATCTTACTGGAATCCCGAGGTCATGTAGGCCCAGCAGTGAGGTGGCCAGGGCACAGTTGCAATCCAACTATTCCTCTCTGATAGACAGGCCCCTCAATGCTGTTACCTGTTGGTATAATTTAGAGCCTGGGGGAGTAAAGTGACCCTCCTGACATTATGACTCTTGGGGGAAGGAGAACAGTCACCATTCACCTGCTGTTTCCCATTGCAAGCAAATAGGCAGAGAAGGATGGGAATAGGAGGAACCCTGGTTCTGCCCCCTACTACATCTCTACCCCAATATAACATGACCCGATATAACACAAATTTGGATATAACGCAGTAAAGTAGCACTCCGGGAGGACAGGGCTGCGCACTCCAGGAGATCAAAGCAAGTTCAATATAATGCAGTTTCACCTATAACATGGTAAGATTTTTTTGGCTCCCGAGGACAGCGTTATATTGGAGTAGACGTGTAGTTGGCTGAGTGGCACAGGGGAGAGTAAGTGAAGGTCTGCACTGTAGCTGGAGTATAGTTTCCAGTTTGGTAGATGTACACACACTAGCTTTGATCAAGCTAGCACACAAAAAATAGCAGTGTAGCTGTGATGGTGCCACCTGAGTACAATCCCATCCAAGATTCTAGGTACATATTTGGGCAGCTGGCCTGAGTTGCCACCAGTACTGCTGTGGCTACGCTGTTATATTAAGCACACGAGTTCAGTCAAAGCTAACGTGTACATCTACCCAAGCTGGAAATTAGACCTCTAGGTTCAGCATAGCCATAATTTAAGGAGCTTAAATAGAAGGAATAGAATAATTTGCTCCTTCCCCAGAGTTATGTGGGAGCAGGGGAGAAATTTGTTCTCTTGTCAGCTGCTAAGGTGTTGCAGTTATGTGCCTCCCCTTACCCAGATTAGATTATATGGATACAAGCTGAATGTGAGCAATCACCATGCTACCAGAAAACCAGGAAGCTTTTTGACAAATGTCATTTGTGGATGCTCCCCCCAGTGATCTGTCTGGAAAGTATCACAGTTTCTCTTTGGATAAAGTTTTTATAGTTAAAGAAAACAAACTTCTAGTAGAAATAAGGTTTTTTAAATACAAGAATCTATCCACCCTGAACAATAGACATAGCTGTTCTTAATTTAAACTCAACATGTAAACATATACATTTTTTAGCCAAATTACGCTCTTAATTACACACATACAACTCTCCATTGAAATCAAATGGGCATAATTTATCCCTACCCTAGGGTCTTTTGGCAGGCTCTGCATTTGCAACCAAAAATCTATGTTTGTAGCTTGCATTTTATATTGTATGTTTAACAGAATATGGGAATGCTGAGGCAATATACTACATTTTGTTTCTTCAGCACCAGCATAACTCTGCTGAAGCATAGGCCAGAGTTCGATATTTTCAGAAAGCTGTTAGAGTTAAACCGCAGGGCTATTGAATGTAAAACCTTGACAAGTATGTGTTAATGGTTCCCAGTCAACTTCAAAAAAAGAACCACATAGTTTAGTAAACAAACATTCAAAGCACGCAGAATACAA